>NC_057743.1:8770556-8806147 GCF_004010195.1 Chiloscyllium plagiosum | reverse complement strand
CACCAGCCTCATTCCTGAAGAAGGGCTTATGCCCGAAACGTCGATTCTCCTGCTCCTCGGATGCTGCCTGGCCTGCTGTGTTTTTCCAGCACCACATTTTTCAACTCTGGTCTCCAGCATCTGCAGTCCTCACTTTCTCCTCATATCCCTCTAAACCCTTCCCGTTATGTACCCATCCGGATGCCTCTTAAACATTGCAGTTGCAGCAGCCTCGTTTTCATTTGGACCGCAACACTATAGTGCGCATTGTATTTTAGAAAAAGTGGCTAGCTGACGTCCTGTGGCATTGCTCATGGATGAGATGGTGTTGAGATGAGGATGAGATGGACAAAGGAGGTACAGGTATATAGTTAGGCTGTCCGTATGTGACAGGACGCGTCTGGCTTGTTTTGGCTTGGCAGTAATCCTTCTCATCAACTCACAGGAACTTTAAAGTCAAGCTGCAGTTAGAATGAGAAACGATGCCACTTCAGAAATAAACATTGCAATGTACTCGGTCCATTTACTTCCGCGATCAGCAACTCCTTTACAATCAAGTTGACAGTTACTTCAATCCAGTACACCCTGGTTACTTGTTAAAAAAGTTTTTAAGCATGCTAATTCAAATTTGTTTGAATTTGTAGTTTGTTAAAATTGTCAAATAGTTTTAAATTCTCAGCAAGGTGCATGGTGCCAATTAATGCCAACAGCTGGTTGGCATGGCAGGAGGCACAAGTAAGTGTTGAGTACAAAATAACTTGGCAGTAAAATGGCAAACATTTCCATTTTCTTCAAGGATTATGTTGACGTTATTTATAATTATATGCAGTATTGTAGTTACCTTCCCATTTTGTTAACTAAATATCTCCAAAAATTAAAGATGAATCTAAAATCTGGTGTCATGAGAGCTGATGGTTTTTATCTAAGGGCGGTCAAAGATCAGTTCTGCTACTAAATCCTAGAATTCCCACAGTGCAGAAGCAGGCCATTCATCCCATCGAATCCAAACCAACATTCCAAAGAGTATCCCACCCAATCACTGTATCCCTGCATTTCCCATGGCTAATCCACCTACCCTGCTCATCTTTTGACTGTGGGGGGAAACCCATGCAGACACTGGGAGAATGTGCAAACTCCACACAGACAAGGCTGGAATTGAACCTGGTTCCCTGGTGCTGTGAGACAGCTGTGCTAACCACTGAGTCATTGTGCTGCCCTCAGAAAGGCTTTACTATCTCCTTATGGCTGGGACCATGCTCATTAACCCAGCTTGATATCAGGGCAAACATTTGAGAGTGTTTGAGCAGGAGATCCCCTGAGACTCAGTAGTTTTTCTTTAATCGCATCATGAGATGTGAACAAGGCCCCCATTTGTTGCCCATCTTCCACTGCAGTGAAAATTGAGTAGCTTTGCTGGACTACTTCAGAGGGCAGTTAGAGAGAAGCAGATTGCTGTGGGCTGGAGTCACATTTAGGAGAAAGTGAGGACTGCAGATGGTGGGGATCAAAGTCACAAAGTGTGGTACTGGAAAAGCACAGCAGGTCAGGCAGCATCCGAGGAGCAGGAGAGTCGACGTTTCAAGCATAAGCCCTTCATCAGGAATGACATTTTGCCTTTTTGCCTCTGGAGTCACATTTGGAGCAAACAAGGTGAGGGTAGCAGATTTCCATCCTTGAAGGGCATTAGTGAATCAGGTGGCTCTTCGGACAATCCTTGATAGTTTCGTGGTCACCATCACTGAGACTAGCTTAATATTCCAGCATTACTCATTAAATTTAAATTCCCCTGGGTGCCATTTCCCCGGATCATTAGGCTGCCTCTCTGGATTTGTACTTCAGTGACATTACCACTTTGTCGCTGTACTCCCATTAGATGCAGATTTGGGGGTCACTGCTTGGGCCTTCTGAGGGAGCATTGCCCGCAGTGCTAAGAGACTCTGAGGCCCCCAGCCCACCTGGTCAGAGATGACATGCATCTCTGAAAGTGCTGCAAGGTACAGAAGTTGAAGGGACACTGGCTATAGTGACAGCGGTAATGTCACTGGACTGGTGACCTTGGCAGAATGGTTCCAATCCCAGCGTGGAAACAGGTTGTTGTAAAAACACACCTAATGTCCTATAGACAAGGTTATTTGCCAACCTTACCCACTCTAGCCTACATGGGATTCCAGAGACTCAGCAATGCCCTCTGAAATGGCTGAGCAAGCCACTCAGTTAAGGGCATTAGAAGTGGGCAATAAATGTTGGTCTTGCCAACAACAACCAAATCTCATGACAGAACAAGTGAAAACAAGACTCCAGCAACAAAAACTCCTTGTCAGAAGCATCATGTTGTCAGGGCCACCAACGTGAGAGGTCAAACAGGTCACATGCTGAAAACCAGGACACAAAGTTCACAGGATATAAAAGTGACTCTTGAAGAAACTGCTTGCTGGGAACCCAGCTATCAATGCTTTATAGATTGTTACAAGGAAGCTGTGATCACCATAGCAATGTCATGCCAGGAAATTCTGTGTTAAATCTTCAAGCCTTGTTTATGATTACCTAAAACTCTAATGCAGACCAGTTACCCCAGAATTTAAAAAATAAAACTCAACAGCTTTTGAAAACAAAGCTGAAATTAACCAGTTTGATCAACCTTAGATTTGCATTGTATTTGACGGTGTGATCTTGTAATTGTGCTGTTAACCTCGCTGTGTTCCTGCCTTTCACCCAGATTCTCACGGCCTACTTGACTTACATGGTGGAGCTGGGAGTGCTCCTGGGTGGTGAGGAGATCTCCACGCGGGCACAGATGCAGCAGGTGCTGGACTTTGAGGGTGCCCTTGCCAACATCACTGTCCCCCAGGAAAACCGGCGAGATGAAGAGCTCATCTACAACAAGATGAGTGTGCGGAACCTGCAGGTAAACAGTGTGTGGCTGGGAAGAGGGTCAGGATCCAGGTTAACCTCTGGAACTTTATCATGGTCCAATGGGGTAGAGTGTTTTAAATCAAGTAGGCAGAAGTGGGTACTGCAGAATGCTGGAGTTTACAGTCAAGATTAGAGTGGTGCTGGAAAAGCACAGCAGGTCAGGCAGCATCCGAGGAGCAGGAAAATTGACGTTTCAGACAAAAACCGTTGATTTTCCTGCTCCTTGGATGCTGCCTGACCTGCTGTGCTTCTCCAGCATCACTCTAACCTTGTCATAAACTGAGGCCTGCTCTTCCTAGACCTTAACATTGTTCTTTAAGGTACACACAGTGGCCCAACTTAGCTGACTTTCAGACCAAGTTTTTGTACTAAGTAAATAGACTATAGCTACGAGTACAGGTCGTTCAGCTATAGTACACGTTTCATTGATGCAAATTCACTGATTCATGATTGACAAATTGGGGACAATGTTTCGAAAGCAGGAACATTTAAAATGTGTGTTGGCTGTAACGCAATTACATCGCCAACACTTTAAGCGATTTTTCTATAATGCAGGGTTGCACAAGAACGCAACCATCATGTTATAGCAGAACTACCTGGAACCAGATATAAACCATTGGCACATAACATTACTGACAACAGCTTTAATCCCCTTATAAACTGCTCCCCACCCCCTTACTTATATTTAGACACACACACACACACTCACACTCACTCACACTCACTCACTCACTCACTCACTCACTCTAACAAATAGGGAAAATAAATTATTGGTAGAAAAAAAATCTGGAAAGTCCGTTCTGTGATCTTCCTGATCCCGATGCTGAGATGATCAATCTGCAGCTAGCCAGATCCTTGGTGTTCAGTTCTCCTCTTTCTGTCTCTCTGCAACTTCCACTGGTTTGTAAGAAGTACAGAGCAACACATTCACTCTAAAAATGTCTCCAATTTATCAATTCAAATGGTACAGAAAGTGCAGGAAGGATAACTGGTTTTCTTCAAATTCAAGCTGGCTTTTTATTTTGAGCAGAGAACAGATACCTTCTGCTGGAGAGAGCAACTGCACACTCTTGCGTGTCTTTTTCACTCTCTGTCTGTGTCTCTGCAATTTGCCCAGTTCCAACCTGCTCAGTTAGCTGGGAACCAGTCACCTTCACTTGTAAGCAACTCCTCAGCTTGTGATCGTCTACAGATTGCAGGAACCCATAGCCATAGAAAACAGAGTTTACAATAGATCCTGTGCTTGCTGGGTAATTGTTCAGCCATCTTTATAAAATCCTGCTTTGAAAAGCACAGGTTTGGGAAATGGCAGGAAAATGGCATCAAGTCATGGCGCTGACTTTGAGGGTTGATGCAGACGCAATGGGCTGAGTGACTTTTTCTACGCCGTACCTCTTTAGTGAGTAAAGAAGTCTTGTTTCACTTATATAGAAAAGTGGTGAGACTGCACCTATACATTTCTGGTCCCCTTACCAATGAATAGACAGGCATGCCATTGAGGGACTGCAGCAGATGTTCAGCAGACTGATTGCCGACATAAAGTTTGCACATTCTCCCTGTGTCTGCGTGGGTTTCCTCAGGGTGCTCCGGTTGGCTCCCACAGTCCAAGGATGTGCAGGTCAGGTGAACTGGCTGTGCTAAATTGCCCAAAGTGTTAGGTGCATTAGTCAGAGGGAACTGGGTCTGGGTGGGTTACTCTTCGGAGGGTCGGTGTGGACTGGTTCAGCCAAAGGGCCTGTTTCCACATTGTAGGGAATCTAATCTAATCATACTCATAACAAGATTGCTCTATGAAAAGAATTTGAGGAGACTAGACCATTATTCTCTAAAGTTTAGGAGAATCTCATTGTGGATCCTTGATATGTGGATGTAGGGCTGGGGAAGATTACAGAGATAAAAATCCTTGATAAGTATGTCCTTGTCAGGCAGGGAGGAAGTGGTCGAGCGAAGGAGTTGTGGTTTACTAAAGAAGTTGAATCTCTTGTCAAGAGGAAGAAGGAAGCCTATGTAAAGATGAGATGTGAAGGTTCAGTTAGGGCACTTGAGAGTTACATGTTAGCCAGGGAAGACCTAAAGAGAGAGCTAAGGTGAGCCAAGAGGGGACATGAGAAGTCTTTGGTAGATAGGATCAAGGAAAACCTTAAAGCTTTCCATAGGTCTGTCAGAAATAAAAGAATGACTAGAGTAAGATTAGGGCCAGTTAAGGACAGTAGTGGGAAGTTGTGCGAGGAGTCCGAGGAGTAGGAGAGGCACGAAATGAATATTTTTCGTCAGTATTCACATTGTAAAAAGACATTGTTGTTGAGGAGAATACTGAAATACACGCAATTAGACTAGATGGGATTGAGGTTCACAAGGAGGAGGTGTTAGCAATTCTGGAAAGTGTGAAAAATAATAAGTCCCCTGGGCCTAGAGTTCTCTGGTCAGCTAGGGGGGAGATTTGGCTTTGATCTTTATGTTGTCATTGTCTACAGGAATAGTACCAGAAGACTGGAGGATAGCAAATGTTGTCCCCTTGTTCACGAAGGGAAGTAGAGACAACCCTGGTAATTATAGACCAGTGAGCCTTACTTCAGTTGTGGGTAAAGTGTTAAAAAGGATTATAAGAGATCGGATTTATATTCATCTAGAAAGGAATAATTTGATTAGGGATAGTCAACACGGTTTTGTGAAGGGTAGGTCATGCCTCACAAACATTGCTGTGTTCTTTGAGAAGGTGACCACATAGGTGGATGAGGATAAAGTGGCTGATGCGATGTATATGGATTTCAGTAAAGTGTTTGATGAAAAGGTTCCCCACAGTAGGTTATTGCAGAAAATATGGAGGCATGGGATTGAGGGTGATGTAGTGGTTTGGATCAAAATTGGCTAGCTGAAAGAAGTCAGAGGGTGTGGTTGATGGGAAATGTTCATCCTGGAGTTCAGTTACTAATGGTGTACCAGAAGAATCTGTTTTGGGACCACTGCTGTTTGTCATTTTTATAAATGATCTGGATGAGGGCGTAGAACAATGGGTTAATAAATTTGTGGATGACACTAAGGTTGGTAGAGTTGTAGATAGTGCTGAAGGGTGTTGCAGGTTACTAAGGGACATAAATCAGCTGCAGAGCTGGGCTAAGAGGTGGCAAATGGCATTTAATGTGAAAAGTGTGAGGTGATTCACTTTGGAAGGACCAACAGGAACAAAGAGTACTGGGCTAATGGTAAGATTCTTGGTAGTGTGGATGAGCAGAGAGATCTCGGTGTCCATGTACATAGATCCCTGAAAGTTGTCACCCAGGTTGATAGGGTTGTTAAGAAGGCATACAGTGTGTTAGCTTATATTGAGATTGAGTTTCAGAGCCATGAGGTCATGCTGCAGCTGTATAAAACTCTGGTGTGGCTGTACTTGGAGTACGGTATACAGTTCTGGTCACCGCATTATAGGAAGTTTGTGGAAGCATTGGAAAGGGTGCAGAGGAGATTTACCAAAATATTGCCTGGTCTGGAGGGAAGGTCTTACGAAGAAAGGCTGAGGGACTAGAGGCTGTTTTTGTTAGAGAGAAGAACTTTGAGAGGTGACTTAATAGAGGCATCACAAGATGATCAGAGGATTAGATAGGGTGAACAGTGAGAGCCTTTTTCCTGGGATGGTGATGGCTAGCACGAGGGGACATAGCTTTAAATTGTGGAGTGATAGTTATAGGACAGATGTCAGAGGTAGTTTCTTCAGAGACTGCCTGCAACAGTCGTAGACTCATCAATTTTAAGGGCATTTGAATGGTCATTGGATAAACATATGGATGATAATGGAATAGTATAGGTTAGTTGGACTTCAGATGCGTTTCACAGGTCGGCGCAATATCGAGGGCCGAAGGGCCTGTGCTGTGCTGTAATGTTCTAGGTTCTACGTTCTAGGTTCTACGTTCTATGGACCTTCTGTACTAGAGGCAGGGTCACTACCACTGCACCGCATGACCTTTCTTGCATCAGAGCAATTTATTAACAGTGAATATCTACACGTTTGGGGTAGATGTGCATAATAAGGTCTTAAAGTATACACAACAGATTCCTTTGTATTTTGGAACTTGTAATTGCACAGACTTTCAGCTTCTTGTTAGTGGTGGGGGCTTGAAGTATCTTGAGCAGCGGGTTCAGCTGGAGTATTAGCCATGGCCATGACATGACCTTGCTGTAGTGAGGTTATGTAAAGGGATTCACAATGTCGTTCCTCTGAACTGAGCCGTCTCCATTTGCCAAAGGGTCAAAAAACTGACAAAGTACAGTTTTATCCAATAGAAATCATTGACCAGCTAAAGGTTTAACAGTTTAGAATTTAGAATTAGAATTGGGATTTTATTAAAGTACAGGAGTATAGTGAAAAGTGTACAATGGTGCCGGCATAACATCTTAATGCAACGTACCGAGTTACAAATCATAGTTACGAAAATAGATTAGATACAAAAATAGAGAAATAAAAAAAATGCTAACGTTTGACCCACATGTTCTCATTGTAAGTGGAAAGCTCCGTATGGTCAATACATGAAAATGTGCTTCGCATTTCCATTGACTTCACAAACAGACCCCACATTCAATAATTCAGTGTGTCCAGTGATCAAAGAACATATTCTGATCTTCCCCTTCCCATTTTACCAGCAGATGCACAAAATGGTTCAAGCTCACAACAGTATCCATGAATCCATTTATTTAAGTCAAAAGAAATTCAATTAGCCACATGCAGCTAGCATTTGATTACAATGATCGAGTCTGCACACAGTCAGTGTTAGAGATATGACAAACAAGGAAATTTTCAGCTGCTTAATTCCATCTCGTCTTTCAATCCTCCTGGATCCTATTGAAAAAATAACAAAAATATTCTGAAAAACAATAAAACCCAGATGATGCTTCTTCTTGAGCTATAGTCTGACCCTCTCGAAGTGAAAGGGACAAATATTTTCCCTCCCCCCAACCTCCATATCCAACCACTTCCACACAGTCTCAATTGAAACGTGCCACCGGGTGAAGTTTAGAAAGAATTTGCTTCTGAAATAGCTACTGAGTGGAGAGTTTAATTCCTTTGGGTTTTGAATCGTCCTTTAGCACAACTCACTTACTAACTGATAAATATTAGTGTCCTGCTCATTCATGGTGCCGTTTCTGATTTCAGAGTCCAATGTTTACACTACTTACTCAGTCTAGAACATTTTTGTCTTCTCCCTGTGCCCTACTTTCCTGTAGTAAGATTCTCTTTGCTTTTTTCCAGGCGTTAGCTCCTGTTATTGATTGGCTGCCATTGCTTTCTGCCATCTTCTATCCAGTCGAGTTGAATGACTCTGAGCCTGTGGTTGTATACGCAAAGGAATATCTACAGAAGGTCTCTGACCTTATAAACTCCACCGATAAATGGTCAGAATCCATCTCTTGTTGTCTTTCTGTCATTTTGTTATCTCGTGACGGGTATGTCATAGAAAGTTGACACTGACATTGGATCTCGCTCTTTGTGCCCTGCCTGAGAGGTACCCGTTTCGGGTCAACTTAAAGGGACCAGACCATCACAAAGGGGCAAATCAAGCCTTTATATTGTTTGCAACTGGGCTTGCACTAACAAAGACCCACAAACCTCGAGAATTTCCATCTCAAAAATTGTGAAAGTAGCACATTTATAAAGCATCTGTCAAGTCCTCTAGGAAAGTCTCGTATAACTTCACCAACTGTGAATTACCTCAAAGTGAGGCAAAGGTGGCCACCATTTTGTCTCATTCAGGCTTCCATCAGCAGCATCTGGACTTAAGGTTTCTAAGGAGCGATTATCAAATTAGACCTCTATTCTGTAGCATTTAGGAGGTTAAGGGGTGATCTGATTGAAGTCTTCAAGACATGGAAAGAAAACCACAGGGGAGATAAAGATAAACTATTTCCACTGGTTGGGGATTCTAAGGGGCATAGTCTGAGAATTAGGGCCAGAGTGTTCAGGAGAGATGTCAGGAAGCACTTCCATACACAAAAGATGGTGGAGATTTGGAGCTCTCTTCCACAAACAGCAGTGGATGCTGAATCAGTTGTTGACTGTAAATCCAAAAGAGTGAAATTTTTCCGAAGCTGAATTATATAGGGGATTAGGTCAAAGACAGATATGTGGAGTTAGGCTGCAGATCAGCCATGATCTTCTTGAATGTTGGAACAGGCTTAAGGGGCTGAATGGCCTATTCCTGTTCCTATGTAGGAGTGAGGGTATACCAATGGAGGTACTGGTTAAAGCACTCACCCACCAGAATCAGTGTTGCCCTGGCATCTAGAACCTCCACTTGTACCATTGCCTCTCAGTTTAATGTCAGATCCAAAGGGGACTGTCTCTTATGATGCAGCACACTGCTTACACAGAGAGAGAGGGCAGGCTGGCATTGTCGAGTCACCCTGGTGTTCTGTAGCTGAACCTTTACCCCCATACCATGCTCCCTACCCAACCCCTCCCAAAAACTCCAGCCTGCCAATGGAGGCCACCTCCTAGTATAAAAAACCCACTCCCACAAACTCCTCTTCTAGGCATCAGCAGGTCAGCTGGACAATGTCAGTTCACTACCTTCACCTGGCCCTTGAGAAGCTTGGTTGGCCATTAAGCCTGCAGGAAGAATGGGACCTGCTCCAGGATGGTGATTGGAGGATGGGACAGAGCTTGGGAGCTGCATGCAGATCTATCTGCAACCATTCTAGTGGCTGCCAACCTGCATTCTGATGCCACTGGGAGATTGATGCCCACCATGATGTTGGCATGTCCTCCCCTGTGTCACCCTGACCACCAATCAACCGAGTAGCCCTTTTACTGTGCTCCCAGCTGCGCCTTGCTCCGATCTCAGTTTGTGTCATTGAAGCACTGAAGGTGTTTCTTATGTTGCTGCTTCCAGCATTCTCAACAACTACATGATATGGAACGTTGTGAAGAAAACTGCCTACAATCTGGATCATCGCTTCCAGGAAGCTGAGGAGAAACTCATAATGGCCATGTCGGGAATGAAAAAGGTGAGTGAAAGACTTTCAAAGTCCCTCGGTCAGTGAGATGGTGAGCAGACCTACCTTCCGTCAGATTTAGAAGAATGAGAGCTGACCTCTTGTAATTCCTGAAATTCTTACAGGACTTGATAGAGGGTAGGTGCTGGGAAGGATATATCCCACCGGGCTGAGATGGGGGCCACAGTCTCAGGATAAGGGGGCAGCCATTTTGAGCTGAGATGAGGAGAACTTCACACAAAATGGTTGTAAACTCCTTATCCCAGGGGATTATGGATGCTGGAGAGTTTTCAAGATGGGAATCATTTTCTCATCCTGGGGATGTGGGCATCATCGGCAAGACCAATGCCTAATGTCCATCCCTAACTGCCCTGGATTCACTTTTTTCAGGTAATGAAAATTGATAGATATGTGCATATTGCTGCGGGATGGATTGAGGGAAAAGTAAACTGTTCCAGTACTTTTGTTTAATGCAAATCATAGACAGAACACAGCGTAATGTCTTACAAATGGCTGTCCAGTAATAATCGCATAAGTGACTGTTTAAAATTGTAATGAATAGATCCGAGTCATTCCACATTTGGTTCAATCCAGGAGACATTTGGATCCATTCCTGTTTATCTTTACGTCCTTATGGATGAACTGAGTCAATGAAGCTCAATGAGAGGACATTGATCCTGATAGTTTGACATTCACCTTGAGCTGTGGGGTTTGAGCAGTGATAGTTCAAAAGAAGCTTCTGAGTTTGATCACACATTTTATACCCAGTTTAGGCATAAAAACATTAGTGGCAGCAAGCAACCATCTAACTAGAAACTTGCAGAGGTTTGTTAGGCAGGCAGCTATCTAAAAGGCAGCTGGTTGTAAACTCCTGAAGACCTTCACTACTCTGTCCAGTACAAGCATCAAGGCTTTCCCAGTACTGTCCCATGTTAGTTTGAAGTCTGTTTCATAAAATCTTATCAACCCTATTTAAGCTGCATGCTTTATTCAAACAGAATGCTAGTTATATCTTGCTATGAAAGTGATGTAAGGGAATGAAGCCACAGCAATTTCTGTGATTATCTTTTATTTAATGTGCATAGGAAGTGTCGAAATTCTTATTTTTGACTCCCTACATGAATCTTCAACATTAACATAAAAAGAGTGATGGAAAATTAACAGATTCTTGAATATTGGACAATGAGCCTTTGTACTGGTGAAGGACAGAGTAGTGAGGACCTTGAGATGTCTAAAAGCAGTCTGTTCCTGATGAAGGGCTTTTGCCCGAAACGTCGATTTCGCTGCTCGTCGGATGCTGCTTGAATTGCTGTGCTCTTCCAGCACCACTGATCCAGAATCTGGTTTCCAGATCTGCAGTCATTGTTTTTACCTCGGTGTTTTAGATAGTTGCCTGACCGACAACTTTCTGGAAGTTTCAACTCAGGTGGTTTGTTTGCTGTTGCTGATATTTCCAATAGATTTAGGGACCTTGTTACCAAGCAGTGAAAGAATTCCCACAGACGTGTTAGGACCTACCAGAGCCATGCTCCATTCTCCGCTTGCTCTCTGAGCGAACAGCAGGTGCAGATCGGGGTTGAGGTGGGGGGTCCCTTAATCGAGTGCAGGGTAAAACCCTGCTGCCAGGGCTCAAAAGGGGGCACCAGCCAGAAGAGGGCAGGGATAAGAGGAGGAAGGGTTTGGGAAAGGGTAAGGAGGGTGACAAAAAGTCTGGGGGTGGGAGAGGGATGCTGCAAATGTTGTGGAGGGAGGGTTGGAGCAATGAGAACAGTTTTAAACCTGTCAGAAAATATAGTTACTCTGCTAACTGGGATCCAAGGTATTTAATTCCTTGAAAATGGAATCTCTAGTTTAGGACTGCATAAATTCAGGAATCACTATACTTGGATGTAGTGAGTCTAACTATAATGAATGCCTTGTCAATTCTTAAATTCAAATCTGAGTGTGAGATCTGAGATGTAGTAAATATGGTTGTAACTGTCTTGTTAAATTATCCCAGCTTGTGGTGCCAATACATGAGCAGTGACTGTTCTGGTGTGTGGAAGGCGTTTTTAGTGTTATGGATTTTCATATGTAGACATGCATCAGATATTTTAGAAAAAGACTCCTGTTAATTTAGGTCTGTTATCTGGTACCAATTTAAAAACTATGGTGTCTAGGATTTACTGCCTTCCTTGTGTTATGACTTTAAGATTATAGGAGAGCAGATGATTATTGAGGGAGCTGCGAAATGATTCTAATCCTTGTGTGTGACTCCAAATATGTGTCAATATAAATACAAAAGACGTCACTAAATGACCTCATCACTGTGAGAATGAAAAAGTAGCCCCCAAAATTTAAAAAGTAGCCCTCAACAAAATCTCAAACTAGCCGTCAATAAAGACAAACTATGTTCACCCCTGATCTTGTCTCTCTCTCTCTCTCTCAGTCAAAAGCTCTGGGTTCAAGTCCCCTTCCATGACTTGATGCCTGAGAAAGGTGTATTCAGATTACAGCCAAACAGGAAGATTATCAATCCTTCGTACACACAACACAGGCAGCACGTTTAAGAGTGGGAGAGATTCCTGCTCGCCCGTGTGGAAGGAGTATTGCAGTCTCAACCATTACTATCCATAGCTTGAGTATATAACAGTGCAAGTTGCCACTGCACCTATGTGTCACACCACCACATGGAGTCAACATATGGAAACAGGGCATACACCAATTTCTTCAGAAATTCATTCAGGTGTCACTGTCTGGTGTTGCTCATCCCAAGAGGCCCCTGAGAATGTGGTAGTTAGCTGTGTATTTTAACCGCTGCGGTCCTGGGGCTGTAGGTACCATGCTGTTAGGAAGTTCCAGGATTTTGACCTGGCAACACTGAAGGAAGAGTGATATATTTCCAAGTCAGGATGGTGAGTGGTTTGGAGGGGAACCTGCAGGGGATGGTGTTCCCATGCATCTGCTGCCCTTGTCCTTCTAGATAGAAAAGGGCTGTGAGTTTGGAAGGTGCTTTTGGAGGAATGTTAATGAGTGACTGCACAGAAGATAACTTCAGTGAAAGCTTTATTTCATTTAGCCCCACTCCATGCAATTCACCCCAGTGGTTACTAGCTCCCTGTATTGATCATGTTTTCTAATCCAATATCCATTAATTTGTCCCTAACATCTTATCTCATTCCATGAGGCTCAGGAATTAGAGTCATGGAGTTATGCAGCACGGAAATAACCATCCCAAACTAAACTCGTCCCACCTGACTGTGTTTAGCACATATCCTTCCAAATCTTTCCTATTCATGAAATTATCCAAATGTCTTTTAAACACTGTAGCTGTACCTGCATCTACCACTTGCTCTGGCAGTTCGTTCCACACATAAACCACTCTCTATGTAAAACATTGCCCCTCATGTCCTTTTTAGATCTACTCCTCTCACCTTAAAGATATGCCCCCCAACTTTTGAACTCCCTCACCCTAGGGAAAATAACCTTGCTGTTCACCCTACCTGTGCCCCTCATGATTTTTTAAACCTCTACAATAGCTCACTCTCATTCTTCCAGGTGCAACTCCTGCAGCGGCCACTGGTTCTGGTGGTGCTGCTGAGCTGCCAGTCCTCTGGTTGGATGCTGTTGGGAGCAAGGGGCTGGCCTTAATAGGAATGGCCATTGTTAATGGGCTGCCACTGATCGGATGTGGTGTGAGTTCCGGGATTTAGGTTTGAGAAGCTGGCATTGTGGTTCTGTCACGTGGCAATGCTCTATGGGCATGGTTCAAATCCCACTACAGCTGCTGATGGAATTTGAATACAATGAAGACTTGGTGATGGCAACCGTGGCGACTATTATGGTCGTAAAATCCCATTGGGTTCGGTTCACTAATCAGGAAGAAAATCTGCCATCCTTGTCCATGTGACTGCAGACCCACAGACTCTGAAATTGAACAGCAGTTCAAGGGCAATTGGGGATGGTAGCCAGCCATACCCATATCCCAGGAAGAGCAAAAGTCCCACTGGCGATCAGAGCAAGGTTGGTCCATCCCCATATCTCAAACCTTTTCACAGGGGCTCCCAAAACCAGCACTTAATTATCAGCTCAAATTTCAGATGTAAGACTTTTCAAATTCAGATTTGTTCCTTGTATGTTCAGCAGGTGAGGGGTTAATGCAGCCTGCCTGCACAGTTGCAATAAGCAATTAAAAATAATTTGCAGGCCGTATCAGAGGGTTAATTGCAGAGAGCACGACTCAGCCTTAACTTGAAAGCGAGAATGAAATAACATGCGGTAATTATTTGGAGGAGAAGTCTGAAATCACAGGAACCAGCCTCTCCTACTATCAGATCCTGCTGACGTGATGACCTCTGCCCTGTGAATTAAAGACACATGGATAACGCTTCTGTAACAACACAGGGTCAGGAAGCTGAGGCAGCCTGACATGTGGTATTCACTTTGTGTCCATGCTCATAAATAATCATTCAATCCTGCCTGTCACCAGCCAACACCACTTCATAAAAATCTGATCAAATGAATATATAGCTTTTACAAAATAAAAACCAGATTACTGAGTTTCAGCAAGACATTCAAGTCTTTAGATGCTTTGGCTTCTCTGGTGATATGCGTGCAGCGTTTTGATTCCAGCTCCTGCAATCCTTGCCAACATTAGAATGGTCGGAGGGAGTGGCTGAGCAAAGACAGTCGAATCGTTGTGAAAGACGCACTATTTATCCTGTCAGGCTCTGCACCGTTTGAATGGTTCAGGCTCTTTCATCTCCCTTACTCGATTACAAGCCCCGATTATCCAGATTCCAGTGTCGTACCCAGTGATCTCCCTCAGGCCAGCAGTTGCAACTTGGTTGATTTGTGCAAAATGAAAGTAATTGTTCCAAATCCGAAAAATAGAGTGGGAATCTCTCCATGATTCCGAACAACATCTGGTGAGACCACATCTGGAACACTGTGTACAAGGTCTGGACCTCATCTTAAAAAGAAAGACCTAACTGTGTTAGAAATAATTAAAAGAAGGTTCACTGGACTGATTCCTGGGGTGAAGCGTCTACTGTTTGTGGTATAGTCGTAGAGATATACAGCATGGAAACAAACCCTTCAGTCCAACATGTCCATGCCGACCAGATGTCCCAACCCAATCTAGTCCCACCTACCAGCACCCGGCCCATACTGAAAGAGACTTGGCCTGTATCCATTGCAGTTCAGAAGAAGTGATCTTATTAAATCAGATAAAATCCTAAGGGAACTGGACCTGATTGATGTTGGGAAGATGTTCCTCTTGTAGACTAGAACTAGGGGATTGGTTTTAGAAGAAGAGGTCATGCCTTTTAGAGAGGAGGAAAAGATTTTTTTCTTGAGTCTGTAGCATTCTCTATGCCAGAAACTTGGTGGTACAGGACACTGCACAAGGTTATCTCAGATTACAAAGGCATCTTGATCAATTGGGCCAATGGACCAAGGAGTGACAGATAGATAAATACGATGTGTTCCATTTTGGCAAAATGAACAAGGGCAGGACTAATGCAGTTAATAGGATGGTGTTGTCAAACAGAGACACCAAGGGGTTCAGGTACATAGTTTCTTGAAAGTTGCATCACAAGTAGTTAAGAAGCCATTTAGCATGCTCGGCGTCATTGCCCCAACTTCATTGAGTATAGGAGTTAGGACGTCATGTTGCAGTTGTACAGGATGTTGGTGAGGCCACTTTTGGAGTACTGTGTATAGCTCTGGCCCTGCTGTAAGAAAGATATTATTAAATTGGAGAGGGGTTCAAAAACATTGACCAGGATGTTGCTGGGAATGGAGGGTTTGAGTTATAAGGATTGGCTGGGACTTTTTCACTAGAGTGTAGGAGGTTGAGGGGTGACCTAATAGAGGTTTATAAAATCATGAGGGGAATAGGTAAAGTGAATAGCAAAGGTCTTTTCTCTAGGGTGGGGAAGTTCAAAACTAGGGAGTATATTTTTAAGGTGAGGGGAGAAAGGTTTTAAAGAGACCTGAGGGGCAACTTTTTCCACGCAGAGGGTGGTTTGTACGTGGAATGAACTGCCAGAGGAAGTGGTAGATTTAGGTACAGTGACACATTTGGACAGGTACATGAATAGGAAACGTTTAGAGGGATGTGGGTCGAACACAGGCGGGTGGGACTAGTTCAGTTTGGCAGACTAACTCGGTTGGACGAGTTGGTCTGAAGTCTGTCTTCTATGACTCTGAGAGATCTGGGTGATTGATTGTCTTCAAGGTTGAGTGAGACAGCTTTTTGGGAGACAAGGGAGTCCGGGATTATGGGGAACAAACAGAAATGAGACTGCAGCAAGATCAGTCATGACCTTATCGAACAGCAGAGCAGGATCAAAGGGCAGAATGGTCTCCTACTCCTAAATCCTATGTAATAATGCAGCTACAGGAAGTGAAAGGCCAGCTATAACAGTAAATAAGAAGCCCCATCTCAGATGGAAAGGTGGCGGACATTGTTTCTGTTATATCAGAACATTACTTCGAGGTGAGGATGAATGTATTCACTTTACCCAGCAACTTTGGATCAATATATCCCACACACCTTTAATTCCAAGCTTGACCAGGGGCTCATTAAATGTTTAATGGTTACAGTGAGAACAAGAACTCTGTTGCTAATTTTGTGAAAAATAATGTTTTAACATTGGATTTGAAAGCACTGTGAACAAAGAGTATAGAATCCCTACAGTTCAGCAAGAGGTCGTTCAGCCCATCAAATCTGCACGAACCCTCTGAAGAGCATCCACCTAGACCCACTCCCCTACTCTGTCGTCCTAATCCCGCATTCCCCATGGCCAATCCACCTAGCCTGCACATCTCTAGACACTATGGGCAATTTAGCATGGCCAATTTATGGCAAATTTAGCATGGCCAATTTATGGGCAATTTAGCATGGCCAATCCAACTTTGGGAGGAAACCCACCCCGACATAGGGAGAAGATGGAAACTCCCAGAGAAAGTTGCCCGAGGGTGGAGTTGAACCCGGTGGAGCTGTGAGGTAGCAGTGCTAGCCACTGAGCCACCGTGCTGCCCAGCATAATGCCAGCCTCTTGATAAATTCTTAAAGTCGTTGTCAAATTCAAACTCAGTGTTTCACTAGGGTCAATAGCGAGCCCAGCACATGATGGGTCTGCACTGTGTGAATGGAACCAATTGCCAGCAGTTTCCTTGGGTATGACAAGCAGGCCACACTGACCACAACTGAGGTGGGCATTATTTAGCTTCTTTGCCCTTTGAGAGAAAGGAATTTGCGTTTCCAACACAAGAGACAAGCACCGCCATTAGATATGGTTGCCAGGATCTATCTGCATCATGACCTAGTGCTAGCTTTTGACGGTAATTGAAACCTCTCCAAATAAGGTATGTATGATTTAGCCCATAAGGAATAGGAACAGGAGTAGGCCATTCGGCCCCTCGAGCCTGCTCCACCATTCAATGGCTGATCCGACATTCCTCATGCCTGCATTCCTGCCCATAACCCTCGATTCCCTGACTGATCAAGACTCTGTCTATCCAAGGCTTAAATATACATGAGGACTGTTCCCCTAAAGCTCTCTGTGACAAGACCCTCAACTCTGACAGAAGAAATTCCTCCTCATCTCAGTCTTAAATTTAAAGGAAGTGGTGTAACACTTCAAATATACAGTGGCTTTCTGCTATCCACGCTGACTGAAGTAACTTTGTGTAAAATATATTGTGACTCCCAAACAGGATTAAACTTTCACATTTTAGAACAATATTTTGCAATTTTCAAATTGTAAATACCTGGAGAGAGAATATTGATGTAACTTTCCTTCTTTAACACCAAATGTTAACACCAACACTTTACATTTTCTCCCTAGAATCATTCCTGAAATTTATTTCTGTGTTTCTTTCTTGGGTAGTGACTTTGTGACATTGTGTTATGAGACACTGCACTTGGCTGAGGGATGCAAGCTTTAAAACAGCACTCTCTGCATGCACAGTGCTCCACCTAGTGGTCACATTGACCCAGGTGCACCCTGAGTCAAAATCCAAACGTATCCCTTCTTCATCTCCCACCAATTCATCTATGCCAGCAGGCCATTCAGCCCAAGGTATCTATGCTGGTCTTTATGCTCCACGTGATCATGCTTCCATCGTTTGTCCATCACTGTATCTCTGCCATCCTTCCACCGTCATTAGTTTATTCAGCTTCCCTATCTGTGTTACTGCCCCTTTTTGTATTATTATTTAATTCAACAGGAACATAGAAGCAAAATATTGTGGATGATGGAATAAAGTCAACATGGGCTGGAGAAACTCAGCAGGTCTGACAGTCCCTGTGGAGAAAGCATCAGATTTACAGCAGGAAGCAGGGTGTGAGGTCAAGTCATGGTGGAATTTCCTAAAGTGTAGAAAGAGGCCCCTTGACCCATTGAATCTTCACCAACTGTCCAAAGAGTATCCCACCCTATACCTGTACCCTGCATTTCTCATGGCTAATCAACCTACACATCCCTGGACACTATGCACAATTTTCCATAGTCAATCCACCTAACTTGCACATCTTTGAACTGTGAGAAAAAACCCATGCAGACACAGGGAGGAAAGTGCAGACTCCACACAGATATTTACCTGAGGCTGGAATTGAACCTGGGTCCTCTGCGCTGTGAGGCAGCAGTGCTAACCACTGACCCTCCCTAAACAGTGAAAGCTCCAGCCCTGGGTAGTCTTGAACCACCAACCATTCAATTAACAGCCAACTGCACTGACTGGTGCAGTCATAGCAAACAAATTGGATGAGTCATATTGGACTTTAAACCTCTCGCTCTCACGCTCTCTCTCTCTCTCTCTCTCTCTCCACCTCAGCAGCCAAGTCAAGTTGGTCAGACAAGGAGAAAGGTACTGAGCACCAGCCTTTCCTGCATTGGGCGTCTCAGAGTGATATTACTAAATGTCAAAACCCAGCCAACCTCCTCTGTGCCCCCAACTCAACATCCCTTCTATAGTAGTTGCTCCCTGCCCCAAGAAGACTGACAAATGAGTAACTCACCGCATGACTGCTTAAAGCCTGTTCACCAGCTACAAGGCACAACTCAGGAGGGTGATGGAATACTCCTCACCTGCCTGGATGGGGGCAGCCCCAACAGCAGTCAAGAAGCTTGACACCATCCAGGACAAGGCAGCTCGCTTGATTGGCACCACATCCACAAAGATTCACTCCCTCCACCACTGACACCGAGTAACAGCAGTGTGTACTATCTACAAGATGCCCTGCAGAAATTCACCAAAGATCCTCAGACAGCCCCTTCCAAACCCATGACATCCTCCATCCAGAAGGACAAGGGCAGCACATACATGGGAACACCATCACCTTCAAGTTCCCCTCCAAGCCACTCATCATCCTAACTTGGAAATATATCCCTGTTCCTTCCCTGTCGCTGGGTCAAAATCCTGGAATTCCCTCCCTAAGGACATTGTGGGTCAACCTGCCACATGCGGCGGTTCAAGAAAGCAGCTCACCTCCACCTTCTCAAGGGCAATTAGGGATGAGCAACAAATGCTGGCTCAGCCAGTGACACCCATATCCCACAAATAAATTAAAACTTTTAAAGAAGGGACAAGAATAAAATATAACATTGAATCATAGAGACGTACAGCAGGGAAACAGACCCTTCGCAACTCGTCCATACCGACCAGATATCCTACATTAATCTAGTCCCATTTGCTAGCATTTGGTCCCTACCCCTCTAACCCCTTCCTATTCATATACGCATCCAGATGCCTTTTTCCAAAACATCTGGCTGGTTTCACCAATGCTGTTCCCCCTGACTTGCTAAGCCAGCAGAGACGAACTTAAGATCGTGATTCAAAAACTTATTTTTAAAGATAATTTTCTTGCCGCAAACAATTTGAACCAATTTCTCCAAACAGAAGTTGAGTGCTTTGTAGCCAGAGCTGTTGAGTCATTTGACGTTGTTTCTTTTTCAATTTTCTTGCTGCCAGCGTTTCATCATCTGTCACCACGTCAAACTCCAACTTCCCCTGGGGAGTGTACGCGCTCGTGTGTCAAAGATCAGTAACTGCTGCTGTGGGACCTGAGCAGCAGATTAAACTCTGAAAACAAAACAAAGCACTGTGGATGCTGGAAATCAGAAACAAAAACAGGAATTGCTGGAAAAGTTCTGAAGAAAGGCCACTGGGCCCGAAACATTAATTCTGCTTTCTCTGAAAATTGTTAATTTAAATCAAGGGCAAAGGAGGACAATAGTTTTTGCTTTGAGTATTGCTGAAGCTACATTTTTTTTAAGCTTTTCATTTTTGCTCATTCTCGATGGCATTGTACAAGAATATAAATTCAGAGGGAAAACTAACTGGATGAGAGGTGACGTGGTGGCTCACAGCACCAGGGACCCAGGTTCGATTCCAGCCTCAGGCGACTGTCTGTGTGGAGTTTGCACATTCTCCCCGTGTCTGCGTGGGTTTCCTCCGGATGCTCTGGTTTCCTCCCACAGTCCAAAGGTGTGCAGGTTAGGGTGGATTGGCCATGCCATAGTGTCCAGGGGTCTGTAGGTTAGCGGGATTGGTCATGGGAAATGCTGTATTTATGGGGTGGTGCGTGGAGTGCTCTTTGCAGGGTTGGTATAGATTCGATGGGCCAAATGGAGGGATTCTATGAGAATAGACTTTGAATCTGGTCACTTAGCAACACCAGCATGTGTACCTTTTGTTTCTTTTCGTGTTTGAGTCCATGGGTTCAAACTTTGTGTCTTCCTTCAGGTCTAA
Source organism: Chiloscyllium plagiosum (assembly GCF_004010195.1). Classification (NCBI taxonomy): domain Eukaryota; kingdom Metazoa; phylum Chordata; class Chondrichthyes; order Orectolobiformes; family Hemiscylliidae; genus Chiloscyllium; species Chiloscyllium plagiosum. The sequence goes on along the minus strand of NC_057743.1, from coordinate 8,785,531 downwards.
GCTTGAGTTTAATTGGGCTTTCTCCCGAAACATTTCACACTCAAAATCTAAAAGCTTCAAAAACAGGGGAGGTTGTGATATCGTGGTAATGTCACTGAATTAATGATCTAGAGGCCCCAGGCTAATCCTCTGGGGCATGGTTTGAAATCCCAGCACCGCTAATAGAACTTAAAATTTGGAGGCTTCTTATCAATGATTGATGTAAAAACAAAATCATCTGCTTCACGAATACCTTTCAGGGAAGGAGATCTGCTGTCCTCACCCGATCGGGCCTATACGTGAGTCCAGGCTGTCACTAATACAGTTGAGTTTTAATTTACCTCTGAAATGGCCGAGCAAGCCACACAGCCCAAGGCCAGGGCAACAAATTCCTCTCCCTCCCCCCCGTTGGCTGGTTGGTTGACTTGCAAAGCACTGTGATACCAACAATGTGGGTTCAATTCCCGAACCAGCTGAGGTTACCATGAAGGACTCTCCTTCTCGACCTCTCCCCTCACCTGGAGGTGTGGCGAGCCTCAGGTTAAACCCTCACCAGGCGCATCTCTCTGATAAGAGAGCAGCCTCATGGTCCAGTAAGAATATGGTGACTTGCTGTGCCCTTTCCTATCCAGATGGATAGTGACTTCAGAAAGAGTTTGCCCATTGAGGCATCCATTCACAGCTGTAACATTCACTGTTGCACTGACATCTCAAATAAAAACAAAATACTGCAGGTGCTGAAGAAACTCAGCCGGTCTGGCAGCATCTGTCAACAGAGAGAAGCACAATTAACATTTCAAGTCCGATATTTTTCTTCAGGACGGATTCAATTCCTATAGCGCTTACTGCTTTTATTTTCACTATAACTGAGCCTTTCAGTCTTCATTATTTTGTCCCACTCCTGTTTTCATCTTTTTTGGGGGGGGGGGGGCGGTGTGGGGGAGATGAAAAGGAAAGGGAGCTCGGACTGATTGTGTTTTACAGTCTGAAATGCTTCCTCAATGCTGCCCCATTGAGATTGGAAAATATATTCAAATAAAGAACTCAATCTCAGCAGCAATTCCAACTTGCTGATTTTATTTGGAGTGGCACACTGGCTCAGTGGTTAGCACTGCTGCCTCACAGCACTAGGGAGCCAGGCTCAATTCCACCCTAAGGCGACTGTCTGTGTGGAGTTTGCACATTCTCCCCGTGTTTGCGTGGGTTTCCTCCGGGTGCTCCGGTTTCCTCCCACGGTCCAAAGATGTGCAGATGAATTGGCCATGCTAAATCGCCCGTAGCATTCAGGGATGTGTAGGATCGGTGCATTAGTTAGGGGAATGGGTCTGGGTGGGTTACTCTTTGGAGGATCAGTATGGACTTGTTGGGCCGAAGGGCCTGTTTCCACACTGTAGGAATTCTATGAGTTTTTTGCAGCATTCAAATCAATACTATCCACCTACCTTGAAACAATATTAGGCAATGGAACTACAACATTGACTGTAATATGTCCTGATTTCTGACTACAGTAAAAGTTCCTCCAGGATTCTGAAGTTGTCTGTGTGTGACAGGATGGCGTGTTAAGAGAATAGATCACTGCTAGAACAATAAAGCCAGAAGAAAAACTTCCTCTAAAGTGTGCAGGATTACTAAAGCTGACCGCGATCTACTTTGGTGTCACAATTTCAATCCAGCCATTTTGTACGTGGTATCTTCTGAGTTTAAACAGTCTCAGTCCAGACCGTGGTGCACAGACGCCTGAAGAGCTAAGCTGCTTGTGTTGCATTTGGTGAAAAATCAGGATCTCATTGAAGAAAGGCCCGAAGCCAATCAGGAAAGGAGATCTGATTCTGGTAGCTAGGGGCTGCTACTCTGAGGCAGGGGTTTGGTCCTGGGGGGGGTGGGGGGCGTCACTGTGTGTAGATTTGAGGGTGACAGCACAAGGTGCTGGCAGAGAACTGGAGGGGGCGTGTTACAAACCCCTTCTGCTTCAACCTCCCACTACCATCATCCGAACAAAAAGGTGTTTGTGCATATTCAGTCTCAGTTTAGTCAAACCACAAATACTCTCTGGATGTAATTCAGTTACAGGCATAACTTCTTGCTCGTACAATTACAGGTGATAGAATTCCAAGGTGTTTTTTGGTTTTGAAACGGTGAAACTGGATTGACTCTGGTACCAGACAACAAAAGCACTGGGAATGCCAATACAGTCTGGGGGAACGCAGTGTCTGTCTGGGATCAAAGCCTGGAAAAGTGCTCCAATCCGTCTCAGTCCCAGGCAGGACCCAACAATTAGCTTCTGACAGACACTCTCTCTCTCTCTCTGTGTTCATCTTCTTGACCTGCTGTAACCTTGACCTCTCACTGTGTCTCCTCTCCTCCAGACATGTGACACTCGATGGAAGACGTGTGTCAGCGACACGGATGGTACCCTCGGGTTTTCGCTCGGAGCTCTATTTGTCAAAGCAACATTTGCAGAGGACAGCAAGCAGATCGTAAGTCGAGAGCAGCTTATTCTGATCACCAAGAGCCTGCGAACAGTTCTGAGTGTAGATTTAATTCAGAGTTTACTTTTCATTTAAAGCTGTGCTCACAACGATATCGAGGAAACTGCATCTGGAGTTTTGCCAACTTCGACAGCGTAAACGCACTGAATGACCATCAGTTTACCTCATTGTTAGTTCATTTTGCTTCTCCCTCAATCTAAGTGTATGTGCACATCGTTCCCTCAAGTACACCCAGCCCCACCCTCTGCTCAGTGTATTATTCACTTTCACTGAATGGAAATAGAAACTTTCACAAAGTCACAGCAGAGCCAAACATAACCATTTCCTCAAATCCCATGAAACATTTAAACGCTTCAAAAAACATCAAGAATGCTGGAGAAACACAGCAAGTCTGGTAGCATCTGTGGAGGGAGGATGAGTTAACTATTTTATTAAAGGAGTAGTACCAAATGTTTGGAGGGAAGCGAATGTTGTTCCTCTGTTCAAAAAAGGGAATAAGGAAATCCCCGGGAATTACAGACCAGCCAGTCTTACATCTGTGGTAAGCAAGGTACAGGAAGGATTCTGAGAGAAAGGATTTATGACGATTTGGAAAAACATATTTTGATTAAAGATAGTCAGCATGGCTTTGTGAGGCAAAAGTGAGCACTGCAGATTAGAGTCAAGATTGTGGTGCTGGAAAAGCACAGCAGGTCAGGCAGCATCCGAGGAGCAGGAGAATCGACGTTTCAGGAGTCGACATGATGAAGGGCTTTTGCCCAAAACATCGATTTTCCTGCTCCTTGGATGCTGCCTGTCTTGCTGTACTTTTCCAGCACCACACTCATGGCTTTGTGAGGTCATGCCTCACAAGCCTTATTGAGTTTTTTTGAGGATGTGACGAGACAAGTTGATGAAGGTCAAGCAGTGGATGTGGTGTATATGGATAAGGCATTTGATAAGGTTCCCCAGGGTAGGTTCATTCAGAAGGATAGGAGGTATGAGATATAGGGAAATGTGGCTGAGTGGATACAGAATTGGCTGGCCGAAAGAAGACAGTGAGTGGTAGTAGATGTATTCTGCCTGGAGATCGGTGACCAGTGGTGTGCCGTAGGGATCTGTTCTTGGGCCTCTGCTCTTTGTAGCTTCTATAAATGACTTGGATGAAGAGGTGAAAGGGTCAGTTAGTAAGTTTAATGATACAAAAGTCAGTGGTGTTGTAGATACTGTCAAGGACTGTTGCAGGCTACAGTCCTTGACAGAATGTAGAGCTGGGCTGAGAAGTTGCAGATAGAGTTCAACCTGGATAAATGTGAAGTCATAGTAATAGAGGTGTACAGCACAGAAACAGACCCTTCGGTCCAACTTGTCCGTGCTGACCAGATATCCCAACCCAATCTAGTCCCACCTGCCAGCACCCAGCCCATATCCCTCCAAACCCTTCCTATTCATATACCCATCCAGATGCCTTTTAAATGTTGCGATTGTACCGGCCTCCACCACATCCTCTGGCAACTCATTCCATACACGTACCACCCTCTGCATGAAAAAAAATTGCTCTTCAGGTCTCTTTTATATCATTTCCCCTCTCACCCTACGCCGCCTTCACTATCCTATCTATCTGCGACTCCATTTTCAAGGAGCTATGAACCTGCACTCCAAGGTCTCTTATTTCCCAAGAGTAGGTCAAGGTTTGCACCTTCTCTAGGAGGTACATCCACATACTGAATCAGAAAATGTTCTTGTACATGCATAACAAATTCCTCTCCATCTAAACCTTTAACCGAATGTCAGTCCCTGTCTATGTTTGGAAAGTTAAAATCCCCTACCATAACCGTCCTATTATTCTTACAGATAGCTGAGATCTCCTTACAAATTTGTTTCTCAATTCCCTGCTGACTATTAAGGGGTCTATAATACAATCCCAATAAGGTGATCATCCCTATCTTATTTCTCTGTTTCACCCAAAAAAATTTCCCTGGATGTATTTCTGGGAATATCCTCCCTCAGCACAGCTGTAATGCTATCCCTTATCAAAACGCAACTCTCCTCCTCTTTTGCCTCCCTTTCTATCCTTCCTGTAGCATTTGTATCCTGGAACATTCAGCAGCCAGTCCTGCCCATCCCTGAGCCATGTTTCTGTAATCGCTATGATATCACAGTCCCATGTTCCTAACCATACCCTGAGTTCATCTGCCTTCCCTGTTAGGCCCCTTGCATTGAAATAAATACAGTTTAATTTATCAGTCCTACCTTTTCTCTGCTTTGTCCCTGCCTGCCCTGACTGTTTGATTCATTTCTTTTCTCAACTCTACCAATCTTAGATTGATCCCTTTCCTCACCATAGCTCCCCCTCCCCCCTCCCCCCACCTTATGAGTTTAAATCTTCCTGAGCAGCTTCAGCAAATCACCTTGCCAGTATATTAGTCCCCTTCCAATTTAGGTGCAATCCGTCCTTAATTGTACAGGTCACTTCTACCCCAAAAGAGATTCCAATGATCCAAAAATGTGAATCCTTCTCCCATACACCAGCTCCTCAGCCATGCATTCATCTGCTCGATCCTCCTATTCCTGCCCTCACTAACACGTAGCTCTGGGAGTAATCCAGATATTACCACTCTTGAGGACCTCCTTTTTAAATTCCTCCCTAACTTCCTATATTCTCCCTTCAGAATCTCTTCCTTTACCCTTTTTATGTCGTTGGTTCCAATGTGGACAATGATCTCTTGCTGGCCCCTCTCCTCCTTGAGAACATTCTGCACCCTCTCTGAGACATCCTTGATCCTGGCACCAGGGAAGCAACACACCATTCTGATTTCTCGCTGCTAGCCACAGAAACGTCTGTCTGTACCTCGGACTGGAGAGTCCCCTAACACCATTGAACTCTTGGAACCCAACGTACCCCTCATTGCATTAGAGCCAGTCTCAATACCAGAAACTTGGCTGTTCGTGCTACGTTCCCCTGAGAATCCATCACCTCCTACATTTTCTAAAACAGCATAATTGTTTGAAATGGGGATAGCTACAGAAGACTCCTGCACTATCTGCCTACCTGTCTTACCTTTCATGGGTACCTTTATTTGACTGTACCTGTGGCTCTTCTCCCTTCCTATAACTGCCTTCCAACTCACCCCCTTGCTCTTGTAAATTCCTCATTACCTCTAACTGTCTCTCCAACTGTTCCATTCAATCTGATAGGATTCGCAACCAATGGCATTAATTGCAGACATAATCCTCAGTAACACGTAAACTCTCCCTGAACTCCCACATCCGACAAGAAGAGCATATTACTCTACTAAAGGCTATTTTTGCTTCTTTCAATCTACAAACTCAGAAAATAGCACCATCTTATTCCTCTTCCAAGCACTGCTCCAGGCTAACTTAATGCTTATGGCTTATATTTTTAAGTTTAATCTAGAGACACATCTCAAAGAAGACATATAATCAAGAAAGAACCAACTCTACTCACTATTGTAGATGTACAGCAAGGCTGTACTTAAGACTATTCACTTATCTATTTCTGTGCTGTGACCTTTCCCAAACAGATTCCTCCAAGATTAGCTGTAAATTTCACGGTTCATTAATTTTCTTGGACGCACTCCGATGTCCAGCGACACATGAATTCAGCAGCAAAGGCAGTAACTGCGCAGTTTCACTGCTGTGCCAGTTAGCGGTGTGGGTTTCTCTCTCTCTCTCTCTCTCTCTCTCTCTCTCTCTCTCTCTCTCTCTCCTGCACTGACCTGATCATGTGCTGCCTTTGTGAGTCTCTCTCCCTTTTAAAAGTGCCGTTGTTTTGCCTTTTTTTTCTCCAAAGTTCCAAAACAATGCAATATAAAACAGTAACCACTGCTCCTGGAATTCGAGGAAATCACCTCCAACACCTAAAATACCTCAAAAAGGAGCAGCCTGTTACAGCCAGAAATGTTTCCTGTCCTCCATCTTGGATTACCCAGAATCCTTTGATCATTTTGGAAGGTTGAATTTGAATGCTGAATACAGAGTTAAAGACAGGATTCTTGTCAGTGTGGAGGAACAGCAGGACCTAGGGGCCCACATACACAGATCCCTCAAAGTTGCCACCCAAGTTGATAGGATTGTTAAGAAGGCATATGATGTTTTGGCTTTCATTAACAGAGGGATTGAGTTTAAGAGCGGCAGGCTTGCTGCAGCTCTGTAAAACTCTGGTTAGACCACACTTGGAATATTGCATCCAGTTCTGGTTGCCTCATTATAGGAAGGATGTAGATGCCTGGATTAGAGGGCTTGTCTTTTGAAGAGAGGTTAAGTGAGCTAGGGCTTTTCACACTGGAGAGAAGAAGGAAGAGAGGTGACTTGATAGAGGTGTACAAGGTAATGAGAGGCATAGATAGAGCAGAAAGCCAGAGAGTTTTCTCCCAGGGCAGAATTGGCTGTCATGAGGTGTCATAATTTTAAGGTGATTGGAGGAAGGTATAGGGGAGAGGTGGGTCAGAGGTAGGTTCTTTATGCAGAGAGTGCTGGGTGCATGGAATGCACTGCCAGCGGTGGTAGAGTCAGAGACATTAGGGACATTTAAGTGACTGCTGGACAAGCACATGGACGGCAGTAAATTGAGTGTGTAAGTTAGGTTGATCTTAGATTAAGATAAATACTGGGCACAACATCATGGGCCGAAGGGCCTGTACTGTGTTGTACTATTCTGCGTTCCATGTCAGTGTTCATTTTGAGTCACATAACTCTTTTGAAGAAGTCATACCAGACTCGAAACACTAACTGACTCTCTCGCCACAGATGCTGCCAGACCTGCTGAGTTTCTCCAGCATTCTCTGTGTTTGTTTGAAATTTCCATCTGACTGAGCTCTTAGAATGAGGCCTGAGAGAAAGGCCATTCACCTATAGCGTGTCTGAGCACTAGAGTCACACAAAGCAGAGCTTTCTCTTGAGCAGTGCTGACCCCTCTCCCTGAGCTCTGTGCTAAAGGAGGTGTGTGCTGTCGGGCTTACTGCCCTATGTTCTTCAATCAGCAATGGCTTACTGAAGAGAGGGTCAGACTGAGGCAAATCTTCTCTTCGTGGCATGTGGACATCTACAAAATCAAATACACTGCAGCTGTGTGTACCCTTTACCCAGGTTTCAGAGAAAAGCTACAGTAACATGCGACAACAAAACCCCACTCTTAAGTTGTATCTCAACGTTTACTTTGTTTATCACAAAGCCCCCAAGGGGCAGCATGGTGGCCCAGTGGTTAGCACTGCTGCCTCACAGCACCAGGGACCCAAGTTTGATTTCCAGTCTCGGGTGACTCTGTGTGAAGTTTGCACATTCTCCCCGTGTCTGCGTGGGTTTCCTCCGGGTGCTCCGATTTCCTCCCACAGTCCAAAGATGTGCAGGTTAGGTGGATTGGCCATGCTAAATTATCCATGCTGTTCAGGGATGTGTAGGTTAGGTGTGTTAGCCATGGGAAATGCAGGATTACAGAGATAAGGTAGGAGGATGGGTCTGGGTAGGGTGATCTTTGGAAGGTCGGTGTGGACTTGTTGAGCCGAATGACCTGATTCCACATCGTGGGGATTCTATTCTATTAACACTTCTCTCTTTAAAAATATGGTCTCAAGTTCAAACAGTGTTTGTCTTAATCCTCTGGTATTCCTGAGTAGACCAGACCGTTGTAAGACATTTTACGCAATAATTGTGATAGATTTGGAATAACAGTGTCTATAACAAGGACACAGAGGGTTGTGGATGCCTTATTGTTAAAAGGCTGAGACAGATAGAATTTTGGTCTCTAAACTATCAGAGGTAAAGGCTGCAAGTGGGAAGCAGAGTTATGGCCAAGAATCAGCCACAATTTGTTGGACATCAGAGCAAGCCTGGTTGGGGGGCATTTATTCTTGTATACTGAATTCTACTTATGTGAAGTGATAAAGTTGCTTTGTTAAACTCTGGGAGAGATGTTGAAGTTAGGCACCATACACAGACGGTGGAAGGAGGGGATGTTTGTGGATGTGGTGCCAATCAAACGGGCTGCTTTGTCCTGGATGGTGTCAAGCTTCTTGAATGTTGTTGGAGCTGAACCCATCCAGAGAATATTCCATCACACTCCTGACTTGTGCCTTGTAGATGGTGGACAAGGCTTTGGGGAGTTACTTTTTGCAGAATGCATCACGTCTGATGAGGCATGGTGGCTCAGTGGTTAGCAATACTGTCTCACAGCACTAGGGACACAGGTTTGATTCCAGCCTCAGGCGAGTGTCTGTGTGGAGTTTGCACAGTCTTCCTATGTTTGCATGGGTTTTCTCCCACAATTCAAAGAGGTGCAGGTTAAGTTGATCGGCAATGCTAAATTGCCCTGTACTGTCCAGGATTGTGTAGGTATGAGGCTTAGCCATGGGAAATGTGAGGTTATGGGGATGGAGTTGGTTTGGGTAAGAAGTGCTTTGGAGGGTTGGTGCAGACTCAATGGGCAGAATGGACTCTATCTGCACAGTAAGGTGTCTATGACAATTCTACAACCCATTCAGCTGTAGTCAGAAAAGAGAGGAGAGTTTAAGGACAAAAGTAAATGTTTAGAAAGTATTGCATTTGGATGTAGACCATTTCCTCCTCAACACTCATTGTGGCAAGCCTTTCAAATCCAGGAAACAAGGCAGCATGGCAGGCAGATTATCCTCTGCATTGTATTGTCTCCTGTGTGGGACGGAGCAATGGATTCAGTTGTTGTGTTGTTCCTCAGGCGGAAGAGATGATTTCAGAAATTAAGGCCGCATTCGAGCAGAGTCTGAAGCAAACCGAGTGGATGGATGAGCAGACCAAACAAGCTGCAAAGGAAAAGGTAACGCTAAGTCTGAGAGCCACAGTGCAGCGCGAGAGGTCACAGGTCAGGATGGAGCTGAAAGGGCAGATTACTGGAGCTGAAAATGTGTTGCTGGAGAAGCGCAGCAGGTCAGGCAGCATCCAGGGAACAGGAGAATCGATGTTTCGGGCATAAGCCCTTCTTCAGATTACTGGAGCCAGCCAACAGAATACTTAGAAAAGAAAACACATTCCAAAAGAACGCGAAGAAATTTGCATCGATATACCATTTTGGGGGGGTGGTGATGATGCAGTGCAGTTCCTGTAGTGCCCACCAGTCGCAGAGGTGTGCCAATGGGCACCATCTCTCCACAAATAGGAATAGTCTCATTATATTTGTTTGCAGGAAACTAATTAAACAAATTAATTGGTGACAGCCTCTTAAAAGGAGACTGTACAAGATCCAAAGCGTGGACGAATGTTAAATATTAATTAAAGTGCCTTATTATTTTTATTTGGAAAACCTACTTAGGTATGTTGTAACACTCCTCCAAGGGCAACCGGGACTTGAACCCAGACTTTCCAGCCCAGAGATAGGAACACTACCACTGCATCACATGAGCCTGAAATATCTCAATGAGCAGATATAATGACCACCCCCCAACCCATACATTGTTAACCTTCATGCACACAGTTAACAGTTGAGGAACCCCATGTGTGCCTCAAACATTGATTCACAGACTTGACTCTGTAAGCGAGCTCTGTCAGGAACAGTGAGAGGGGTTAGTGTTCATATGGTAACACCGGTGTCACCGGTTTGCAGAATGCCATTTTCATCACCGCTCCTTGAGTAACACTGTGCTTTTGTCTTGAATTAGGCTGATTCAATCTACGACATGATTGGCTACCCAAAGTTCATCATGGATCCTAAGGAGTTGGATAAACTCTTCAGTGACGTAAGTCGCTATTTCCTGGCTGACAGGAGAGCAGATCAAAAGCACTGAGTTAGCTGGCAAGCACACACATAAGGAGGGATGTTTGAGCAGTATCAGCTTTGCACATTGCTCTCATCTCGTTATAAACAATCTCAGAAATAGTTGGAAGCCATTCAACTATTTGGTCAAAAACTCCCAGAATGTAACAGTGATACACATCCAGTGAAACAGATATACAGATTATTTATACATTCCTGTATCTGTCTTTATCACTACGCAGCAGCTGCTATGTATGAACCCTCAAGGCTGCACTGCCCTTTGATAAGGTCACGACTGGATTTATTGATCAATCTCATTTGATCTCCGCAGTAATGCCCAAAATCTGTATCCTGAATATACCAAGCAGCCGAGTTTCCACGGAGCAAAGATTCAGAACCCTCTGCATGTAGAAAAGTCCCCTTATCATGGTCGTGAATGTTCACTCTGAGATTGTAACCTTGCGTTCTAACCTCTGCATCTGTCCCGTCGTGTCTGGCCAGTGCTGTGTGAATTTTGTGTGTTGGTGGGCCGTGCCATGCAGATATCTGTACCGCAAGGTCAAAGTAAGGCCGCGCGGTCTGCCAAATGAGTGCGTAGTTAATGTTTAAAGGACAGCACCCAGCTGTGAGCATTGCTGGAACCGTGCAATGAAGTTGAGGGTTTTTTTTTTTGCAAACCTGAAATACAGCACTCGGGCACTGACCTTGATTACACACAGAAATAGACAGCTTTTCTAGGTAAGGCCTAGTGGAATTTGGACTGGTGCCTGTCCCTCTGTTTGGATTTGTACTTGTGATATTCAGCAGAGAGGCCTGGACTTGACTGCCAGTACCAGCCCACTTCCAGTCAAGGTCTGTAAGACAGAATGGCCTCCTCTTTCTCCAAGGCTTCACTCAATGCAGAATTACAGAGTCAGGGAGCAGAACATCTCCACACTGAAACAGTAGCGACACACAGAGCAGCTTTCTGGTTTTGATCGTGTCCTCTGGGTACATGTGGTATGTTGTCAAGAAGTTCAGTTTCTCAGGTCACTGCCCTCTACTCTGTTTCAGGTTCATGTCTCTGTCCGTTCTTGCCCCTCAACAAAGAGGGCTCCTCGTACTCGCTGTGACGTCAGAAGCTCTCATATTCCGGATTACCGGAACGCTTCCTATCCGGAAATTGCCTTTGGTGCCTTTTACCCAGCGTGCCCTCCCCTCTCCTCCTACCCACACCCCCACCAAAACTCACTTTTAATAGTTAGTGGCTGTCCAGCTCAGCATACTCTTGGATTGGGATCTCCCTGGAAGGGGAAAGGGCCAATCTTCCTGTCCTTTCATCATTTCCTCCTCCTGCCTGGTTTCCCCAATACACAAGGGCCAAAAAATGAGGCAGGGGCTTGTTAGACTGGGATGGGTTTGTCGCTAACAGGGCAGCCACTTAAGAAAGGATATACCGACCGTAGAGGGAGTGCAGCAGAAGTTCGCAAGGCTAATACCAGGGACGGCAGGACTGCCCCATAAGGAGAGATTGATTCGACTAGGCCTGTATTCACTGGAGTTTAGAAGAATGAAAGGGAATCAGATTGAAACATCTATAATTCTGACAGGGTTATACAGACTGGATGCGGGGAGTCCCTGGTTAAGGAGTCCTGAATCATGGGACACAGTGTCAGGAGACAGGATAGACCATTTAGGACTGAGATGAGGGAAAAATGTCTTCACTCAAAGCATAGTGAGCTTGGGGAACTCGCTACCACAGGCTGTGGAGGCCATGTCACCGAATATCTTTAAGAAAGAGATTGATACTTTTGTTTTAATTTTAAAGGGGTATGGGGAGAATGTGAGAATATGGCATTGAGATGGACACTCAGCTGTGATCATGTTAACTGTGGGGCAGGTTGGACAGGTCGAATGGATGCAATCCTGCTCTTGGTTTCTGTGTTTCTGTACCTGTCTCATCCAATGGGCATCCATGAACCTGAGGCCCTCTGACCAATCCCAAACCCCGATCGACTGCCATACCTCCCACTGTCGGGACATTTCAGAGCTTCCTGTCGTCGCAAACATTGAAATGATGTCCTCGCTACCCAAAATTCAGATTGTCAATCTGTATAATCAAATCCTGCACATTCCCTCCCCTTCAGAAGTTTGAAATCTGGTGGGGGTGTTTAATAGGGAAAATGATTGGAAAGGGGGTAGATTGGATTGGGGGGAGAAGGTGCAGTTTTGCTGGGATTGGGGGCAGAGCTTTGCTGAGCAAGCTATTCAAAGATGTTATTGGACACTTCCGGAGCAAGTAGGACATGGACCCAGGCCTCCTGGCCCAGAGTTACAGACACTACCACTGTACTACAAGTGCCCCATTATTGGGAGGGGTGCAACATTAGAATTTCATCTGGATCAATGAGGAGTGAAATCAGGGAATTCAAAGGGTTCTGAAAAAGTGGGAGACGCTTCACAATAAGGCTGTGATTCCACTTGGAGCTCGAGAGGGAGGTAAATAGATTCTTTTGACTAAGAGATGGCAGAGCTCAGCCATGAGCCATAATCCAACACTGTCTCCATCTGGGGTAAATCGGTCTGATCTCACATTCCCAAATTAAGGTGGAAAGGGATGTTGGTTCCTGGTCATGAAGAATCGTTTCGGTGGGGGGGGTTGGGGCTTTGAGTACTTGCTGACTGAGTATTGTTTGTTTTCACGCAGTACGAAGTGGTTCCTGACCTCTACTTCCAGAACGTTCTCCAGTTCTATAACTTCTCTGCTCGAGTGACAGCCGATCAGCTACGGAAACCTCCCAACAAGGATCAGTGAGTAATCCACAACCGCTGCAGCTCTCCGAAGCAATCCTCTCTTCCCAGCCCAATCCTGAGGCCTCCTCTGCTGTTTTGGAGCCCATTACAGCTCAGAAACAGGCCCTTCGGCCCGACACGTCCATGTTGGCATGGCGGGGTTTTGTTACCACCGGTTACAGCCACCTGCACCTCCGGGTGGTGGGGGATCAGCCAATAAGGGCTGGCCCAGTACTGAGTGCAAGGACAGGACCACCTGGCCCTAACCTGCAGCCTAACACGGGACTTCAGAAAACTCGGAAGAAGGCTGAAAAGCAGGACGTCCAGGGTGGTTATCTCTGGTTTGCTTCCAGTTCCTTGGGCTGGAGAGGACAGGAACAGGGAGATAATGGACTTGAACGTGTGGCTGGGGAACTGGTGCAGGAAGCAAGGATTTAAATTCTTGGATCACTGGGGTATGTTTAGCAGTAAGGATAAATTATACAAGAGGGACGGGTTGCACCTTAATAGGTGGGGGACCAGCATTCTGGCAGGTAGGTTTGCCACTGCAGGGGAGGGGGGGGGGGGGGGGGGCAAACTGGATGTTTAAGAAGGAAGTTAAAGGGAAAGTTAGAACAAGGGAAGTCAAGAAAGACAACTATATCAATGGAGCAGAAAACTCAAAAAAGGATCATGCTGTAAGGTTAAATGAAATAAGGATCGATAGGAAAGGTGAGGGGAGTAACAAATTAAAAATATTATATATGAATGCACGAAGCATTAGAAATAAGGTGGATGAGCTTGAGGCTCATTTGGAAATTGGCAGTTGCAATGTTGTGGGGATAACGGAGACGTGGCTTCAAGTGGACAGGGCCTGGGAAATGAATATTCAAGGCTATACGTGCTATCGTAAGGACAGACTGACCGGCAGACGGGGTGGGGTGGCCCTGTTAGTAAGGAATGATATTCAGTCCCTTGCACGAGAGGACCTAGAATCAGGGGATGTAGAGTCAGTATGGATAGAGCTGAGAAATTCTAAAGGTAGAAAGACCTTAATGGGAGTTATCTGCGGGCCCCCAAACAGTAGTGTGTAAGTTGAATAAGGAGCTGAAATTGGTCAGTCGCAAAGATATTACTACAGCTGTTATGGGGGATTTCAACATGCAGGTAGACTGGGAGAATCAGGATGGTACTAGACCCCAAGAAAGGGAGTTTGTGGAGTGCATCCGAGATGGATTCTTAGAACAGCTTATTCTGGAACCTACCAGGGAGAAGGCAATTCTGGATCTGGTGTTGTACAACAAACCAGATTTGATCAGGGACCTTGAAGTAAAGGAGCCATTAGGAGTTAGTGACCAAAATACAATAAGCTTTAATCTGCAGTTTGAAAGGGAGAGGGTACAATTGGAAGTGAATAAGGGGAACTATGGAGCTATGAGGGAGGAGTTGGCCAAAGTTCAATGGTGCAATCCCTTAGCAGGGCTGGCAGTAGAGCAACAATGGCAGGTATTTCTGGTATAATGCAGAAGATGCAGGATCAGTTCATTCCAAAAAGGAAGAAAGATCCTAAGGGGAGGCAGGGGTGGCCGTGGTTGACGAGGGAAGTTAAGGACCATATAAAGACAAAAGGGAAAAAGTATAACATAGCAAAGATAAGTGGGAAATCGGAGGACTGGGAAGCTTTTAAAGAACAGAGGATAATTAAAAAGGAAATACGCAAAGAAAAAATAAGGTACGAAGGTAAACTAGCCAAAAATATAAAGGAGGATAGTAAAGGTGTTTTTAGGTTCAAAGTTTGTGAGAAGATTTGTAGCTCGGGTGCTCGTTGCTGTGGTTCTGTTCGCCGAGCTGGAAGTTTTTGTTGCAAACGTTTCGTCCCCTGTCTAGGTGACATCCTCAGGCATCTGTTGATGAAATTGTGAGGATATCCGTTTTTTGCGAATACCTTGTATAGGTGTTCCTCTTCCTCTTTTTGCAGTTCTGGTGTACTGCAGTGTGTTGTGGCCCTTTTGAATAGTGTCTTGATGCAACTT
>NC_057743.1:8707894-8767943 GCF_004010195.1 Chiloscyllium plagiosum | reverse complement strand
TTGAGCTGTATAAGATTATTAAAGGATTGGACACTCTGGAGGCAGGAAGCATGTTTCCGCTGATGGGTGAGTCCCGAACCAGAGGACACAGTTTAAAAATACGGGGTAGGCCACTTAGAACAGAGTTGAGGAGAAATGTCTTCACCCACAGAGTGGTGGGTGTATGGAATGCTCTGCCCCAGAAGGCTGTGGAGGCCAAGTCTCTGGATACTTTCAAGAAAGAGATATATAGAGCTCTTAAGGATAGTGGAATCAAGGGCTATGGGGATAAGGCAGGAACAGGATACTGATTGAGGATGATCAGCCATGATTATAATGAATGGTGGTGCAAGCTCAAAGGGCAGAATGGCCTACACCTGCACCTATTGTCTATTGTCACTGGTTAGTGCTTGATGTCAGAGCAACTACACCTCATGTACAATCTGAAGTTGGGGAGGTGGGGGGAGCATGGAAGGATTGTGCAGAGCAACAAGTGCGTTCAGTTACCCTCCCCAGGGACAGTGTGTCCTCACCCCCACCCTCACCCCCACGCCATCTCCAGTTATTGTACAAGCCGCTTACAGCTAAGGGAAGGTTAGAGTTCAGACATGGCCTCCCTCATGAAAGCTAGCCTTGTGGTCACCAAAAGGGTCAATCCTCAACAGAAGTCCCAGTGTTTGCTACCTGTTCTGTACCATCAACAGTACAAGCTGCCTGTTTGGAGAGCGAGGAAAATCTGCAGGGATTTGCTGTCAGCAGGCAGTGTTCTCAGCTCAAGTCAGAGATTGTCGGTTCGTGCTGAGGGAGTACTACACTGTCAAAGGTGTTATCTTTCAGATGTGACAATAAAGGAGGACCCTGTTTCCTCTTTCAGATAGATACACAAGATCAAAGTGGGGGACAAGGGAGTTTACACACTGTACCCTGATAAAATTTTAATCCCTCAATCAGTGCCAGTGAAAAATACAGTATCACAATTCACAGGCTGCTAATGTGCACAAATTGGATGCCACATCATAATCATTAGGGCCTTTATTTCAAAATGTACTTAATTGCCTGGAAAGCACTTGGGAACATTCTGCATATGCAAAAGGTTCTACTTGAATTCAGCTACGTTGTCTTGGAGTAAATGTTACTGGCTGAATCTATACTGGACTACAGAAATCTGTATGTTGGGTTTCAGCAGGCTGACGATAGGAGTCGGGTTTAACAGGGAGGGCAAATTCTACAAGGGACTCCTTGTTCAAACTGAGCCTACAGAACCTGCTGCCTTTCATGATGTGGAGAAGCCGGTGTTGAACTGGGGTGTACAAAGTTAAAAATCACACAACACCAGGTTATAGTCCAAGAGGTTTATTAGGAAGCACTAGCTTTCGGAGTGCTGCTCCTTCAGGTGGTTGTGAGCGGTGCTCCAAAAGCTAGTGCTTCTAAATAAACCTGTTGGACTATAACCTGGTGTTGTGTGATTTTTAACGTCGCTGCCTTTTACACTGTGTTCGCTGCTCCCTCTAGTGGCTGCACAGAATTAATGCGGACAACACCCGTGACGTGTATTTAACAGTTTCAGTGTTCATCAACTTGACATCAGTCTCTCCCTCTCTTTTCTCGGGACATGGGCCGTAACCATAACCAGAAACTCACACCCAGAAAAGGCCTTTCCTTTACATTTATGCATCAATCTGCATTTCTGGTGGTGATTTTGAATTTGACTTTCCCGTGATATTACTTTAGAAGTGACTTTAACTTGCACTTATTGGGATTAGGATGCAAGAAAACTGATATCAGAAAGGAACTAACAATTTCTACAGCATGAGGGAAAGGAGCTAATTGATTGGACTAGGGTTAACATGGAGATATGTGGATAAATGGTTGTACTCCAAAATTATTGTTCTTGCATCTCAGTCCTGATGAGCAGAAGATGAGAAATTTCAGCTCCTTGTCTCCTTTTAGCAATGTTTAAGTTCTGTCTTACTGAGCAATTATTTGATATTAATCATGGTTTTTCCCCATCAGGTGGAGTATGACCCCTCCCACAGTTAATGCTTACTACTCCCCGACAAAGAATGAAATTGTATTCCCAGCTGGAATACTGCAGGCTCCATTCTACACCAGGGATTATCCGAAGTAAGTCTGAGGTGTTAGATCGAGTGGATTGTGGTGATAAGTGACTCACAGACCCACTTGATGAAGTGGAAGTGAATAGACCCATTTAAAGAGAAACTGTAAGAATGAGGGAGGAAGGGGTAGATGGCTATGTTGAGACAGTGAAGGGAAATGGATTGGAGGAGCCTTCTCATAGAGCAGAAAGCCCCAAACCACCCATCTGTGCTGCAAACCTCTTCAAACATCTGCAGTCCTTCCTGTCTCCAAGTCACTGATAAAATATGAGATGAATTCAGGTCTCCAGGAGAGAAGAGGAAGATTCAGGGATGCTCTGTTTGCCTGGCTGAAGGGCAAAAACAGGATCCTGTGTCACATGGTGTGTGGAATAAAGGTACACGGGTCCGATTTTGAGCTGGTACAGTGTGGAAGTGAAGCCCCTGAACAGAGCTGTGTGTGGTTCTGGAGAAGTCGCAACCCCAGGGCTGAGAGAATCTCATCAAAGCAGTCCTTTCTGTTTTATGGGGCTGGGTCCTACTGTGTGATTGTCAAAGGGAAGGGTTCACAACTGGGCACTGAGCTTCAACTCAAGATTAGAGTGGTGCTAGAAAAGCACAACAGGTCAGGCAGCATCCGAGGAGCAGGAAAATCGATGTTTAAGGCAAAGGCCCTTCATCAGGAATGCTGCTCGGATTCTGCCTGACGTTTTCCAGCACGACTCTAATATTGGCTGTAATCTGCAGCAGCTGCAGTATGCACTTTCACCTAACTGAGCTTCAAATGACTGGTAAACTTGTTTTTCCTAAAGTCTCACGATAAATGGCGGTTTCTGATCAAGAAGTCACTTTAAGTGAGTGTGCTGACTAAAAGTGATGGCATTGAAGATGGGCCAGTTCATAAACCACTCATTAGGTGGGTCCATCAAACCTGGAGCTTCAACATATGATGTGGTAATCGGTGCAATTAGACCAGCACTTGCTATTAATGTGGAGTATTTGTGTGGAACTAATTAAAACAAAGTCACAGGAAATAAAGCAGCTGACTGCTTTTAAAAGGCTGAGGGGACTGCAAGGTCAATTCTCAAGAGGATAGAAAGTACAGGGGCTCAGATTTTAAAGAACACAACTTCCCCTGGACATCAATCTTTATTAAGGTTTCATTCCCAAGTTGGGAAGGTGTCCTGGGACCTGACCACAGACTTTGTGAAAAAAGCACATGGGATTTCAGCCAAAACACATTGAAGTCAGGGGCAGGACTTAGAGGCTTCAGTCTCTGTTACAAGGCTTCTCAGGACAGGTTGCATATTCTCCAACCCAATATTACATAGTGAAGGAGGGATTGCTGGTCACCACTGGGTCCCTTTATGCTGGTCTCCCCATGTCTGATGACAGATCGCAGACCAGTTCAGTAATGTCCTTTAGTCATGTCCCACCACCCCCCACCCCCACCTCCAGTGCTGGCTGGAAAGTAGCTATGCAACTTAATCCCACCTGCATGGTCTACTGCCCTATAGATTACAGCGTTTGGAGTGTACTCCTGCATCTGCACAAATCACAAACCCATCTATCCTACTAAAGGAGAAAGTTGAACTTGTGTAGTCTATTTTAACAACAACCCCTTAGTTATTTGACTTTGAACATTGGTGATGCCCATTAAGTTTGTAAAATGCACTCCTTGCGTTGATGACTTTATTCCATTCAGAAACCTATCTTTGTTCAACAAAATGTTTGAACTGATTCCTTCCACTCACAAGAACATCGGGTGAATCCTGGAGCAGGAGCCACGCTGGCCCAGGTGTGATGAATTTGATATCGCTGGGCACATCAACCTGCTTGGCACGACTTCCATCTTGGTGTTAATTGAAATTGTTTAGACCTCTTGTATAATTTAGTGCTCTCGGGGACTGCTCGAAAAACCCATCTTTCTTGCTGTTCTTTTTGTGAACATAAGGATAAAGCTGTGACTTTAATTATTGAGATTATGGATGAACTCTATAGGGATAAATATCTGAGCTCCCACTCTGTTGACCCTTGGGTGTTTTTTGATCGCCAGAAAACGTGCTTCCATGGGGGCATTTACAAACTGGCCATAAGCTGGGGGGGGTGTCAGTGACCCTGAGCAATGATTGCACCATCTAATGAGACTTATTTCTCTATTATTAGGGCTCTAAATTTTGGAGGAATTGGAGTGGTTATGGGCCATGAGTTAACACATGCATTTGATGATCAAGGTATGGAAATTTTCAACTTACGTTTTACATTGTGTTGGGCTCTCTTGCAGGTTGAAGTGTTGTTGAAGGAGCTGAATCCAACTCATGTCCAACACAGAATGTCCTCAGAATGTCCTCCCCACAGATCTGGGGAGGACAAGCTGAGCTCTTAGGCACAAATAGATTCCTAGGATTCCAGCAGCTTCACAAGTTGAGCTGGTCCACAGGCTGCCCTGGTCATCCCACGAGAACAGAAGATTTGTTATGGTGGGTTAAAGGGTTGTGAAGATACGGGCAGGTCCCAGATTTGTACGCAAGTTGGAAGACAATGCAGGACAATATGATAAACTCGTTCATAAATAAAGGAATTGCTCATATGTCGGACCTTTAAAGTTCCATCCTTGTATGAGATTACGTTTGCAAATATGATGTTTGTAAATAGCGGAGCCCCCCCCCCCGTACAAGAGTTTGGTAGGGTTGGTGTGCATTATTTTGCCTGATGAGGGAATCCTGAACACAGGGCCGAACTTGCAAACTGGAGCTGAGCTGATGTCGAGAAGCAACCCACCCCACCCCACCCCACCCCACCACATAAACACGCACCACACACACCTGGCTGTCCCTTACCTTTGAAAAGGTGGTGATGAACTGCCTTCTTGAACCACTGTAGACCATGTACTGTGGGTACACCCACAGTGCCATTAAGAACAGGGTGCCGGATTTTAACCTGGTGACTGTGAGGGAACAGCAATATACTTTGAAGTTAGGATAGTGTGTGGTTCGAAGGGGAACTTGCAGGTGGAAGTGTTCTCATGTATCTGCTGCCCTTGTCCTTCAGACTGACAGAGAACATGGGTTTGGAAGGTGCAGTCTAAGGGGCTGTAATAATTGCTGCAGTGCATCTTGTAAATGGTGCCATTAAAGAGCCAAAGCAAATAAACAGAGTTCAGATACAAATCCTAAAAGATCAAAATGAATGGTTAAACAGGTTCAAGGGCTGACCAGCCAATCACCCACTCAACGCCGCCCACATCATACAGCACCTGGGGTTAAACTGATGTCATGTGACCTCACACTAACCCAGCAGCCTCTGCTGGTGAATGTCTGTCTCTGAGCATTGGCTAAGAACAGGAAGGTGTGTGTATGTGTGTGAGAGTGTGCGTGCTCACGCACGCGTGTGTGTGTGTGAGAGAGTGTGTGTGTGTGAGTGTCATAGAGAGAACTTCCATTGGATATAGCACCATTCACCACCTTCTACCCTGCCAGAGCACTTTACTGACACCTTTCTGAACTCTATAGTAATGTAGGAAATGCAGCAAATGTATGCACAGCAAGCTCCCACAAACATCAGTGCCATCATGGCCAGATCTCCTGTTTTCACAATCTTCAGAGAATTCCTACAAGTGTGGAAGCAGGCCATTTGGCCCATCAAGTTCACACCAGCCCTTCACAGAGTATTCCACCCAGATCTGCCCTGCTAACCTATCCCTGCATTTCCCATAGCTAGCCCACCTAGCCTGCACATCCCTGGACACTATGGGAAATTTAGTATTACCAATCTACCTAACCTGCATGGCTTTGGACTGTGGGAGGAAACCCACGCAGACATAGGGAGAACATACAAACTCCATACAGTTGCCCGAGGATGGAATTGATCCTGGGTCCCTGGCACTGTGAGGTCCCTGGCACTGAGCCACCATGCCACCCTTGGTCAAGGGATGACAATTGGCCAGGGTTCCATGGAGAATTCCTCTTTGAGATTGTGATGGGGGACAATGTACATCCAAAGGGCATCAAAAGACAGTATTCCCTCAGTATTACACTGGTGATGGCAATAATATTACTGGATTTGTAAACTAGCACACTGGGTGAACACTCTGAGACAAGAGTTTGTGTACCACTGCGGCAGATGATGAAACTTAAATTCAGTTTTTAAAAATCTGGAATTAATAGCAAGTCTGACGGTGACCACATATGCACAGTTAATAGTTGTAAAATCCCATCTGGTTCACTCATGTCCTTTGGGGAAGGAAACTGCAGCGCTTACCTGGTCTTACAAGTAACTCCAGACTCATAGCGATGGGATTACTCTTACCCTTGTTTCTGACTGGCATTTTCTATACTCAGTCTCTTCTGATTGGCTCAAAGTAAAATGGTCACCAATTAGTGAACAGCATCATCACGAGAAAAGTGCGACAGACAACATCCAACTGAAAGTGGGTATTTTACAGAAAAGCTGAGTATAATCTGGATATGAAAGCTGCAAGATTTCTGTCACACTTTCAAGTGTAGATTAATGCCATAATTTTTGTAAAAATGGACATTGAAAAGGAAAAGAAGACAATTTAAATAATTGGAAAATCCTTTTAATCAGGAGTCACACCTTTTAACAAGGTATTGAAGGAAATGTCTGATCGCATTTACACCTCAGTGTCTGTTTACTGTAGTTTGTTTTTAATTCCTTCACAGGATGAAGGTATTGCTGGCTAGGCCAGAATGTATTGCCCATCCCTGATTGCCCAGAGGGCAGTTAAATGTCAACCACATTGCTGTGGGTCTGGAGTCACATGTAGGCCAGACCAGGTAAGGATGACAGTTTCCTTCCCTAAATGACATTAGTGAACTAGATGGGTTTTTCCCAACAATCAACAATAGTTTTGTGGTCGTCATTAGACTACTAATTGCAGATTTTTAAAATTAAATTTAAATTCCACCATTTGCTGTGTTAGGATTTGAACTCGGTTCCCAGAACATTACCAGTGTCTTTGGACTAATAGTTTGGCAAAAATACCACTAGACGATCACCACCTCAAGATAATAACCATCTTGTAGTCTTAATCAATTAAATTAAGCATGCCCTTCACCGTTACAACAGTCAATTCAAACCCCATCATCCCTTAAATCAAGATTCAAACTCTTAAAGATCAAGAGATTTGGTTCAAATTTACCAACAGTTATTTTAATTAAGTCGAGCTTACTGCATCTGAAAGTGGTTTGCAATAAACTTTTCAAAAATCTTAACAGTTGTGCATTCTGACTCAACAAAGAGAGTCTCATTCACTAACCTTTGACCTTTGGTTTGTGGAGTTAGTGAATGAAACAGGTTTCTGGGGGGTGTTCCATTTTGAATGACAGTTCTCTTCCCAACAGCTTCTTTAAAATCAGGGCGATGGGGCAGTGATTCTGGAATACATATTTGGGACTGCACATTGAATACTCATGCGCGCAAACGCATCCGGACTCTGAGGAAGAGGCAGGGCGGCACGGTGGCTCAGTGGTTAGCACTGCTGCCTCACAGCACTAGGGACCTGGTTTCAATTCCTGCCTCGGTTGACTGCGTGGAGTTTGCACATTCTACCAGTGTCCGCGTGGGTTTCCTCCGGGTGCTCCGGTTTCCTCCCATAATCCAAAGATGTGCAAGTCAGGTGAATTGGCCATGCTAAATTACCCTTAGTGTTAGGGGAATGGGTCTGAGTGGGTTACTCTTCGGCGGGTCAGTGTGGACTTGTCAGGCTGAAGGATCTGTTTCCACACTGTAGGGAATCTAATCTAAAATAGATCCTGATGAAGCACAGTGCTTGAGTGACCAGGCTCTGACCAGCTCAGGCAGCACTAAATTTGGGGAAGGCCAGGATAGCAGTGGAACTCCAATCCTTCATAGTAGTAACCATGGCAACACAATCTGCGTGACTCCATCCAAGATGGCAGCTGAGGTTGAGAGAGCCTTGGTGGTTTATAATTTAACATTTCTGAGGTCTGACATTATACTCACAACTTTTACAACATTCACACCAAAGATTTGGGAGGAGTAACACACTCATTGAAAACTTTTGTTTATGATTTGTCAATATACCAAAGTAGGATGTGTGTGAGGATTGATGGGTAATCTTTGTAAAAAGAGCCACAATTATCTCTGCGGATGGGTGTGCACGACTTTTTCAGTCAAATCTCAAGTGACACTCAATCTCAGTAAGAAATCCCATGATCGACAGATTTGATGAGTGTCAGTTATTTTTCTTTATTCATTCATGGGATGTGTGTGTCACTGGCTAGGTCAGCAATTATTGCCCATCCCTAATTAATCCCCAGCTAAGGGTCACCGACTTTGCTGTAGCTTTGGGTCTCATGTAGGTCAGACCAGATAAGGATGACAGACTTCCTTCTGTAAAGGAGTTTAATGAACCAGATGGGATTTTACAACAATCAGCAATGGTAGGCGAGCTTTTACATTCTAAATTTAGATCAATCTGCTGAAGTCGGGTTGGAACCCATATCCCAAAACATCAGGCTAGGTTTCTAAGTTACTTGTCCAGTGGCATTACCACTATGCCACCATTCCCCCCAAAGTGATGGTGTAACATTTATAGCTTGTAAACCAAACCTGGAAACATGCAACTAGGGAAGATCAGCTAGTTCAACATAAACAGTAGCTCAGTGGTTAGCACAGCTGCCTCACATCACCAGGGAACTGGGTTCGATCCCAGCCTTGAGCGAGTATTTGCACATTTTCCTCGTGTCTGCATGGGTTTCTTCTGGGTACTCTGGTTTCCTCCTGCAGTCCAAAGATACTCAGATTAGGTGGATTGGCCTTGGGAAACTGCCTGTATTGCCCTGGGATCTGCAGGCTAGGTGGAATTAGCCCTGGGAAATGCAGGGTTACAGGGATAGGGTGGGGAGTGGGACTGGGTGGGATGCTCATCATAGGGTCAGTGTGGACTCAATGGGCTGAATGGCCTGCTTCCATTCTGTAGTAATTCTATGAAACAGTTTTACAGCTCAGTTTGCTTTACTCAGAGAATTTAACATGAGGAGATTTGATGTTTGTGTCTCAGTCGTGGTTATTTCTGAGCTGTTAAAAATGGAAGTGTATCTTCAGGATGACCTCACTTCATCAGCCTGGTCTGTTTAACCATCTCAACCCTTCTCTTAGCGAAGTTTCCAGGTGAAATCTATTGCCTGCCGTACACTAGTATGTAAGAGACTGAAGAGTAATGGAGTTGATTTAAACTTGTCAGCGCCACTGATTCAGGTCAAGCTTAAATTTCACTTACAGAAGTCTCTAAAATGATGTGAACCTGATATAATTCATTAGCATTTATGGTGTAACCATCACATGGGATTACTGTTTGCACACTGGAGAACAGAATATCCTTTTTTCTCAAATCCCCACTCCCCTCTTTGGGCAGATAAATTTTACGGTCATTAGTTTTAAGAGGCCCGTAGGCTACTTATATTCCGTATCAGGTAACCCAACGAAGTCTTTTGTGCACACAGGATTAATGTCAGTCTTGAACCTGGCTATACTCCATCAGGGTAGGTTAATTGGAAATCTCCATGGATTTGAGAATTCTGCATGTTCTGTATTCCAATCCACAAGATTTAAACTGTCCAGGCAAAGAATAATATCTCTCTCAAGTTGCTTTTCCCCAGTAGGTTCCAGACTTCCAAACCTGCTTCACCTCTCCCGATCTCTGCGTTGTGATTAGATTAGATTACTTACAGTGTGGAAACAGGCCCTTCGGCCCAACAAGTCCACACTGGCCTTCCGAAGAGCAACCCACCCAGATCCATTCCCCTACATTTACCCTACATTTACCCCTTCACCTAACACACTATGGGCAATTTAGCATGGCCAATTCACCTAACCGGCACATTTTTGGACTGTGGGAGGAAACCGGAGCACCTGGAGGAAACCCACGCAGACACGGGGAGAATGTGCAATCTCCACACGGACAGTTGCCTGAGGCGGGAATTGAACCCGGGTCTCTGGCGCTGTGAGGCAGCAGTGCTAACTGCTGTGCCACCTCCAGCCCTACAACCCTCTGTAATATCAGCACTGCTCCAATTCTGACCCCAGTGAACATCACTGATTTTTATCACTCACCATTTCACTTTCAACCGATGAGCTACCAAGGTCTGGAATTTCTTCTCTAAATCTCTCTGCCTCATCTTCCTTCTTTAGGGCAGGCTTTGACTTAGCATCTGCCATGAATTTCTTTATGAGGCTCGGTGCAAACTTTATTTTATACTACTACTTAGGAACCACCTTAGGATACCTCACGACATTGAAGGCGCTATTTAAACGCAGATTGCTAATGTAATTTCCTCATGGTAAACACTACAACAACATGGAAAGATTATGAACTGGTTTGAGTTTCCCAGTCTCTGTTGCTCTTATCAATGAACTTTTTTTTTCAAATTTGCTCATGGGATGGAGGCAGCACTGGCTGAGTTAGCATTTGTGTCACCCATCGCTAATTGCCCTTTTTAAAATGCTGCATGGTGTACAGACTGATAAAGGGGAAGTTCCAGAACTTGGACCAGTGACAGTGAAGGAACGGTGGCATAATCTCAAGTCAGGATGGTGTGTGGCTCAAGCAATGGTGGGCCTCTGTATCTATTGTCCTTTGCGGTGGGAGTGATGGACGGTTTGGAAGGTGCTGTGGGAGGAATTTTGGTGAGTTACTGCAGTGTGTGTTGTAAATGGTACATGCTTGGTGTATCGGTGGTAGAGGGAGTGAATTCTGAAGATGTTGGGGAAGGGGCTGCTTTGTCCAGGCTAATGCCATCACAAGAACAACTCTGAATGTCCAACATATAAGAGTTGAAGATTGTTGACCATTGGGATCATTTTCAGTTCAACCTCCCGGAAGGCAGACAATCACCCCTGCCTTCGATGAGAGCCAGTGGGCTGTGTCAGAAGGTGGGAACTGAAATCAGACCACCTCATTGTCAATGAGACTGGCTGCTTTCTCTGGGTCTGCAGTGCCAGTGCTGCTGAGGGCATCGTGGAGGGGTAGGTGGGGAGGACCACGCATGGAGCTGTCAACAGCCCCAGCATCCTCCAAGTGCCCCCTTGGTCCCAGCAGCTCTCTGTCACTGGAACACATTAGCATCACTATACCTGTGTTAATGATCCGAAACCCTGAATTCTCATTCCTGTCTGACCTCCCACTGTGCAGCCATCTCCCTGGGTTCACTGACATGTTAATACAACATGGGATCTCCTTTGACTCTGGGTAAAGGTGACCTGTTGGTGATGAGTTGCCCAGTTACAGGCAAGACTCCACTTGCCCCTGGGAGAGGCACCTGAAGGTGGGGGGCATACCCACCAACTGGCCTGTCACACTTATAACTAACTTCATTCATTCCACCCACCCTTACCTCCCCCCCACCTCCAATCCTCCCTCTGAGGGCTTGGTAGACTACCCCACAGTGTCTCAGATTACACTGTGTTACTCCATGGGATTGAAAATTACATCAAGCAAACTTCGAATCAAAATAAATAACATAAGTTCAAGTAAAGGTTTGGCTCACAAACCATCTGGTTGAATTTGAGCCCAAATATAACATCCATTAAATAGACTAACAAAAGTTAATTATTTAATTAAATTATTTTCTGAAATAATGGGAGTGATCCTTCTTCACCATCACACCTTATAGAGGTTTATAAAATCATGATGGGTTAATGGTAGGTGTCTTCTAATGGTGGCTGTCTTTTCCCTCAGATGGGAGATTTCAAGACTAGGGGGCACATTTTTAAGGTGAGAGGAGAGAGATTTTAAGGTGAGAGGAGAGAGGCTTTTTTTTTACACAGAGGGTGGTTTGTGTGTGGAATGAATGTTCTGAGGAGGTAGCAACATTTAAAAGTAACAATATTTATAACACACTTAGATAAGTGCATGAACAGGAAAGAGATATGGGCCAGTTTAGTTTGGGATTATGGTCAACAGAGATTGGTTGGACCGAAAGGCCTGTTTCCGTGCTCGATGACGCTCTCCTTGTGCAGAAAAATTAATGGTGTATCCTGTTCTCTCCTCATCATTTTAATTTGAGGGAATACACTCCTGAATTCTTTTGGGTTTTGGATATATTAATTCTTTTCACACCTTCTAGTATCTGTGTTATGTAACATGCTATTTTCTTTAACCAGAGAGTTGTAGATCTGACTGTTCAAATATAAATCATCAAAACTGTAGTGCAGTCTCTGTTTTAAGTCATCACATCTTGTCATAGAGTCATAGCGATGTACAGCACGGAAACAAACCCTTTGGTCCAACTTATCCATGTCGACCAGATATCGTAATCCAATCTAATCCCACCTGCCATCACCTGGCCCATATCCCTCCAAACCCTTCCTATTCATATACCCATCCAGATGCCTTTTAAATGTTGCAATTGTAACAGCCTCCACCACATCCTCTGGCAGGTCATTCCATACACGTACCATCCTCTGCATAAAAAAGTTGCCTCTTAGGTCTCTTTTATATCTTTCCCCTCTCACCCTAAACCTATGCCCTCTAGTTCTGGACTCTCCCACCCCATGGAAAAGACTTTGTCTATTTATCCTATCCATGCCCCTCATGATTCTATAAACCTCTATAAGGTCACCCCTCAGCCTCTGACGCTCCAGGGAAAACAGTCCTATCCTTTTCAACCTCTCCCTGTAGCTCAGACCCTCCAACCCTGGCAACATCCTTGGAAATCTTGTCTGAACCTTTTCAAGTTTCACAACATTCTTCCGATAGGAAGGAGATCAGAATTGCACACAATTTTCAAAAGGTGGCTTAACCAACGACCTGTACAGCCGCAACTCCTGTACTCAATATTCTGACCAATAAAGGAAAGCATACCAAACACCTTCTTCACTATTTATTCTCAAATAACAGTAAATACAAAAATCCCTGTTTGTGATGGGGATAGAGAAGCCAAAAAGCACCAGTGATGAACAGCACACGGGCATTTATGTCCCACATACAATGTGCAAAAATTCAGAAAGGATCAATGATGATTTGGTTTTTTTTTGATATGATGATAAACTGATTGGTTATTTAAGAGACATGAAGGTGGGTTTTCCTGGTGACCGGGAAACATTTATCCCTCAACCAGTGTCACCAAAACAGATCATCCAGTCCTTTCCTTTACTGCTACATGTGGGAGCTTGCTGTGCGATCCCTATGTTGCTACAATGTACACTTCATTGTAAAGGGCTTTGGGAGAGCCTCAGTTTGTGAACGGCGTTAAAGTGAAGATTCTGGTTTTCCTTCTCTCTGTCTCTCACCCTCGCCTTCTGTCAGCCTCCTCCTTTTTTCTTGCTCTGACCAATGCAGTAGAAATGGTCCAGCCATTAGCATTGGCAGCCATTGATAGGCACAGTCAGTAGGTAGTGTAAGCCACTAACAGTGACCTGCTTACATGAGGGCAATTTCTCTCGAACATACTCTGGTCACTAAGGTGTTCAGACAATAAGATGATGATATAAAGCAAGGCATTGAGAAATAGGAAGGTTCATCGATCCCTGAGCTGAGGTACATCAGAAACCAATGGAAATCCATCCGGAAATCACACATGGCTTTAAGTTCCAAGCTCCTCGGTCAAGAAAACCTGACCCCCCCCCCCCACTTCCTGAGTCAGGGGCCACATTCCCAATGTGCTGTCTCTGTATATCCCATGGCAGTGCAGTGACTGCTCCCACTCTGATCTCCCAGTCCATTCCCATTTATTCACGATAGTGTTCCAGCACATTAGCTGGCCCTGAGATACTATAACCAGGATTTATTTGCATCCCAAAGGACTTGTTGGAGAGAACCATCATGTCTCTTTTTCACCATCTCAGAATGAAACAATCCAGCCCATCTTGCTGCCATCTCGAAAGAGTAATTCAATTTGTCCCACTTGGCTACTCTTACCCCACAAAGAGCTCTGTCTCGTAACCCTATGGAACGTTGGAGCATCTGCTTTCTCGACATCACTTTCCAGACCATTGTAATGCGTTGTGCTAAAAAATCAAACTCTCCTCAACTCACTTTTGATTTTTTTTTTAATCATGTTCAGGTTTTGTCCTCTGGTTGCCGGCTCCTCTGACACAGCTCCTCCTATTTCATTTAATTCCTCGCTGAAGTAATTGTTGATGAAAGCAATTCTTTTTTTAAAAACGTAGGGAGGGAGTACGACAAAGATGGCAACCTGAGGTCATGGTGGAAGAACTCCTCAGTGGAGGCCTTCAAGCAACAGACTGAGTGCATGATAGAGCAGTATAATAACTTCACCGTCAACAGCGAGCAAGTGAATGGCAAGCAGACACTGGGGGAGAATATTGCTGACAACGGAGGTCTGAAAGCAGCCTACCATGTAAGTACCTGTTTCTGGTTGAGGTTCCTGGTGACTGTCAAAGGCATCTGTTAAACACGACGCATGATCGATTCAAAGAGCTTCTCAGACTCCACCTCTGGCTCCGTTCCTCAAACACAGGCTGAACTGCAGGAGTTGGAAGAGAGTCAGACGCTCCCACCCCTCCCCCCCCCCCCCATGTCAGTCCCTTGGCCTGATCTTCCCCAATTGGGTCCATCCTCCAACCAAAGGCAGGGACTGAGGTTGGGTGCTCCTGAAGCTGTTTGGCCA
Organism: Chiloscyllium plagiosum; assembly: GCF_004010195.1. Lineage (NCBI taxonomy): Eukaryota > Metazoa > Chordata > Chondrichthyes > Orectolobiformes > Hemiscylliidae > Chiloscyllium > Chiloscyllium plagiosum. Next base: position 8,753,254 of record NC_057743.1, on the reverse strand, counting down.
ATCAGAGACCTCCCTGCTTACCAGAGACGGTGACTGCAGTGGAAGGTAAGAAAGATGATTCAACATGGAGGAGGCAGTTGGCTGACTTTTTCATATTGAAAGAGAAGGCTTACACAGTCATGGCTTGGTGGGTTTGGGACTGAAGTGCACCTCTGCACTGAGCTCTGCAGCCCCAGGCTGCTAGAAAGGCCTGTTGTGCAGCTGAGATCTCTAGCCTGTACTCCCTGGAATATTCCTGTTGGCCCTATCCAATTGGCCTTCAGTGGTCCTTAACGAGTGTGCTCAGCTAAATGCCACTTTCCAGTGAGTTGCCCTGCATCCCCCTTCTTGGGAAATGACCGAGGGGCAGGATGGGGTTGGAAGGAAGGGGTGGGGGGTGTGTGGGAGAAGAGTCTAGCTCTCTGTTTCACTTGTGGAACATCCTGGCTGAGCCTTGCGGACGGCTCCTGTTCCTCTTAAACCGAGAATAACTAACAGCAGGTGGGAAGGTGTCATTGAATCACTCTCACATGATGTTATCAGGGAATTGTCCCCAAATGTTTCAGGCCTTGGATTGATCCCTCAGGCCTCCCTCTGTTTCAGTCTATCCTGTACTAGAGGTAAACAGTACAGAAGAGGCTTTTCGGCCATCAAAGGCAGCGAGCCACTACACGCAAACATTGCATTTCTTGGGGACGTGAGTGTCTGGTCTAATGTTAAGCTAATGAGTGACTCAGAGAGGTATGCTTTCAGTAACATACCATGCTTCAAGTGATCCAAGTTATGGTGGAATATGAGATGTTTATACCCTTAGGTCACGTGCTGAGATTCAGTTCTGCTGCTGCAAATGTGCAAAGCAGGGCAGAACACTGCTGAACCTGAACCTGCCTGAGACCACTTCCCAGTATTGTAATGAGCTGCTGTCCTTCAGTCTCTGAGTCAGGGGTTGTAGTTGTCGTAAAGTGAGCACCTACCTCGGCTGAGTGCAGCACTGAGAGAGTCCCACACTGCATTAGTTCAGACATGCCATTAAACTGAGGCCGTGTCCTTCCTCCTCAAGTCTATAATACTGTTCAATAGCTCTATGGGTGCTACGCAAATGCAAGTTTGTCCTTTATTCCCAGTAAATGATTCAAAACAACTTGACTTTGTTCGTAAACCAGAGATGATGCCATAAGGATTGTTTACATTAATCTATTGACGTTAATAAACAAATCTGCTCCTCAGGCCTATGAGAACTGGGTGAAGAAGAACGGTGAAGAACTGACTCTGCCCACGCTGGGCCTCAGCAACAGGCAGCTCTTCTTCCTTGGATTTGCTCAGGTGAGGCGAAATGGTATTTAACCGCACAGAAGTCTCACATTGCTGCGGCACTTTGTTAGTGGATGTCAGGATTTCTGATCCAATCCCGACCTCGCCCGGCCATTCCCCTCAGAATTCTGGTTGTACGAATGATCATACTCTTGATGTCCTTCTGGGTCTGAGGCAGTCAGTACCTGAAATTTCCCACTTTTACCACTGGAATGGTATTGACCAATAACTTGGAAATCTGCCGGTCAAGGGGCAAGTCAAACCCACCAGCTGGCTTCTCCATTACCCATGTCCAGATGATTACAAGGGTTCAAAGGAGATGCCAAGCAATGTACCCATCCTGAGGCCTACTGACAGCCTTGAGGAGCCAGTGAATTGGGGGCATCATCCCACCGCCATCACTACTTTACACGCATGGTAAGGCTGAAATTGTGCAGTGAGCCCAACTCCTTCAGCTGCCCAGTCAGACTTGCTTCTTGGAGTCCCCGGTCCCATTGGCTCCCTTTCTCTGCCACTGCCAATAGCATTCCTATCCGAACGTAACCCTTCCTCTGGACTCTTGCCCAATACATCAGTGCAAAAGGTAAGGCTGAAGCATTCGCAGCAATCTTCAGCCAGAAGTGCCGAGTGGATAATCCATCTCGGACTCCCCAGCATCGCAGACACCAGTCTTCAGCTAATTCTATTCACTCCATGTGATATCAAGAAAGAGTTGGAGGCTCTGGATGCTGCAAATGCTTATGGTTCTGACACCAATCCGGCAATAGTTTCAAACACTTGCCCTCCCAAACTTACCACCCCCCCCCCCCACCCCAGCCAAGCTTTTCCAGTACAGCTATGACACTGGCATCTGCCCAACAATGTGGAAAACTGCCCTGGTATGACCTTACATATGACTTCTAACTAGCTTTCTAAGAGCGGCATGGTGGCTCAGTGGTTAGCACTGTTGCCTCACAGCACCAGAGTCCCAGGTTTGATTCCAGTCTTAGGCAACTATCTGTGTGGAGTTTGCACATTCTCCCCGTGTCTGCATGGATTTCCTCCGGGTGCTCCGGTTTCCTCCCACAGTCCAAAGATGTGCAGGTCAGGTGAATTGGCCGTGCTAAATTGCCCATAGTGTTTGGTGCATTACTCAGAGGGGAATGGGTCTGGGTGGTTTACTCTTTGGAGGGTCGGTATGGGCTTGTTGGGCCGAAGGGCCTGTTTCCACAATGTAGGGAATCTAATCTGGCCTCTGAAATGGCCCAGCAAACCAATCAGTTCAAGGGCCACTGTGGATTTTTTTTGAGTATGTTTAATGGGATGTGGGCATTGTTGGCCAGGACAGTATTTGATACTCATCCCTTATGACCTTGAGGGCATTTCACAGTAGACCACGTCACTGTGCGTCTGGAGTCACGTGTAGGACAGACTGATTTCCCAGCCTAAAGAACATTAGTGAGCCAGATGGGCTCTTACAATCGACAGTGGTCACCACTGGGTTTGCTTTTTAACGCCAGATTTTTATTGAAGTCAAGTTTCACATTTGCCATGGTGGAATTTGAGCTCATGGCTCTCGAACATCAGCCTGGGTTTCTGGATTACCTACCCTGTCACAATGCCTCACACCAGTGCCTACAAGCACTTGTTTTGCTCATGTCCCACATAAGAATTCTTTAATGTTTTCCTCATCAGTTTAATTCAACTAGCACCCATTGTGAACTCAGTAACTCCCCAAGCGCCGCATAGCTGATGAAGTATTTTAGAAATGCAATCGGTGTTATGAAGTGAGTAGTATGGTTAGTTTCTGCTCCGTTCAGGTCTGGTGCTCGGTGCGGACCCCGGAAAGTGCCCACGAGGGGCTTGTCACGGATCCCCACAGCCCCTCGATGTACAGGGTGATTGGAACTGTGGCCAACTCGGTGGAATTTGCCAAACACTTCAACTGCCCCCTGGGCAGCCCGATGAACCCTGTGAGAAAGTGTGAGGTGTGGTGAGTGTGGAGAATGGGACGCCTGAAATTCCTGCAGCAACAAAGCGGGGAGAGACATTGTGAGGGGATGGGCGAGTCCTCAATCAGGACGTTACCCTGCCTCCCAGCGGAGGGAGGTTTATTTTATTGAAAAGCCTGCAAATTGCACAGTGTGAATCTTTTACTCGGTTTCCCAAACAGTGGATGCTACTGGAACCTGTGAGACCCCGCAAGTGACCAAGTATCCAGGTGATATTGGACAGTGTTGTTCAAAGAGAGAAGGACAATCATCACCAGAAAAAAAACCCACAATTGCTGATTTGCTGCAGGACATCACACACTTTAACTAACTATTTCTATTCAGTAAAATGAATACTTAACATTGAAAAAGAATGTGACTGAGGGATTCCCTTGGGGGTTTGCGATGGATCTCTGTGTCTCTGAGGGGATCCCTGATTGCACTGGCAAATGGGTCTCTTCTGCCAAAGTTGGAACATTCCCAGGATATTCCCGGTGTCGGTTTTTGATATTGCTTATCATTTGTAGTCTTATGTGGAGTGTACCTGCCTCAGACTAAGTACACTGAAATGTAATTTAATCTGAGAGAGAAATTCTGAATGTTATCTGCCTCATTTGCCCATTCTCAGTGTTTCCTACCCATTACTTTGACACAGTCATTCTCTTGTGCACTTTGCCCCTTCACCTGGCCGGAGATTGGGGGGAGACAGACAAGTGCTCAAACCCTTCACTAACTGCCGAATCTGCCTTGCCCCCTCATATACTGACACTAAAGTGAACTCCTGCAGGAGGCTGAGGATATCCTGGAGAAAGATTGTTTCTTGCTTTTATTTAAGCCCTTGCTTTTCAATTAGCTCCATTGGCATGTTGGTGGGTTCATTTGCAAGCTGGGGTGTTCCTGGCCTATCTCTGATCATCTTACCAGAGCCATGCCCTGAGTACTCAAGGTCAGCTTCTTACCACCATGATGTTAATGAGTTACATTGGGAATGTGATAGTAGTATAATCTAACAGAGATCACTGCACCTTCAGGAGGGACCTGGCCCACTGTTAGGGACAGATAGACAACATCCGCATGCTTAAAACCTACTTTAATGTGAACCGTGAGTGCTCTTTGAGGGAGTATAATGGGTGAACAGAAAGATCCCAGATACCTGTCTTGCTCCACGCTTAGATAGACTGATACTGGAATGAGTGGGTTTACCCATGAAGAAAAGTTGGACCAGCTGGAATTTGTTTCTGCTGGAGTTCAAAAGAGTGAGGAGTGACTTGATTGAAGTGCATAAGATCCTGAACGTTTGTGACAGGGTGTTTCCTGATGAAGGTCAGTCCAGTCCATGTACAACGTATCAATCGCCGTCATTTCCGCCACCTCCAAACGGACCCCACCACCAGGGATATATTTCCCTCCCCTCCCCTATCAGCGTTCCGACCTCCCTCTCCCAGAATTATGGGGCACGGATATCACATTCAGAGTCAGTGTTGTAGATCAGAGATGAGAGTTTTTTTCTTTTAGAGGGTTGAAAGACTTTGGAACTGTTCTGCCTCAGAGGGTGGTGGAGGGGGGTGATGTTGAATGTTTTTTAAGGTGAACATAGATAGAGTCTTGCTAGACAGGGAATCGAGGATTTGGGGATAGATGGAAAAGTAGAATTTGAAGCACACGGAGATCAGCTGTGAATGGCAGAGCAGGCTTGCGGGGCTGAATGGCCTATTCCTCTGCATATATTCATGTGAAGATGATTGTGGTCAAAGTGGAAATGAGGTGGAGAGGATCAAATGGTCTAAGTCTAGTTATGAAGGTGACTGCTCCTTATAGCTGCAGTGAACAGTGAAGTATGTTTCAGACAGAATAGGATTGCGTCGGTAGTGCTGTTCACTGCAACAGGACAGGATGAATTAACTCACCAACACCTACAAATAAATCCATGCAGGTGATGGTGTTCCTGTGCACTTTCTGCTGTTGTCTTTCTGGGTGGTAGAGGTCATGTTGGACGGCGTGGTTGAAGGGGTTTGGTGAGTTGAAGGGGTTTGGTGAGTTGAAGGGGATTAGTGAGTTGAGTTGAAGGGGGTTGATGAGATTCTATCATTTGAAGAATGTGTGTGATATGGGCAGCTCATGGTAGATTGGTTTCCACGGTGCACATCTATTCATTCAAGGGATGTGGGCATCCCTGGCTAGGCAGCATTAGTTATCCATCCTTAATTGCCCAGAGGGCAGTTGAGAGTCAACCACATCGCTGTGGCTCGGGAGTCACATGTTGACCAGACCAGGTAAGGATGGCAGTTTCCTTCCCTGAAGGACGCTAATGATCCAAATGGGTTTTCCCACAATTGACAATGGATTCATAGTCGTCATTACACTCTTAATTCCAGATTTTGTTCTCTTGAATTTGAGTTCCACCATCTGCAGTGGCAGGGTTTGAACCCATGTCCCCATACCACTACGTGGATCTCTGAATTAACAGTTCAGCAACAATACCACTAGGCCCTCATTACCCAGTTGGTAAGACCCAAAGTTAGGCTGGTGCTACCTCTGATTCAGAGCATTTACGTTCTGCTTTAATAAGTTACCGCACATTGCAACTGTAAATCAACTCACTTTAATTCACATCCACCTTTTGATGTAACTTGAGTTCTAAAGCTGAAGGCTTATATTTTGATGGACAATATTATGCTTTTCTTTGAATTCATTCATGGGAATGAGGGCATTGCTGGCTCAGTGATCATTTACTGCCCAGCCCTAATTGCCCAGAGAGCAGTAAAGCGCCAACTACCATTGCTGTAGGTCAGGAGTCAAATGGAGGCCAGACTGGGTAAGGACGGCTGTTTCCTTCCCTAAAGGACATTACAGAACCAGATGGGTTCTTTTTTCAGCCAATCAGCAATTGTTTCATGGTCATCATTAAACTCTTAACTCCAGCATTTTATTGAATTCAAATTCCACCATCAGCCTTGGCAGGATTTGAGCCCAGGTCCCTAGAACATTACCTGGGTCTCTGGATTAATATCACTGGGACATTACTTCCCCAATTCTGAATAACTACTTTCAAAGAAAAACAAATTTAAATGCCCCCCCTCCCAAATCCTCTTTCAGTCTGAGAGAAGCAGTAGCACTAACACCTACAACAGGATGTCAGCTTTCTGATGCTCCACCATGCTCCATCCTTACAATTACATCCCCTCTGATTTACTTCATCTTCCCAATGCTAAGGCTGCAGAAGCCTTGCTGAAAGTGGGCAAGAGGAAATGTATCATCTTGGGGTCAAGGAACACCCATGATGTGGAAGAGATTTGAAGATGTAGTGAAAATGTAATAATGTCAAAAGGATATATGTGAATTTAACTAAATACCACTGGCCTTTACCACACCATTGTAATAGATATAAAATATATGTATATGGTTGGTATCTGGGCTGAATATTATACTTACTATTTGACTCATTTTTCCATGATCCATCCTACTGTTTTGCCTCATTTTACTGTTTTTGCAAACCGTAATTTCACTTGCTAGCAGGAGGGTGTGAATGTCCTAGTGACACTGTCACTAGAATCACTCCTTGCTTCCCTTCATTTGCTAATTCTGTGGATCTAGGCATCTCTACCATTAGCACAGCGCAATGGAGCAGCAACATCACAGAAAAGAAACATTCTTCTTTTGTTTTTGATTGTTCACTTGGTGAAGCCTTTAGAAAACTGACACATTCTCCTCTGCTGGAATGGTAGCTATGTGGACTTGTCTCTGTGACAGGGGCTGGTCTCCCACTTCGACATCTACTGTGAAACTGTTGTGAAATCCTCCACCCTCAGGCTATGATTCTCTGCAAAGAATAACCAGCAAATAAAAGTGAGATGCCTTGGCTGCTGGAAATCTGAAATCAAAGCGCAGAATGTTTTAGGGGCTCAGCAGGTCTGGCAGTAAATGTGGGTCCAATATAATTCTTCAGAACTGTGATGAATAACCTCCATAAAGGTTTAAAATTTGATCTGACTTTCTTGAGATAATTTGCAATGCAGAACACCAGAGTAAAATACCAATGATTACAGATCTGTCTTGACTGCTCTCTCGAACATTACAGGTCAATCGAAAAGAGATATAAGCCCCTCTATGGACACATCAAAAACACAATGTGGACTTCAGAAGTCTGTGTTTTTAAGAGGTCTGTTTTGTTTTAAGACTTTACAAATTCATTCTGTCCCCTTTGTCATATCCATCCATGGACAATGTCTTTATGATGTTTACAGAGTGTACTGTTAACTGGTGTAAGAAAAAAATCCTGTGTAAATGCTTTTGTTGATACAATTTTTCAGTGATCCTCTTAATTCCTAACGAGTAGCTGTCAAACCAGGCATCACATTTGATTACTCGCTCATTGTGAAGTACAGGAATCATCGTTGGGTTGGTGCAGGGCTAAGCTCAATTGGCTGCTAACTCACACCAACAATGGCCATCTGAGTGAAAGACTGTATGGGGGAGTGGGAACGTTCGAACTGCAGTCCAGCATGAAGTCAGGATGAGAGACATTAACAAAGAAGGCATTGTTCATGGAATTCACAGCAGACGATCAGGCCATTCAGCCCAGCTAGTCCATGCTGGTGTTTGTTCTTCATACTTCATCCAACATATCCTTCCATCATTTCACCCTCATGTTTTCTAGCAACTTTGATATTCTGTGTGTTCTCTAGGGATTTAATTGATTTCATTTCTGTTGTGAAAGCAAATGATTGTGCTTGTTAATGAGATGTGCGTGTGTAGTTTGTAGTCTGCACTGTCAGTGATTGATTCTGGGAAGCTCAAATCAAACCGATGGAGGAGAAAATGTCATAATTCCTATGCAACACCTTTGGCCTTTTAGTTTCGGAATGAAATATGAGAAAGAAATGTTTGATTTCCGCTGGAGGATTGTGTACAATTCTAGGCATCACACTTTAAGAAAGTTGTCAAAGTCTTGCAGTGGATGTCAAGAAGATTTGCCTAACTTGGACCAAGGATGAGAGGCCGGAGAAGTTGCACCTGGTCTCAGTGCAGAGAATGTTAAGGGGAAGTGTAATTTCTCAAAATTGAACTCTTTTGAGAGAGCACTTGTGGGGAAAGCATGGTCAGAGACTCAAGGTGTTTGGCAGAAGGACCAGAGAGCGAGAGAGAAGCATGTTTCTTTGGTTTGTGAGTTAGAATGATCTGGAACATGCTGCCATAAAGGGTGGTGGAAGCAGATTCAGGAATGAATCCCAATCGGAACTGAATATTTCTTCATTTTTTGTGGGATGTGGGTGTCGCTGGCCCATCCTAATTGCCCTTGAGAAGGTGGGGGTGAGCTGCTGTGGGTTGACCCACAATGCCCTGAGGGAGGGAATTCCAGGATTTTAACCCAGCCACAGTGAAGGTATGGAGATAGTTTTTCAGGATTGTGGATGGCTTAGAGGGGAACGTGAAGGAGGTGGTGCTCCAATGTATCTGTTGCCCTTGTCTTTCTACATGGAATGATTGTGGGTTTGGAAGATGCTGTCTAAGGATCTTTGGTGATTATCTGCAGTGCATCTTGTAGATAGTACACACTGCTGCTACTGAGCGACTGGAGGGAGTGGATGATTCTGGATGTGGTGCCAATCAGGAAGGCTGCTTTGTCCTGGATGGTGTCAAACTTCTTAAGTGTTGTTGGGGCTGCACTCATCCAGGCAAGTGGGGAGTATTCCATTGCACTCATGAGTTGTGCCTTGTAGATGGTGTACAGATATTAGGGAGTCAGGAGGTGAGTTACTCGCCACAGTATTCCTAGCTTCTGATCTGCTTTTGTAGCCACTGTGTTTATGTGGTGAGTCAAGTTGAGTTTCTGGTCAATGGTAACCCCCAAGATGTTGATAGTGGGGAATTCAGTGATGGTATGTCATGGGGTAGTGGTTAGATTGTCTCTTGGTATTGGTGATGAGTCGAGAGTGTGGTGCTGGAAAAGCACAGCAGGTCAGGCAGCATCTGAGGAGCAGGAGAATCAATGTTTTAGGCATAAACCCTATCATCGGGAATGAGGCTGTGAGCTGAGGGGATGGAGAGATAAATGGGAGGGGCGTGAGGCCGGGGGCAAGGTAGCTGAGAGTGCAATAGGTGGATGTAGGTGAGGGTAAAGAGAGGAGGGTGGAGCAGATGGGTGGCTAGGAAGATGGACAAGTAGGACAGGTCATGAGGGTGGTGCCATCTTCTTCTCCGACCTATCACCATCACCTCCACCTCCATCTACCTATCGTTCTCTCAGCTTCCTTCCCTCCAGCCCCAACCTCTCTCCCATGTATCTCTCCACCCCCTCAGCTCACATATCATTCCTGATGAAGGGCTTATGCCCAAAACATCGATTCTCCTGCTCCTCGGATGCTGCCTGACCTGCTGTGCTTTTCCAGCACCACACTCCCAACTCTGATCTCCAGCATCTGCAGGCCTCACCTTCGTCTTATTGGTGATGGTCATAGACTGGCGTTTGTGTGGCATGAGTGTTACTTATCACTTGTCAGTTCGAGCTTGAATATTGTCCACATCTTGTTGCATTTGAACATGGACTGCTTCACTAACTGAGAAGTTGCAAATGGTGCTAAACATTGTGCAACCCTTAGTGACCACCCTCGGTTCTGACCTTATGATGGATGGAAGGTCATTGATGAAGCAGCTGAAGATGCTTAGGGCGAGGACACTGCCCTGAGGAACTTCTGCAGAGATGTCCTGGAGCTGAGATAACCGATCTCCAACAACCACGACCATCTTCCTGTATGCCAGGTATGACTCCAACCAGCAGAGTGTTTGCCCCCGATACAAATTGATTCCAGTTTTGCCAGGGCTCCTTGATGTCACACTCAGTCAAAAGCAGCCTTGATGTCAAGGAATGTCACTCTCGTTTCACCTCTGCAATGCAGCTCTTATGTCCATGTTTGAACAAAGGCTCTAATGCGATACATCGAAACAAATTAAAATGGCAGGGTTACAAGAAAAGAATGAAGATGAGTGGGCCTGATTTGGACAGAGGCCAGCACCAGCACAATGCGCTGATGACTATCACTCTGTAGGGTTCTATGGCCAGGTCCATTAGGTGGATCCAGCATGGAATTACGGTGCTTGCAAAATTTGGTGTTTTAATTTGAGAAACTGAAGGAAATCATAACCTGGTTCAGTGCTACCGCTGACGCCTGGAAAGAAATCACAAGGTGAAACTGGGCGAGAATGTTTTCCCTTTCTGGGCCAAGGCTATTCGAAACAGAACTGCAGCAGGTTTGTGTAAACGTCAGTGCAGGTATGACCCTGGGAGTTGGATTGCTGGCCGAAGATGATCCATAATTGCAGGTAAGGAGAAACCATGGAAACTTGTGAATGACGCATATTGGCCCAACTTGACCTCAGAACAGTGCTCCAGGAAATCCATTTCCAATTGTGACTGTGTTTTCTTTCCGCAAGACCCGAGCAGTCACTGACTGAGATTTCAGATCATGGCTGACCTTTACCGCACCTCTATGTTTCCACGTTTCACCCGTATCACTTCACAGCCTTCCACAATCTCTCGCTGAAAACCTCACAGTCGCCTGCGGGCTTCTGGAGGTGGGAATGTCACAGTCCTCCTGGCCATTGGTATTGAGTTGGGGGGGAAATGCAGGGATGTGGGGTGGATCCCAAATTTCTTTGTGAAATGTACAGCTTTATTCTTAAGATGACGCCCCCACCCCCCCCCCCCCCCCCCCCACCCTCATTTTCGAATCCTGCTGCTAGAGAAAAGAGATGATTACAGAAGAACTGTCAATCTGAAAGCCTCCAGGTTCTAAACACCATTCGATTCTTCTGTACTTGTCAGTGAGGAAGGTAATTTAAAGGTGATTGGGTTCAATTGCTGAGATGATCCATCCTAAAACTTGGGACTGACATGGACTGAAACCACAAGGCTTGAACATAACAGTAGGCAAAAGTGAGGACTAGGTAAAAACAATGACTGCAGATGCCGGAAACCAGATTCTGGTTTAGTGGTGCTGGAAGAGCACAGCAGTTCAGGCAGCATCCGAGGAGCAGCAAAATCGACGTTTCGGGCAAAAGCCCTTCATCAGGAAGTGAGGGCTGCAAATGCTGGAGATTAGAGTCAGGATTAGAGTGGTCCTGGAAAAGCACAGCAGGTCAGGCAGCATCCGAGGAGCAGGAGAATCGAAGTTTTGGGCAAAAGCCCTTCATCAGGAATTCATCAACACTAGTCTAATCTTGAACATAACACTGCCCAAAATGAGGAGTCCCTGTGTTCGCTGCCAGCTCTGCCAATCACTTGTCTCCAAAAAAAGTTGTTTTCTGAAATTCATTGACATGGTGTGGGCGCTGCTAGCTGAGCCAGTGTTTATTGCCCATCCCTAATTGCCCTGGATGAAGTAGTGGTGAGCTACCCTGTTTAAACAGCTTTTTGAGGTGTAGGGACACCCACGGTGCTGTGAGGGAGAGAGTTCCAGGATTTTTACCCGGCAACAGTGAAGGAATGATAATACAGTTCCCAAGCCTGGATTGAGAGTGAGGTGGAGGGGAACCCGCAGGAAGATAATCTGCCGATTGATCAGTGGGACAGAGTGTTAGCAGTGGAATGGGATACAACTGCAGGTTAACAACTGAAGGCAATCTAAGTGCTGGAAAGGGATTGAGGAGAGGTGGTGTGGTTTGAGGATTGATTATGGGCTAGGTTTATGAATAGGTTACTTTAGATTACGGGATGATGCTTGGATGGGACTGTGGCTCATGCTGGTTATGACCACACTTATCAGCTGCAGTACTTATTCCATTCAACTCTCCGAACCTCTTGTCTGTCCATCTCCCAGTCAGCAACTCTCCCTGTATTTAATCTCAAGATTCTTACCTCTCACCACCATGCATTAAAATCAGAATTTGCAGGGAAGCCAGTATAACTGTTTTCTCGCATACAGTGTTTAACTCGGACTAGGACTGTTTAAGGTTACTATCTCAATGAAAGGCCCAGTGTTCTGGATATAACTTTGCTCCCTGTGTTTAGGTAATTGTAAAGCAGAGAAAGTGTTTTTATTTTTCAAATAAAAATATTACTGTCTCACTGGCAATTAAATATAATCAAATTAAATTGTAACAAATGTGATAGGGTCAAAGTCCTAGAGCTGACTCCCTGACAGTGTTGTGGGTGTCCCTACACTGTAGCAGTCAAGAAAACTACCTTCTCAAGGGCAGCTAGAGTTGGGCAAGCAAACGGGCTAGGCCAGTGCCCCACCCCCACCCCACATCCTGGGGGTGATTAATACAAATCAGTTCCATTTATCAATACAGCTAAATGATTGAAGCAGTGTTGATTATTCAATAAAACACGTGAAATACTGGAAATCTAAAATAAAAACCAGACAGTGCTGGAGAAACTCAGCAGGTCCAAGTTTGAGAGGAATAAAACAGAGCGAGTGACTCATGTCCAGTGGGCCTTTTTATTTCAGGAGCACTGTTCTCTCTGTGTTCCCAGGCTGAGGTTTTCCAAGTTACATTCTCCATCAGTCAGAGTGAGTGCCTCCCGCTGCTAGAATGCAGAATTGAATTATATTGGCCACGCGCGTTCATTCTTTTTAAGTCTGAGGAATGCCACTCAGAGATCATATTATTTCAGGAGCGATAGAGGAGGGAAGATTGCTTGAGATTGGTAATTGTACGTGGAAATTATTACGTATGTGAACCGCAGGAGAGACCAATGGTAAAATAAAATGGCAGCACTCAGTATGGAAGCCTCCATATAAAGAACAACACTTAGTGAGTTACTGATTTTTCAGGACTTTCCTGGAGTCACCTGGTATTGAAGCGTGAAATTCAAGATGCTGATCAGACCCATGAGGGAGAGCAATGACTGGTCGAGGAGTGGGTGTAGTCATTAAAATAAATGGTTTCACTTGAATTCTTGTTTCATTGGTATTAAAGTCTGGGGAGAAAACTGGGTCAATGGCCACCCAACTGGGGAATGAGGATTCTGTCTCCCCGGTTCGGGGAGAGAAGAAACTACAACAAATCAATGTCAGGTGATCAGGGGTGGGGCATGGGAGGTCACATGATTGAACCCGCTGGAGCACACTCAGCCAGCTATAGTGGCACTGAGAGAAAGAAGGTGGCACTGTCTAGGTGAAGATGTCAATGTGAACCAGGTCTCCTGGGTGATGTAACGATTGAGATGTCAGGAGTAAGAGGACGTGTAGTTAGCATGGACTGCAGCAGTTCAAGAAGGCACAACCACCTGAAGGGCAACTAGGGAGGGGCAATAAATGCTAACCCAGTCGGCAAAGCCCACATCCCTTTAATGAATTAAAGAAATGAACCTTGATCAGCTGGTATTTTTAGGCAGTTGGAATTTATGTTTGTTTATTAACTCCTTGTCTTGCTGTGGATCCATGAATACGAGGGCTTCTATCGCACACTGGTAGTGTCCCTACCTCTAAGCTAGGATGCCCACATTCAAGTCCCATCAGCCCCAGAGGTGTGTCATAACATTTCTGAACAGATTGATCTTAAAACCTTTCTAACCCAGAGTCAGGCTGTGGCCTGGACACCAAAGCTGCCTTCAGGACCCAAAGGGGTAGAGTCATACAGCACGGGAACAGACCCTTCGGTCCAACCAGTCCATGCCGACCATAATACCAAACTAAACTAGTCCCACCTGCCTGTGCTTGGCCCATATCCCTCCAAACATTTATTATTCACGTACTTAGCAAAATATCTTTTAAACATTGCAACAGCACCCTTGTTCACTTCGAGATGTGTCTTCTGTCTATAATCAGTCATCATCTCAATTTTTTTAACATTGGCTTGTAAAGAGAAAGTATTTGCAAATTTTATATGTCCAGGTATTATTTTCTTGTAAAGTTGACCGATGTTATTTTGAGTCAGTGTTGTACAGAGTCTTGTTAATGAGGTGTCCTGTCGATATGATCCAACTGTTGGTGCCTACTGCATGGGTTTTGTTTGTGCAGACTGAAATAATTGAATTATAATTAAATCATGAGTGAAGATGTTTGTTGTTGTGATTTCCTGGGTCCCTGACACTAATTCTTCAGGCGTTTGCAGCTCTCTGCCTATTGTTGATGGTTCTGTTTGGGGTTTTCTCATTTGTCCAGAGGATGTGAGCATTGCTGGCTGCACTTGCATTTATTACCTGTCCATAATTACCCTTGATAAATCGTGACGAGCTGCTTCCTTAATCCACTGCAGCCCATGGCTGAGTGGGTACAGACAACGCGCTAAGTTTGTGCCCATTTATCAAGTTGCATAGTACACGTGTCCTGTGTGGATCTGCCTGCCTTTTATCAGGATCCAGCCCTGCTCTGAGATAAAGGGCCATTCGAAACAGTATCAGGTCTGAGTACCTGGCAGAGAGTAGGGTCTGGGCTGCAGTGTTTACTCAAGGGGAGACTGGGTGGCACCTGTAGAGACTGGTTGTTGCCCAGTGGCACTGGGAACCTCAGTGTCCCCGTGCAGTTTCCAACCCAGGATTGTAGCATTATCCAAGAGATGACTTTTACTCCAGCAGGCATAGGAGCACAGACAGAGTCAGCACAGAAACAGACCCTTCGGTCCAAATCATCCATGTCATCCAAGTTTCCCAAAGTAAACTAATCCCACCTACCTGCACTTGGCCCCTAACACTCTAAGCCTTTCCTATTCATGTACCTGTCCCGATGTCTTTTTTGTGGGAGACTTTGCTTTGCGTGTGATCGTGTCCAGTTTTATTCCCATAAGCATGCAATTTATTATCGGCATGAAATCCCGAAACTTCCACATGGAACCTGCACCCCACAGTTTGATCAGGACCTTTTCCGTACTATGGGAAGTGGTTTTCTGTTTTCACACATCCTCGACTTTCATCAGGCACATATTCCATCATCTGTCTAAACATACCCATGGCCACCCAACTGAGGAATGAGGATTCTGTCTCCCCTGTTCGGGGAGAGACAAAACTACAACGAATCGATGTCAGTTGATCAGGGATGTAACATGGGAGGTCTCGTGATTGAAGGAACTCACTCAGCCAGATCTGTAAATAAATCATTTGTTTTAAAGCAAGGATTTATGTCTTGGGTTTCTCAAATTAGAGTGATGAGCCCATGAAATTAAATGGAATATTTGAATTGTATCATGATTTCTAATTTATTGACTTGTCAGCTGTGGGTGACACTGGCTTGGCCAGGATTTATTGCCTGTCCCTAGTTGCAGAAGGTGGTGGTGAACCTCCTTCTTAAACCACTGCTGACCGTGTGCTGTAGCTAGGCCCTACAGGGCAGAATTGCAGGATTTGGACCAAACAACACTGAAATGATTGAGTGAGTGAGTGAGGATAGTGAGTGTTTTGGAGGAGAACTTGCAGGTGGCGCTGTCCCTATATATCTGCTGTTCTTGTCCTTCCAGATGGAAATGGTCAGGGGTTGGAAGGTGCTGTCTGAAGATCTTTAATGAATTTCTGCATCTTGTAGATGGTACACATTGAGCGTTGGTGGTGAAGGAACTGGATACTTGTAGATGTGGTGTCAATCAAGTGAGCTGCTTTGTCCTGGATGGTGTCAAGCTTCTTGAGTGTTATTGGATCTATATCCATTCAGGCAAGTGGGGAGTATTCCATCACACTGCTGACTTGTAGATGGTGGACAGGCTTTGGGAAGTCCTGAGGTAAGTTACTTGCCACAGTGTTCCTAGCTTCTGACCTGCTCTTGTCGCTACTGTGTTTATGTGGCGAGTCCAGGTCAATTTCTGGTCAATGTTAGCTGCCCAGATATTGAGAGTTGAACAAAAAGCATTCTCCTGAATGAAGGAATACAGTCATCCTATGTACTTTGACCCTATACCAGCAAAGATCTGTAATACACCACAGGGACAAGACCTTGTCTTAACCCCATTGAACATCACCAACAGAACCGCAGAATTGTTATAATATAGGAGGAGGCTATTCAGCCCATTTTCACTCAGTGCAAGTCTCCTGCCCTCTCTCTGTAATTCTGCACATTGGTTGATGATTTAAATATAAACAATGCCCTCTTCAATGCCTCAACTGAACCTGCCTCCATATTTGCAGGGACTGCATTCCATGCCCTAATTGCTCGTTGTGTGAAAACGTTTCTCACCTTATATTTGTTTATGTTGCGAAACAATTTAAAACTCTGCCTTCTGGATCTCAGTTTCTCCCTCATGGTTTTGAAAACTTCTTTCAAATTTCCTCCCAGCCCTCTCCTTTCATGGGGAAGTTAGTCCAGGCTCCTCCAATCTCTGGAACACTCTCATAAAACATCTCTCTCCAATGTATTCATATCCTTCCTAAGTTTGGCTCTCAGAACTGTACACAGAACTCCAGCTGAGGTCTAATCAGTACATGATACAAGTTCATCGTAACCTCCCACTCTCGTATTCTATGCCTCTATTTGTGAAAGGTAAAGAAAAGTCACCATACTCTGACCAGGCCAGAGGGCTGCTCTCTCATTAGAGAGAGAGCCGACAAGTAGTGGTTTAACCTTTGGGTCACCATGCCTCAGGTGAGGGTAGAGGTTGAGAAGGAGAGTCTTCATTAACCTCCGCCAGAGCGGGAATTGAAACCAGCCGCCCAGCCAGACGGAGTCAGTGAAGGAGAGGTAATGGCTGGTTTGATTCCCCCATAAATGTAGACACATACACACATACATACGCAAACACGCACACATGCTCATTCACATACTCAGACACACACGAATGTACACACATGCACGTACGTATATACACACACGAGAGCACACATACATGCATATATACATATACACGCATATATCCGTACACATGTATGTGCATATGCACACACAAATTCACACCTGCTCATGCACACACACTCCCGCACACATACTCTCACACCCACGCAGGCGTACAACAAACGTGCACATACACACTGATATACCTGCACATACATGTACACACTCACACTTGCACACACACTCTCACATACACAGGCACACACACACAGAGACTCATATACACAGTCACATGCCGAAACACGCACACTCATAAACACAGGCACACACACGCAGAGAGCCTGTGGACAGATCCACTCGGGTCTGCTTGTTGTGGTACCCACATGGTGAGTCTCCTTGCCCACAGCCGGCACTGGGCTAACTCCAGTGGTGCCCGTGGAGGCCCTCGGAGAGAAAGGAGTTGCCTCAAAGGGTTTCCTTGGCAATACGGTAAGAATCCATGGGCCCACCCAGCACCCATTAAATTGGGGTAGAGGCAGGAAAGACACCCTCCTGTCTAAACTACCCCCACCCCAACCCCGACCCCTGCCAATTTCCAAACCCGTTAACACAGGGGCCATTAAACTGTGCCCAACATTTCCAGACAATTGCCCCTCATCTTAACATGGATATGGGAACCGCTAACTGTGTTTCTCTCACAACACCCGTGGCCAGGACCTACTGAGCATTTACAGCTGCCTCTGCTCTGGTTTTGTTTTTCCAGAGAGCTGTCAGTTGCCTGGTTTTGAAGTTTGACGGGCAGCATCTATAACACCAGGTGGCAGTCTAGTCTACAAACCAGTGTCTTTAAAACGGGACGAACTAAGGAGAGAACTCTGTGTCCTGTAGGTGATGTGCAGCCCCTGTTACCCACGGCATTGTACAGGAGCCAGTTTCTAGCCCTCTCTGTACCCTATGAAATCCCACTGAGTGGGTGGGAAGGTGCCATTGAGACCACAATCAGATCAACCATGGTCTAATTGAATTGGTGCAGCACACTCAAAGGGCTGAATGGCCTCTTCCTTATCTTTGTTCACGTACCTGTTTCTGTGTTTGGACGCACATTAACATTTCATATTTTAGACAGAAGCAAGGGCACCCAGGTGCTGCTCTGCATTAAGTTGGCGAGCTCAGCACTGTCCTCAGATAGTTCCACTTTATACAGCTTACCTGTCGACTGGATGGCCTTCAGGAGAGTTGTGCTCAGTTTATAACCCTCTCCCCTGTCTCGTGCAAAATCACTTGAATTTACGGTAAATTGGATCACCCGTTGTGTTTTCAGAATGAGGCAGATTTTGCTTCATATTGTGGTGCTGCTGCCTGAGTAGGTCTGTCCGAACCATCTGTCGGAGGATGGTTACAGAGCATGGAGAAGCCATTCAGCCCATTGTGGCTGTGAGGAACTTACAATGATGTAGATAGATGAGCATCTTCATCTGCGTTGAGAGAGTGGTGCTGGAAAAGCACAGCAGGTCAGGCAGCATCCGAGGAGCAGGAGAATCGATGTTTCGGGCAAAAGCCCCTCATCATCCTCATCAGTGCCATTCCCCTGTCTTCTCCCTGGAACCTAGAGCATTCTTCCTTTTTAAGTAACCATTTTTTGAAAGGTATCTGCCTGTACCATATTCTCAGGCAGTACATTCTGGAACCGAACAACTCGCTATGATTTTCCTCATGTTAGCTTTTGCAACATTGGCTGATTAAATTTAAACCTGATCCCCAACTAGTCAGGCACTAGGCATACTGCAGCAAGTAACTCACCTCCTCACTCCCAAAGTCTGCCCACCATCTACAAGGCCCAAGTCAGGAGTGTGATGGAATACTCCCCACTTGCCTGGATGACTGCAACTCCAACAACATTCAACAACCTTGACACCACCCAGGCCAAAGCAGCCCACTTGCTTGGTACCACATTCACAAACATCCACTCACAACACCAACCGACGCTCTGAAGCAGCAGTGTGTACGATCCACAAGGTGCACTGCAGAAATTCACCAAGGTTCCTTAGGCAGCACCATTCAAACCCACAACCATTTCCATCTAGGACAAGGGCAGCAGATACGTGGGAACACCACCCCCTGTGTGATCCCCTCCAAGCCACTCACTATCCTGACTTGGAAATATATCACTATTCCTTCACTGTCACTGGGTCAAAATCCTGGAATTCCCTCCCTAAGAACATTCTGTTGCACCAAATGGACCGCAGAAGTTCAAGAAAACAATTTTTTTATACCTTCTCAAGGGATTCTAGAATGGGCCAGTGAAGAGCCCAGAGACATAAATAATTTTTTTTTGTCTCTCTGTATTGCCTTCAGATCCTTCCTAAACTGTGGTATCCAGAATTGGACACTCCAGACTGCAACAAAGGTGCAGAGTGTTTAAATGATGTGGATGTAACCATAGGAGGATTGGTTCGTAAGTTTGCAGATGACACCAAAATTGGAGATGTAGTGGACAGCAAAAAAAAGTTACCTCAGAATACAATGGGACCTTGATCAGATGAACCAATGGGCTGAGGAGTGGCAGATGGAGTTTAATCTCAATAAATTTGAGGTGGCTACATTTTGGTAAGGCAAATCAGAGCAGGACTTATACACTTAATGGTAGGTCCTAAAGAGTGTTGCCAAACAAACAGACCTTGGAGTGCAGGTTATAATTCCTTGAAAGTGGAGTCGCAGTTAGGTAGATAGTGAAGAAGGCATTTGATACTCTAGACTTCATTGGTCAGTGCATTGAGTTTTGGAGTAGGGCCGACACAAAATCTTTGGAGGAGGGTATGGCCAAGGTGAGCAGAAACTGCCCGAATCTGCACCACTGCAGTCACCCGAGCCATTTTCCCCTTCATCTGGTGGTCTAAGATGGACAATGTCACCAGGGACACCATGTCCAAAGCTCTGGATAAGGGGTTCAGGGGGTGGGGAGTGATGTGGAAAAATTTATTCAATGACGCCCTCATCGTAATGGCCATCTTTGTGAGTGGCTCCATTAAGCGGTGTGTAGATCTTTGGTACTCAAACAACAAGTGTCACTATGGACTAACATTCTACCTGTCCCTTGTGTTGTAAAGGATGGGCCTGGCCTCAGTGTCGCAGAACGCTCCAAATAGTTGGACCGTTCCATATCGCCTGTCCATTGTGGAGAAGAAAAGCAACCTTTTTTCATTATATACATATTTATTGAAAAATTTTTACTCTTACAAAAAAAAACCATAAAGTTATAAAAGTACTGAAGTACAGAAAAGAAATAATATCACATTATTATGTTACAGTAATGTTAACAATAAACTACCTACTACTCTACAAGATACAATCATAGAGTCATCGAGCCTTAGAGATGTACAGCGCAGAAACAGACGCTTTGGTCTAACTTGATCATGCCGACCAGGTATCCCAACCCGATTTGTCCCACCTGCCAGCACCCGGCCATATCCCTCCAAACCCTTCCTATTCATATACCCATCCAGATACCTCTTAAATGCTGCAATTGTACCAGCCTCCATCACTTCCTCTGGCAGCTCATTCCATACATGTACCACCCTCCGACGCTCCAGGGAAAACAGCCCCAGCCTGATCAGCCTTTCCATGTACCTCAAATCCTCCAACCTTGGCAAGCTCCTTGGAAATGTTTTCTGAACCCTTTCAAGTTTCACAACATCTTTCCGATAGGAAGGAGACCAGAATTGCACGCAGTATTCCAACAGTGGTCTAACCAATGTCCTGTACAGCCGCAACATGACCTCCCAATCCCTGGACTCAATACTCTGACCAAGAAAGGAAAGCATACCAAGCGCCTTCTTCACTATCCTAACTACCTGCGAATCCATTTCCAAGGAGCTATAGACCTGCACTCCAAGGTCTCTTTGTTCAGCAACACTCCCTAGGGCCTTACCATTAAGTGAATAAGTCCTGCTAAGATTTGCTTTTCCAAAATGCAGCACCTCACATTTATCTGAATTAAACTCCATCTGCCACTTCTCAGCCCATTTAATCAAGATCCTGTTGTAATCAGAGGTAACCTTCTTCACTGTCCACTACACCTCCAATTTTGGTATCATCTGCAAATTTGCTAACTATACCTCTTATGCTCGCATCCAAATCATTTATATAAATGATGAAAAGTAGAGGACCCAGCACCGATCCTTGTGGGACACTGGTCACAGGCCTCCAGTCTGAAAAACAACCCGCCACCACCACCCTCTGTTTTCTACCTTTGAGGTAGAAAACAATCGTCTGCTAACTATACCTCTTATGCTCGCATCCAAATCATTTATATAAATGATGAAAAGTAGAGGGCCCAGCACCGATCCTTGTGGGACACTGGTCAAGGCCTCCAGTCTGAAAAACAACCCGCCGCCACCACCCTCTGTTTTCTACCTTTGAGGTAGAAAACAATCGTCTCATATTTACTTTACTTAATCCACATTTGAATAAACTCAAACTAAATAAACTAGTATTAAATTAAATTACAGTCCACTAAAATTAAGTTACATTACATGACACTACATTACCTTACTCCACTCACAGCACATACACCGAAGCACACGTCCACGAGAGTAACAGTCACTATACCTGTATTTACTAGGCCTCTCCACCCCGGGGTTCCCGGGCCACCATATACTGCCCTCGTGGCTATATAAAGGCCCTAATCAGGATTGCCGATAGATCCATGTCTATGAAATTTAGAAAGGACCGTCATGTCTTATCAAATTGCTCTGTTCCATGGTTCACCATACTTGTCAGATAATCTGGAGGGATGTGCTCCATCACAAGTCTGCACCATCCCGCAAGACCTGGAGGTTTTCCTAAAATCCAATTTATTAAAATGTTCTTCTATGCACAGTGTGTAAGAATGTTAAATAACCCATTCCCATGCTCACCCAGAGAGGGCGGATTGGGCAGTCCCAAAAGAATGGATACCAGCTCCTCCTTAACTTCCATTCCCAGGATCCTCTCCAGCTCATTCACTATGGCACCCCAATATCCGTGAATCTTATAGCAGGACCAAAAGCAATGTGTAAGGGTGCCTATACAGATTTTACATTGAGGACATTTCAGAGAAGATCCTTTCTTAAACTTTGCTAACCTCTCTGGCACCATATGGTCCCTGTGAAGTATCTTCAATTGCATTGCTCATGTTTTATTGCATATTGAAATTTTCTTTCTATTCCCCGATATATCCTCCCATGTTTCCAATTAGATTTCTTCCCCTAGCTCCTGATTCCAGATCCCATTGCGTCTCTCCATATCCCCCAAGGTGTTCCATCTCTGCAGATGATATATGATATTAACCAAGAGAGCGCCCCCACATCGCAGCACTGTTCTTTCTATATCTGACTTGTAGGGCTGAGCCAAAAGTGTGGTCTTCTTCTGTATATAATCCCTAACCTGGAAGTATTGGAAAAGGTCCCTATTAGGGATGCTATATTTCTGACTTAATTGGTTGAAAGACATCAAGACAGCTCCCTCGAATACATCTCCCAAACAGGATATTCCCTTATCCTCCTGTCATCCCGTTTCCCCCTCAGTCGAAGCAAAACGCTCAGAGACACAGTGTAGTTTTACCTCTTTCATCTTTATTCCAAGCCCCGGAGGGAGAGCAAACAATTGCCCATGTGCACAAGGACATGGCTTTTTAGTCTACTTTGGAAGGGCAGTTTCTGAATGAATTATATAGTCATTTTACAGGGAGGAGCATCCACATAAGGCAACATGCATATTGATTGGGTGATCATTACAATCACCACGTGTCAATAGTAAAGATTAAGCCATCTGCTGTTACATAGTGAATAACTGGCTTCATAAAATGAAAACTTTTCGCCTTGTTAACTGATGTTACATACTAAATGCTACCTCATCTTGTTAAATAGCTCTACATAATGACTGTTTTTCCACCTTGTTAAACCAGCATCCTTGCGTCCAGCACCCCATTGTTAACTGTAGGGTCTTGTCTGATCTGAGTCATGCTCAGCTGAACCTCTTGTTCCACAAAATTCAGAATTTAATTCTTGCCCTGCCTGCATATACCCTATCCACATTCTCATTCCCTCCTTTTATCATTTCATGATAACCACCGAGGTGGCACTACCAGCTTTCATAAGACTCTGACAGCCAGTATTTAAGCAAATTATTAACACACAACATACAATGATTATAACAACAAAAATTACTAGTCCGTTACAGTAATTAGGTAATTATAATTCACCTATAAAGTTCTTGAATCCACAGTCCTTAGTGACTACTCCATCCCCTCCAAGTCAAGTGGAAACTGGCCAGTTCTCCAAAAAAAACTCCTTGAGTAAAGTCCAACCTGAAAACAAAATCCAATCTGTCCTTCTAGACCACTCCACGGAGAAATCTGAATTCTTGGATAAGGGCAGTTAAATACTTAATAAAGCTGAGGAGACTTCTGTCCTTGCAGAGATGTTTCAAATGGAAGATACCAGCGCATCTGAGTGTGCAGTGTAGCAGCTGCAGGCTGGGTGAATGCAGCATTCATGCTGTGTCTGCTCCCACTCTGGTATTAAATGTAACAAAGCCAACTGGCTGTTTTGATGTTAGCTTGATCTGTGAACCTTCATATTCCTTAAATGATGAAAGACAAGGTAAAGCTCATGTGATTTAATTTCCGTAGGAAGACTACTAACAAAAAGCATACCAACCTCCTCTTCACTGTTGTTAAATTATTCACTTTTTGTCTTCATGACTGGGGAGCTGATTGAATCCATTGGATCAGGTGGGCAGTGATCTGAAGGTGTGCTTTACCTGTGAATGGAGAAATTCTAGAGACAATGTTAGCTGCTGAAAGTATCTCTGCACTTCCTCTCTCGTTCCTTCCTTGCCAAGGTGGTTATCAGTATGAAGACAGTCACACATTTAACTACACCAAATTGGGTTTGCCCATTTCAATATTCTTTGAATTCTTGAAGCCTGTTACTCTGTTCACTATTTATGATATTATCAAGTTTTATACAATCATAAACTTCTAAATTGTATTGCCTAAACAATTCAGTCAATTAAAACAACAATCAATGGTCCTAAAATCAAACCCTTGGGGGCCTCCTTTCAGATTATTCAAAAATTATTTTCTTTTAACAAATTGATACTTGGCTAATGTGAAAGCTGTCAGGAAAAGTATTTCAAAAGTTTGGAACAGCAAGTAAACAAAATGTTTACTGTACTTTAGCAATTGAAGAGGCAGTTTCAGTTCAGATTTAAATCTCAAATGTTCATGGGAAACAAACACATAATGTTTTAAAATATTTTCTCCAAATGAAACTTCTCCCAAAAAAAGTTGGAATTACAATGACAACTTTGGTGGAGATCAACTTTCTTTGAATTAGCAGTATGAAAGGGGCCCGTGAAGTCTTAACATTAATTAGCAGAATTTAAACAGCTCAGCCTCAAGTTCTGATATTCTCTAGAAAATCTTAACAAAATATCAAACTCAAAATGCACTCTTCTTTTTGTGAACACTCTGCATTAAAAACACAGATACAATAATACAATACTCTCATCTGGTTAAAGCATGACCACTGACCCAACTGTTCCTTTTTAAACAGGCATTGCAGAATTTCAAACAAATCAAGGCACTCAATCAATTTGTTTTAAGGTTACAAGTTTGATAATTCTAAAAAGAACATAATGTTGTACAATTTCAATGTAAAAACAAAATCTGCCCCATAACATCACCCACAAAACACATTGAATTGAGATCCTGATTCAATCAAGGTAAAACAGTTATTTAAAAGGATTTTCCGAAACAGTATTTTAACAAACCAACATTTTTAAACATCAAGCACTCACAGCATAATTTACATTCAAACTTTCCTTTTACAACCCAAGTATTAGAACAACCTTCAATTCAGCATTTCTCGTTTATTTTCGCATCCTCTCACTGAAATTACACATATCAAAAGAGAAAGCCCTTGCAGCAGACCACATGGCACCGCAGTCTAAGCCACTCTCTTCCCCCAGAACAAAGACTTGGAGAGCCTCAAATTTCGCCACTAGGAGTCTTTAATCCCTTTCTCACTTTACTCATCATGGGGTCTTGAATCAGAAAACCCAAATCCCACTTAAACACAGAAAGCTCGGACCTTGTTTAAACACAGAGAGCTTAAACCTCACTCAAACATATGGAGATCTTGAACCTCACTCAAACAGAGAGCGCTCGAACCTCAACTAAACCCATCCCAGGGGACTCTAACCCCAGTACCATGCAGAGGACTTGAACCTTAATCACACCTCCCTACTGCCAATGCAGTACAGAGGACCCGAACCTCTGCCTGCCAGCGCGCTTGCAAAACTGTGTCTCTCAACTGAATTAATTTGAGGAATCCGTAGAATAGAGAGCGATTGAACAAGGGGATCATCTCCAGCACACAGGAATATTGAGAGGGACCAAGGTTTAAAATCTTACCTTCTGGGCCCGTCCGTCTCGAGTTACCAATGTTCCGGATGGCTGCTGACACCGTCTGCTTGTAACCATCCGTTTGAATCCTGCTGACTACGCCAATATTGTCGTCCCATTCCCCCCTCAGTCAAAGCAAAGCATTCAGAGACACAGTATGATTTCACCTCCTTCATCTTTATTCTGGGGCCTGGACGGAGAGAGAACGATTGCCCATGTGCACAGAGATGTGAGTTCATGATCTTCTCTGGAAGAGCAGTTTCTGAATTAATTATATAGTCATTTTACAAGGAGGAGCATCCAGAGAAGGCAACACGCATATTGATTGGGTGACCGTTACAATCAGTGAATGTCAATAGTAAAGATTAATCCATCTGCTGTTACACAATGAATAACTGGCTTCACATAATGAATACTTTTCACCTTGTTAACTGACATTCCATACTGAATGCTACCTCATCTTGTTAAATGGCTCTACATAATGAATGCTTTTCCACCTTGTTAACCCATTACCCTTGCCTCCAGTACCCCACTGTTAACTATAACTTTGTATCTGATCTCAGTCATGCTCAGCTGAACTTCTTGTTTCACAAAACTCAGAACTTAACTCTTTCCCTGCCTGCTTATTTAGTCACTCCCATGCTCTAAAGCCGGAGCCCATTGAACCCGGTCTAAATCCTGGGGCACCCACTAATGGGGTGAATGGCGAAGTCTTAAGCAAATTGCTCTCACCCTGCTGCATTATCCTCCATGCTTTCACCGCATTTATAATAATCGGGCTCTCAGGGCTCAATCCCAGATCTCATCTTATCCATTAACAATAAGCTGATGAGGGGTCATCTCACCTGCAAAGCCTCAACATCAAGCCATATTGACCGTGAGTCCTTACACACCCATTCACCCACATATCACAGCAGGACACCTATTTAGTATCTCTGGGAGGTCCACCCACCCCTACACCCCCATATCCTGCGGTAGTTGCAGCTTGATAAATTTAATTAGGGGGCGCCTACAGAACCAAATAAATGATCCAAGCCAACCAGCAAACCTCCGCAGCTCCTGGTTGGGTGATAATAACGGAAGCATCCTCATAGGATATAACAACCGAGGAAGAACATTCAGTTTAATCAAGGCTTTATGGCCTAATCATGATATGGCTAGTTCCTCCCACCGCTGCAAGTCCTGTTCTATTTTCTGAAACGACTCTACAAAGTTAGCTCTGTACTGCTGACGGAAGGTAAGGCTAAAAAAAATTCCCAGACAGAGAAAACCTTCCTGTGACCATCTAAAAGGAAACTCCATTCCATCCTCCAGCTTCAGTACTTTCACCAATCCCCCCACGGGCAAGACTTCCAACTTTGCAAAATTTATCCTGTATCCCAAAAGATTGCTGGTTTAATGTTTTGTATTAATCGGGGTACAGACTTTTCCAGGTTAGCCAAAAACAGAAGGACATCATCCACATAAAGAGTAATTTTGTGTTCCCCAATCCCCACCTTTGGTACCACTATTTCAGGGTCCTCTTGGATGGCCTCTGCCAACAGTTCAAGTATCAAGGTTAACAGCAGCAGCGATAGGGGACATCCCTGCTGGCTGCCCCTCCCCACACACCAAAATTGCTCGATTTAACCCCATTCATGATTACTGCCGCCTTGGGGTCTCTGTATAACACTGCCACTCACCTGGCGAAGGCCTCCTCCCAGACCAAAGCAATTGAGAGCAGAAAAGAGATACAACCATTCCACCCGATTGAACTGCATCTAGGGAGAACACCAAACTCAGAATCATTCTCTGGTGACATATTTGCACTGCATTCAAAACCCGTCTGATATTGTTGAAGGAGTTGCAGTTCTTGAAAAAATCCGTCTGGTCCTCTTTTATAATAACGGGCAGAACCTTCTCCAACCTCAGAGCCAACACCTTTGATAACAATTTGAAGTCCACATTCAACAGCAAGATGGGTCTGTACGATGCACAATCCTCAGGGTCTTTCCCTTTCTTTAAAATAAGGGAGATATTGGCCTCCCTAAGAGAGGGCAGTAGGCAGTCCTGGCTATGCCAATGACTATACATCTCCAGCAGTGGCTCAACTAACATGTATACACTCCTTGTAAAACTCACTCAGGAACCCATCAGGACCTGGTGCCTTGCCACCTTGGAGCTGCCTCACTGCCTCTTGCACTTCCTTTATAGTCAGAGAGGCATTTACAAGGGAAGCCTGATCTACATTTATACCAGGAAGGTCCAGGTTTTCAAAAAAGGGTTCCATTCTCTCTATTCTTTCCTTTTCTTTAAAATAATGGAGATATTGACCTCCCTTAGAGAGGGCAGACGGCAGTCCTGGCTATACAAATCTCCAGCAGTGGTTCAGCTAACGTGTGTAAGCTGCTTATAAAATTCACTTGGGAACTCCTCTGAACCGGATGCCTTGCCACCATGGAGTGGACCTTGGCACCAGGGTGGCACAGTGGCCCCGTGGTTAGCACTGCTGCCTCACAGCGCCAGGGACCCAGGTTCGGTTCCACCCTTGGGTGACTGACTGTGTGGAGTTTGCACATTCCCCCCATGTCTGTGTGGGTTTCCTCCAGATGCTCCGGTTTCTCCCCACAATCCAAAGATGTGCAGGTCAGGTGAATTGGTCATGCTAAATTGCTCATAGTCAGGGGTAAGTATGGGGAATGGGTCTGGGTGGGTTACGCTTCGGAGGGTCAGTGTGGACTTGTTGGGCTGTAGGGCCTGTTTCCATACTATAGGGAATCTAATCTAGTCCATCCCCACAGCCCTCTAACCAGTATAACTGCATAGAATTCCTGAAATCTGGCATTAATTGTTTTCAGCTCATGAGTGACATTGCCAGTTCTCTCCCTAATAGACACAATGGACTGTGGGGCACTTTCTTCCTAGCCAGGTAAGCCCCATAATCAAACAGCCTTTGCTTTGCAAAGTAGACCCCTGGTCTTCGCCGCTTGTGTGAGCACTGAGTCCGGAGCAGTCCAGAGAGCCGTAACCCGTTGTAATTTAACCACAGATGGTCTTTTATAACACGCCGACTAGGCTGCCTTCAGATGCTGCTCCCCTCTCTGTCTCTTTCTCGATGTTGAGTATGAAATAATCAGACCCCTTAAGAATGCTTTCTTAGTCTCCCAGAGCACCAATGGGTTACTGGCCGTATCCCAATTGATGTCCCAAAAAGCCCTGAACTCCCTTGTAATGTACTGTATAAAGTTGCCATCCTTCAACAGAAATGAATCCATGTGCCACTGCCGTGTGTCTATTCCACTAACCTTGGTCTTAACATCCAAATACACTGCTACATGGTCCGAAATAGTTATGTTCCCAATCTTGCAGGCCAACACCAAGTCCAAACACACCAACAGAACAAAGAACATGTCAATTTTTGTGTGGAACTTGTGTGGGTTGAAGTGAAGGTCAAAATCCCTCCCATTAGGATGGAGACACCTCCACACATTTACTAGCCCCAACTCCTCACACATGTCCACTAACTGTCTAGACTTCAGGGGTGTACCCGACAGACCCTTTGGCATCCTGTCTACCCCAGGGTCCATGAGATGATTAAAGTGTCCTCCTATAATCGTACAGCGCACCCCAAGAGCCATTAATTTAGAGACCGCGTGGAATAGAAATTTAAGAGGATGCACCGGGGTGGGGGAGTGGAAACAGTAAACATTCAGGATGCTATATTCTTCTCTGTGTCCCAGAGCCTTGGGAATGATGAACCATCCATATTCTTCCTTAATGTGGTCTGTCACCTGAAATAGGAGGTTCCTTTGTACCAGTATGGCCACTCCTCTGCTTTTGGAGTTGAAGGAGGAGAAGAATACTCTATCGTGTCTCTGCTGTAACTTCAGCTGTTCACTATTGGTTAAGTGTATCTCTTGCAACAGAGCGATGTCAACCCATTCCTTCTTAAGATTTGAAAGCACCTTCTTCCTTTTAATGGGGGAATGGCTCCCCTTTATATTCCAGGTGCACCACCTGAACAGATCGCTAGCCATGACCGCACACTACAGCCCGCAGTCCCCCGAGAGGAAGTAACCCATTCAATGTGCAGCGAGTGGAAAAACCACAGACCTTATCAAATCGAAAAACTATTCCTACAAACACAACTAAAACTACTAAAACTAAGGAAGAAAAACCACTACCTAACTTGAACAAATAAATACAAAAACCACAAATCTCCAGAGATCTCCCCCCTCCATAGGGGGCATTCACTCCCAACCTTACAGCTGTCCTGGTACTTCCAGTTAGGGCCATGCCCCAAACCCAGGCAATGGAAAAAAACATGTTATTTACACTCCTGTAAGTTAACAATGGATTCCCTCCCCTCCCCTCCCACATCTCAACCCCACACATCTTTACACCAAAAAAAGTAACCACCCCTCACCCAGAAAAACAGTACAGTAGAATAATAGATAACTATTAAATGGATGTAATATAAAACAAACTAGGTTTTACCCCAAAGCAATCCCAAGCCTATCAGACCCGAAACCACAAAAGGAAAAAGAACAAAGAAAGAGAAGATTAAAATAAATTTATGCTATTGTCCGTACACATCTTTTCCTCTTTCCCCCTCAGTCCAAGTCTATTATTTCAGCGAGTTCAAAAATTCTTTTGCTTTTTCCGCCGAGTCGATGTTATAGACAAATCCCTCCATAATTAAAATGTAGCACTGCCGGGTACCCCAGAGATTATTGAATATTTAAGTCTCCTAATGTTTTCTTTACATCATCAAAAGTCTTCCTTTTCTTAATTGTGGCCCCAGAAAAAACATTATCCGCGAACCTATATAAACCAGAGCCTGTGGATCTCTTCCCAGTCTTCTGGCTGTTTCTACTATTGACGGCTTTTCTTTATAGTGCTGGAGTTGCACTAGGACTGCGCGGGGGCACTGGGCTGGCCTGGAGCTGCACATCACAATCTGGTGGGCCCGCTCCACACTCATCCAGCTCGACTCAATCTCCAGCCTCAGGAACACCGGGAGCCTCCTCTCAAGAAATTCAACAAGGCTTTCGCCCTTCTCATGCTCCGGAAGACCCACAACGCGTGAGTATTTTCTCCGACCTCGGTTTTCGAGGTCGTCTACTTGTTCCAGCAAGACCCGAAGCTCACCTTCCAAGGTTGGGACCCGTCCCTCGGAGTTCTCTGTCGTGGTCACTGAGGCCACAGTCGTTCATTCCACCACTTCCATGCACCGATCCAGAGCCTGGATCTCCTCGTGCTTTGTCAGCATAGCAGTTATCGACTCCAGCGTTGTTTCGATTGCAAAGTTAAAAGCACTACCGTGGGAGTCGAGGCAGTAGCTGTGGGTGTGCCTGACACAGCAGGGGAGTACTCTGCCTGCTGCACTCCCCTTGCTCCCCTTTCCTTTCAATGTCTTCATTTCAACTCCAAAGCCTCCAAATCCTAATTTAAAGGGATTCTAGGTGCTCTACCTACTTTATACTAAAATATTTCCTCAGGGGTGACTAACGGGGGGAGAGGGGTGGTGTTGGAGCCCACCTTGCCCGGGATATGGCACAGAGACCAACTCACACTGTCACCATCTTGAATGTCTTGAAAAGCACTTTTGACCACCAGTCCATCAGCAAGGAGTCAGCACATAGCATCCTCAAGACCATATGGGAAAAGGAGATGGTGGACCCTGTTGCCTGGTTCCCTGAACAGACTGTCAAAGTTATTTGGCAGAATATTTCATCGCCAAACCTTTCTAACAGGCACCAAGACATCGCTTGGCTAGTGGTGAGAGGGCACTGCCCATCAGATCCTTCATGTCCGCCTGGTCTGTCCACACCACTATACAATGCCCTCGAAATGGCTGCAGGGGAGTGGAGACTGTCACACATCTCCTACTGGAACGTGCCTTTGGAAAGGACATTTTTGTTTTTGTTGAGGTTTGACCTGCGCAGCTATGTGACACAGGACCCTGTGCTTTATGGTCTGTTCTCTGGAACACACACTGAGGCAAACATTGACTGCACTTGGAGGACCATCGATTTGTGAAAAATGCTCTTTGGTCTACCCGAAACTTGTTAATCTTCCTCGACTTAGTGTTGCAGACTGGCACATTCCATGGTCCAGGACTACGTGCTGAGAGGTGCAGTAAAGCTTGGGGCAGTGGGGAAAAACCACAGTGTAAGATCTTTCTGACAAGAAAAAACAAGGATCTGTTAAGATCTGAGACCCCCTTATTGCCTGAATGGAAATGGAAATAATTTCCTTCCATGACTAGAAAAATGTTTTTTGTTATAACTGGATTAAAGATTGAATGAGGAATGTCAAGTCTTACTGTATTTTCTGCAAAGTCTGTATAGATCTGTTTTTGACATTTGTACTTACTTATTGATAATTGATGAATAAAGTATAGTTTTGCATAAAGGTACTGGTTCACGCTGCTGAAAGCCCCCAGACAGGTAGTTAGTATATACTACAGAATGTGATGCTTGCCAGTCAGAATGTTTAGGAGAAAGTGAGGTCTGCAGATGCTGGAGATCAGAGCTGAAAATGTGTTGCTGGAAAAGCGCAGCAGGTCAGGCAGCATCCAGGGAACAGGAGAATCGACGTTTCGGGCATAAGCCCTTCTTCACGAATTCCTGAAGAAGGGCTTATGCCCGAAACGTCGATTCTCCTGTTCCCTGGATGCTGCCTGACCTGCTGCGCTTTTCCAGCAACACATTTTCAGTCAGAATGTTTAGCCTCCAGTGCTACTCACAACTGAATCTACAATCACAGAGAAACTCAGCCGGTCTGCTAGCATCTTGAAGGGAGAAACAGAGTTAATGTTTTGAGTCTGTTATTATTTCTGCACAACTGAAGCTGCTTGCATCATTGTCTAATATTTGTTAATAACCTACACAAGCCACTCTTGCTTCCTAAAAGCAATTGGCTCTGTCTGCTTAGCAGAACGTGGAACAAGGAGAGCAATCTTAAAACCTAGACCACTTATGAGGAAACGTAGGGAGCACTTCTGCAGAAAATTGGGATTGTCCAAAATGCGAAGGATCAATGAAATTTTCAAGGGGGGAATTTGGATCAATGACATATAAGTGAATTTTGCGTTACAAATGATCCATGATCAAAGTGAATGACAGAGCAGACTTGTGTTTTTCTCTTTGTATCATCACAGAATTAGCTGAAGTTGCGGAACTGGCTCCTGCTTCTATGTGTGATTGATAATTAATATCTCACAAAGAAAAGAAAATGAGTTGATGATTTCCCCACTTGTTCTTTGCAATAAGCACTTACTGTGTCGCATATAGCTCAAAGCAAAAACAAGAGAAAAGGGACAGATGAATCAACTCCGCCAATCCTGAGGCTGCTAGTGTGCACCTTACAGTTTGGTGCTAAGAAATAAGTGAGCTGAGTTGGCACCTGGTTTTTGCATAGACGTTAGCTGAAGAAGATAGCATTGAGTGAATGCAGAAGATTCCCAGAAAGAAACCAAGTACAGCTATGCCAATTGAAAAAGGAAACCAAGTCAATCATAGAATCATTACAGTGTGGAATCAGACCATTCGGTCCATCAAGTCTACACTAACCTTCCAAAGAGCATCCCTCTTAGAACCTACCCCCCTCCACCCTCCAGTTACCCTGCATTTCCCATGGCTAATCCACCTAACCTAAATATCCCTGGACACTATGGACAATTTAGTGTAGTCAATCCACCTAACCTGCACAGCTTTCCACTGTTGGAAACATTTGTGTCAATACAGGATGGTCACTGGCTCCCATTCCATTGATAATGTGAAACAAATGTTTTAAGTTCCACCATGAGTCGAGGGAACTCAATGAATTCTTTACTCTGCTGTTCTTGGACTCACTATTCCTTGACTGGCTGTTCCTTGACTTTATAACATTGAATTCCTTCTGCTATTGAAGAAGATTAAGGTCAAGACATGCTTTGCTACTCGAGTGAGCATTCCTGATTATGTAGGTATGTATGATGCAGTATGTGCAGGTATTCTACAATTTGGCATCTCCCATAGTGTTCCATTGCTTGTAGAATACCATTAATCTGACTGGTATGCCTCCTTGACCAAGTACTTGCACTGTTGCAGCTGTGTACAATGTTTTCTTAACCTTCAATCACTCTCTCATAATGTAGTGACATTCACCCCAGTCTCTAATTGAAATTAATGAGATGGCAAATAACCGAAATGTTGACTTGCCAAAATGTAAAGTCTGGGTCATCTACTTCTCCAAACAACACTTTAGATTTTTCTCCTGTTGTAGATTATTCTACCTCATTATCCGCTTTATGTGGGTAGCTATTTAATTTCTTTTCTAAAACTGTGTCCTGCTTCTGCTCATTTTCTGCAAGTGACCTATTGTGTGGCAGATATAGTATTCACTTTTATTGGCGAGGCATTGTCTTTAGCTGTGAGGTTTCTTTACTCTGCAGCACTGACATGGGCGTGTAGTGCCTAGAACTAGTTTTACGTGCTATATTAATTTCTCACGTCACAGAGTCAGAAAGTCACAGAAATGTACAGCACAGAAACAGGCCCTTCAGTCCAACTCGTCCACGCCGACCAGATATCCCAACCCAATTTAGTCCCACCTGACAGCACCTAGCCCATATCCCTCCAAACCCTTCCTATTCATATACCCAGCCAGATGCCTTTTAAATGTTGCAATTATACCAGCCTCCAACACTTCCTCTGGTAGCCCATTCCACACACGCACCACCCTCTGTGTGAAAAAGTTGCCCCTTAGGTCTCTTTTACATCTTCCCCTCCCTCTCACCCTAAACCTATGCCCTCTAGTTCTGGACTCCTCCACCCCAGGGAAAAGACTTTGTCTATTTACCCTATCCATGCCCCTAATGATTTTATAAGCCTCTATAAGTTCACCCCTCAGCCTCCAACACTCCAGGGAAAACAGCCCCAGCCTATTCAACCTCTCCCTATAGCTCAAACCCTCCAACCCTGGAAACATTCTTGTAAATCTTTTCTGAACCGTTACAGGTTTCACAACATCTTTCCGATAGGAAGGAGACCAGAATTGCATGCAATATTCCAAAAGTGGCCTAACCAATGTCCTGTACAGCTGCAACATGACCTCCCAATTCCTGTACTCAATACTCTGACCAATAAAGGAAAGCATACCAAATGCCTTCTTCATTATCCTAACTACCTGCGACTCTACTTTCAAGGAATTATGAATCTGCACTCCAAGGTCTCTTTGTTCAGCAACACTCCCAAGGACCTTACCATTAAGTGTATAAGTCCTGCTAAGATTTGCTTTTCTAAAATGCAGCACCTCGCATTTATCTAAATTAAATTTCATTTGCCATTCCTCAGCCCATTGGCCCATCCGGTCCAGATCCTGTTGTAATCTGATGTAACCCTCTTCGCTATCCACTACACCTCTAATTTTGGTGTCAGCTGCAAACTTACTAACTGTACCTCTTATGCTTGCATCCAAATCATTTATATAAATGATGAAAAGTAGTGGACCCAGCACCGATCCCTGTGGTACTTCATTGGTCACAGGCCTCCATTCTGAAAAACAACCCTCCACCACCACCCTCTGTCTTCAATACATGTACATCCTGTCCCTTAGGATTCCTTCCAACAACTTGCCTACCAGTGATGTCAGGCTCACCAGTCTATAGTTCCCTGGCTTGTCCTTACTATCTTTCTTAAGTAGTGGCACCACATTAGCCACGTTAGTCTTCCGCCACCTCACCTGTGACTATTGATGATACAAATATCTCAGCAAGAGGCCCAGCAATCATTTCCCTCGCTTCTCACAGAGTTCTAGGGTACACCTGATCAGATCCTGGGGATTTATGTGTTTTGCTTTCTGTTTTAATAATTAAATAGATTCTGCTATCTCCTGTGCCAAAATTGATCTTCTCTTCTTAGGGTTGATCTGCAATGCTTCCAGACTTGTGCATCAGTCAGCATTTAATTGGTTTTTTCCAGTCAGGTCTTCATTGAATTGTAATAAATCTGACAAAGACTCAGCAGCAATTCCTATAGCAATTTATCTCTTATGAATTCTGAGTTTAAATCACCATAACCACATTTGTTCACACTAGCGATCATTGATTCAATCATTTATGGATTTACTTGGATACTGGACTGTTCTATTGCTGTTGCTACCATTAGTACCGAAGCTGAAATCATTGACAAAAGCTCTTAGGACCAACTTGTAAGTATCTATTCTTTCTTTTAGGCCATGGCGAGCTATACCATTGCCAGCTGTGTATAGAAAGTAATTACTTGTGCAACTTAGTATATAGTTTGAAAACTATTCTTTATCTCAGAAATTGTTCAAGGTGTTCAATTCTATTCAAATCAAAATAGTTCACGTGCCTGCTTCCACCACCTCCAATGGCAGTGAGTTCCAGACACTGACCACTCTTAGTTTGAAAATTTTTCTCTGCATTTCTCCCCTAAACCTCTTCCCCTCACCTTGAACCTGTGCCCTCTTGTAGTTGACCTTTCCACCCTGGAAAAAAAAACCTCTGACTACTCTTCATACATAATTATGAAGATCTCTTATCAGGTTGCCTCTCAGCTTCTGCCTTTCCAGTGAAAACAATCCAACCTTACCTCATATTTAAAGCCATCCAGACCAGGCAACATCCTGGTAAACCTTCTCTGTACCCTCTCCAAACCATCCATATCATTCCTGGTGGTGTGACAATCAGAACTCCACGTAATATTCCAAATATGGCCTAACTAAAGTTTCATGTAGTAACATAACTTAGCAATTTTTATTTCAATGTCCCGACCAATGAAAGCAAGTGTGCTCTATGTCTTTCTTGACCTCCTTATTCATCATGTTGTCACTTTGGACGTGTATACCCAGATCCCTCGGTATGTCAATGCTTCTAAAGGTTCTGTCATATATTGTATAATTTGTACCTGAATCTGATCTTCCAAAATGCATCACCTCATGTTTGTCGGGAAAACATTAATGTATTAATATTTCCAGCAATATTATCTCTGATGCCATGTCTTCCTGATGTGATGATATATTTTTGTTGCTGAAAGGTCATTTATTTTTCTGAAATAGCATTGTGCTGCTCTTTACTGCTGTGCCTGGGGAAATCACCAAAGTCACCATGTCGATGCAGCTCCATTGCATGTATCAGACATTATTTCTGATATTAACATCTGGATTAGAAACTTTAGGTAGCTTCTTTTACTCTCTTGATATTATAACCTGCCACTTATTCTGAGGCACACTCAATGATGGTGTAAAGATGTTGATTAATGGCAAAGATAGCCACAGGCCTAATGAATTCCAACAACTGCTTTTGGAATTAACTTCAGTCAGTGTAAAGAGTAAATGGTTAATGCTGTTTGCTAAAAATAGGAGGCTGTTCTGTGATAGAGGGCGAAGGTGTCAGAGATATGGTCTATATCCATAATTGATGAACAATAGCTTATCAGCATAGACAGGCAAAGGAATAAATATCTAGTTCAAATTCACTCAAAAAGCCAAGTACTTCTCTTGATGTTAATGGTAGGTGTAATGACAAACACCAAAGCCCATCTCTCACCTGACTCTCTAACAGCAGCCTGCTGCAGGCCTTTTAAGTCATTGAGTTGTACACCATGGAAGCAGACCCTTTGGTCCAACTTGTCCACGCTGACCAGATATCCCAACCTCATCTAGCCCCATTTATTTGACAACTCAACCCCCAGTGCCACTGGTTTGTTTCTCCATGTTAATACTGAAAAATGTTTTCATAACATCCTTTCCCAGTTGAGGCACTATTGTGCCTGTCAGGTTTCAAATGGCCAGGAACATGATGCAGAATGGTTCCTTCCTCTATGTGACTGTCCCTGAATCCCTTTAAAGTCAATTCATTGGTTGCTTAATTGCCATCCATGTGTCATCAGTCAAGGATCCATTCCTTTACAGACACAAACCTTCAAAATAACAGCCTGCCCCAAAAGGTCAGGTCGCACAAACCTGCTTCGTGCAGGCGCACATGGCAAATGCCAATAGCAGCAATTCTAGAGGGACATTATTTGGTCAGCACCAGTAACAAGGGATACCTAGCCGGCCACGTCTGGTTCATAAGCTTGAAGAAAGGGGTGGAGAGATGGTACAAACATGTTAAGCCTTGTATGTCTTCCTCTGCTCTCCCAATTTGTGAGATTTCTTTGCCCCCCCACCCCGCCAAATCATTAGGTGCTTAAATATAATTACAAGCTGATGGAAGATGTCTGTTAGACAAAATGATGGGTAGTTACCCCTCTCTGATTTCATCACCATCTTGGTGCAAATGTGAGGAGTGTTCTCGTACGAACATTGCTGAGACTTGGGTGAAATTCCTCATTCAGTTGTAGCTGTGACGTTAATTAATTCATCTGGAAATGCTCACACGCTATCAGTCACAGATTCATACTCATTTTCATCGCCAGTTATTGGACTCTTCTCCCTTTCTCTAGCTCTGTATGATAGCCTTGTGTTTCATTTTGGCAAGAAATGCATGCAGTATTTTCATGGATTCTCTCTCCTGATGTTTCAGTGTAATGTCTGACTCTGCTGATTACTGTTGGCTGTTTGGTTTTGAAGTCACTTTGTATTGTTTACCAACTGTGCAGAGTGGGGAAAGCCCAGGTCATGGTAATTATTGATAGACTGTTCCACATTTGCTCCTTTATATTTAAATCTGGTGTCCAAAGTGAAATTTTACTTCAATGTTGCTGCTTGTCTCTGTTTTCACAGCTGGGAGTAAACTGAGAGAGCAGATTACCTTACCGTATCACTGGGAACAAATGCTGCCAGTATTCCAGTGTCTCCCAGTTATTAGTAAAGACCTCCAGAGAATCGACCACAACATATCGGATCATAGGGACAGGAAGAGGCCATTCAGCCCCTCAAGCCTGTTCCACCATTCAGTGAGATCATGGCTGATCTGTGACCTAACTCCATCTATTTGCCTTGAGCCTTTTATATGTTTGCTTAACAAAAATTTATCCATCTCAGATTTAAAATTAACAACCGACCTAGAATCAAATGCTGTTTGTGGAAGAGACAAAACTTTACCACCGTTTGTCATACAATCATAGATTCATACAGCATAAGTCCCTTCGGTCTAACTCATCCGCAACACAATCAGACATACCAATCTGACCCAGTCCCATTTGCCAACATTTGGCCCATATCCCTCTAAATCCTTCCTATTCATATGCCCATCCAGATGTCTTTTAAATGTTGTGACTGTACCAACCTCCAACTCTTCCTCTGGCAGCTCGTTCTGTGCATCCCCCTCTGTGTGAAAAACCTGCCCCTTGGGTCCCTTTTAAATCTCCCCCTCCTCTCACTTTAAACCTATGCCCTCTATGTTTGGACTCCCTTACCCTGGGAAAAGACCTTGGCTAGTCACTCTATCCATGCCCCTCATGATTTAATAAATTTTGATAAGGTCACCTTTCAACCTCCAATGCTCAAGTGAAAAATGCCCCAGCCTATTCAGCCTCTCCCTATAGTTCAAATCCTCCAGTCCTGGAAATGTCCTTGTAAATTCTTTCTGCACCCTCTCAAATTTAACAACATCCTTCCTATATGATGTATATAGAGATGTGTGTAGAAGTGCTTCCTAACATCTCTCCTGAATGGCCTGGCCTTAATTTTCAGACTATGCCCCCTTGTTCAAGAATCCCCAACCAGTAGAAACAAGCTGTTATCTACCCTGACTTTTCTTGTTAATATCTTGAAGACTTTGAACATATCACCCCTTAACCTTCTAAATTCTAGAGAAAACTGACCTAATTTGTATAATCTCTCTTTATAATTTAACCCCTGAATTCTAACTATCATTCTTGTAAACCTATGTTGTCCTCCATCCAAGACCAATATATCCTTCCTAAGATCAGATCTGCTCACAGTGCTCCAGGTGTGGTCTAACCAAGGTTCTGTATAACTGCAGTATAACTTCTGCATCCTTGTACTCTGGTCCTCTAGATATAAAGGCCAACACTATTTTAATCAACCTTTTCAGACATGTTGTAACATATATTTAGGACATATGGGACTTGAATGTGGGCCGACTGGCTCAGAGGTAGGGACATTACCATTGTGATACAAGACACTTAAAGGCCAGCATTCCAATAGATGTATTCATTATTTTCTGCACCTGTTTGCAACATTTTAAAGATCTATGCACCTAAACCCCCAAGTCTCTTTGGCCATCCACAGTATTTAACTTCATAACATCTAGAACAAGGCAAAAGTGAGGACTGCAGATGCTGGAGATCAGAGTTAAGATTAGAGTGGTGCTGGAAAAGTACAGCCGGTCAGGCAGCATCCGAGGAGCAAGAGAATTGACGTTTTGGGCAAAAGCCTTTCATCAGGAATAAGGCTGTGAGCCGAGGGGATAGAGAGATAAATGGGAGGGGGTGGGGCAGGGGGAGATAACTGAGAGTGCAATAAGTAGATGGAGGTGGGGGTAAAGGTAATAGGTCAGTGGGGACGCTGGAGTGGTTAGGTGGGATGGAAAATGGAAAGGTAGGACAGGTCATGAGGACGGTGCCAAGTTGAAAGGTTGGAACTGGAATAAGGTGCAGGGAGGGGAAATGAGGAAACCAGTGAAATCCACATTGATGCCATGGGTTGGAGGGTCCCAAAGTGGAAGACGAGGCATTCTTCCTCCAGTCATCGGGTGGTGAGGGTGTGACAATGGAGGAGGCCCAGGACCTGCTGTCCTTGGCGGACCGGGAGGGAGAGTTGAAGTGTATGGCCACGGGACGGTGGGATTGGTTGGTGCGGGTGGTCTGTCCTCTTTTGGTACAAAATGGATTACCTCCCACTTGCTTACATTGAACTCTCACTGCCTTATCACCCAATGCAAGGCATTGGATGGCAGGATGAATCAAAATACTGTATTCACTCAGAATGCCAACAGAGGGAATTGAGATCAAAGCACCCTACCATGTGTTCATCTCTAAAGATTATTGGATCAAAAGAAACATTTGTAAAGCAATATTTGGTGACAAGTCTATTGTTTATTAATGCATATTCACTTTATTCCTGAATTCCATTAACAGTTCGACCATTTGGCTAATGATGGACTTGTGGGACATACATAGCACCCAGAGGAAACCCACACAGCACCAGGGACTTAGATTCAATTCCACCCTCGGGTGACTGTCTGTGTGGAGTTTGCACATTCTCCCCATGTCGGCATGGGTTTTCTCCGGGTGCTCCAGTTTCGTCCCACAATCCAAAGGTGTGCAGGTTAGGTGAATTGGCCATGCTAAATTGCCTGTAGTGTTCAGGGATGTGCACATCAGTAGCATTAGTCAGAGTAAATATAGGATAATAGGGTAGGGGAATAGGTCTGGGTGGGTTACTCTTCAAAGGGTCAGTGTGGACATGTTGGGTTGAAGGACCTGTTTCCACACTATGAAAAAAAATTCACCAGAACTCCATCTTAGCAGAACTCTGAAGAACAACACAGCAGAAGGACCGAACCCTGGAAACTTCCAACGAGATAGATGACTGTTGACTGAAGTCCTCGCCACATTTCACTATTAATCGGGTAAAAGCTAAGTTGGGTCATGGACTTATACTGGCTTACTTGAAGGATCTTACATTTGGTTGCTCCATGCAATGAAGTTTAAGTTGTTGTTTCGATATTTGGTTGTCTATGAGATTTCTTTTTTTTAAGTATTTTTATTGAAAAATATTTCTTTCCAAAATTAGAAAGTTACAGAAATATGAAATACATTAAAAACAACAACAAACAATAAACTAACTATAATACTACTCTACAAAAGAAATCAAAACTACACTTAATACAAATTAATAAATAAATTTTGCATGGCCAATTCACCATAACACCACTCAGTGCAAATAGACCATAGCTCACAACCTTCGAGAGCATCAATTATTAAACCCACATTTGTTCAAAATTCTTCCTCTCATGCCCTTAGGTTTATCAGACCAAATCATCATGACCAGACAAAAGCCCTAATCAAAATGGCGGACAGATCTGCTTCCAAGTAATTCAAAAAAGGATGCCACGTCTTGTGAAAAATGTCCATTTTCCAGTGCACCATATTTGTAAGAAAGTCTAAAGGAATGTGTTCCATAATTAACTTACACCACCCTGACAGACCCATAGGGTTCTCAGACACCCAGCACATCCGAATGTTCTTCCTTGCACAAAAAGTGAGCATGTAAAAAAGCTTTTTCCCATGTACATCTAAGGGGGTAAATTCAGCAGACTCAAGAGCAAAGAGACCAGGTCCACCTTGACTTCAGTCTCCAAAATCCTCTCTATTATTCCTGCCACAGCACGTAAATACAAATGGAGCCTGTGGCAGGACCACAGACAATGAGTGAGGGTCCCCATATTTATTTTACATTTGGTGCACATTGACGACGCTCCCTGCTTAAATTTTGCAAGACAATCTGGGGCCAGATGAGTCCTATGAAGAATCTATAATTGCATAGCATGGGTCATATTACATAGCAAAATCCTCTTTGCATTCTCATAAATATCCTTCCAAGTTTCTGAAGTGATCTCAACTCGTAACTCTCTCTCCCAGACCTCACATAGAGGCTCGATGTCGCTTGAGGAACCTTCCCCCAACAATTGATAGAGAGTACTCCCTGAAAGAGCATTCTTAGCCTGAAGCATCCTCTTTTCCATATCAGAACTATAACCCTCAGTCAAAACTGTGGTCTCCTTTCGGATAAAATCTCTAATCTGAAAGAAACAGAAGAGATCCCTACTCAACAATTCATATTTCCGAGTTATTTAGTCAAATGTCATCAATGTTCATCCTCAAACAGAACACAAGAAACTCCCCTATCCCCCCGAAATTTAAACCTGGGATCCATTGTCCCTGGCCAGAAACCCGGCATGCCAACTATGGGAGTAAGAAAAGATGTTTTGGACTTATGACCCTGCATCTGCCTCATTGCCCTCCTTGCTTTGACAGTAATCATTGGATTATGGCAATATTCCGCAATTGTCCTCATTTTATCTAAAATCAATAAGTTGATAAGAGGACACTTCATCTGGGAGGCCTCAATGTCCAACCATGTCGACGCCGAGTCCCCACGGGCCCCCAGTTGTTTGACAACATTAAACAAGACCTTCAAAGATGAGGTCCACTCCCCCCAATCACTGAGGCAATTGCTGTTTCACAAGCTTAATAAGGGAGCACTTATAGCACCAAATAAAAGAAGTAAACCAGCCATTCAATTTCCAAATGCCTAGGAAAGAGCAAAGGGTGCATCTGCAAAGGGTACAATAAGCGAGGAAGAAAATTCATTTTGATAAGAGCGACTCGACCCAGCCATGATATTGGAAGGGCCCCTCATCTTTGAAGGTCTTGTTTAATGTTGTCAAACAACTGAACAAAATTAGCCTTGACTAACCGATCAAAACTAGGGGTAACAGAGAGGCCCAAGTAAAGAAAACCTCCCTGTGCCTACTTAAAGGGGAACCCAGAGAGGCATTCCCCTAAGACCCCCCTCTCCCATAGGCAGGGTCTCTGACTTTGAAATATTGATCTTGTAACCTGAGTAAGAACCAAATGAATTAGTACACCGTATCAAACAGGGCACCGAGACTGCCGGGTTCAAGAGAAGAATGAGAACATCATCCATATATAGTGTAATCTCATGCACCTTTGACCCCACATTTGGGCAGCTATATTAGGGTCCCCACGAATGGCCTCTGCCAACCTTATAACATTGGTAAGAACTACCGTCAGAGGATCACTGTAAAAGACCCATACCCATCGAATAAACACTTCACCCAAGCCAAACCACTCCAGGGTAGAAAAAAGATACAGCCATCCCACCCAATCAAATGCCTTCTCCGCATCCAGAGACTACCAACCCTTCACTGCTGGCACACTTGAATCATGTGAAACAACCTCCTACCGTTATTAGAGGATCTGTGACCCTTTATAAAGTCTGTCTGATCTTCTTTAACAATAAAAGCTAACACCCCATGCAATCTCAATGCCAAAGTCATAGACAAAATTTTATAATCAGAATTTAAGAGCGAGATAGGCCTATAAGAAGCACAGTCCTCTGGGACCTTCCCTTTCTTGAGGATAAGAGTGGTATTAGCCTTTCTCAAGGATGGTGGAAGGCAATCCCACTTATATGAATAGCTACACATGTCTAGCATTGGTCCTGACAGTATGTTTACAAATTCTTTCTAAAACTCACTGGGAAGACCATCGGGTCCGGGCACCTTCCCACTTTGAAGTTGCCTCACTGCCTCCTGCATCTCTTGTGTTGTTAATGGAGCAC
This sequence comes from Chiloscyllium plagiosum, assembly GCF_004010195.1. NCBI lineage: Eukaryota > Metazoa > Chordata > Chondrichthyes > Orectolobiformes > Hemiscylliidae > Chiloscyllium > Chiloscyllium plagiosum. The sequence continues at coordinate 8,709,581 of NC_057743.1, read as the reverse complement.
TAAGGAGAGACGTCCTGCTCAGCAGACACCCCAGGAAGATCCAAGTTCCTCAAAAAAGACTCCATTTTATCCCGTCTATCCTCACAACATTCAGACTGAAACAGTTCAGAACAGAACCTCTGAAATGCCACTCTGATCTTTTTAACATTACAAGAGTCTTATTCCCTCCCCTAATAGAAACAATAGATTGGAAAGCATTCTTCTTCCTCACCAGATATGCCAAATATTTACCCGGCTTATCACCATGCTCAAACAGCCTTTGCTTCGCAAAAGCAAGTTCCTTCCTAGTGGATCGAAGGGCTGTGATCCGCTGCAGCTTTGTGACTGACAGACTACTGTAATATGCCATCTCAGCTGCCTTCAGTCGTGCCTCAAGCAGACGCTGCTGCTTTCACTTCTGACTGGCTGAGTATGAGATAATTATCCCTCTAGCATAGGCCTAAGCAGTCTCCCAAAGAATGGATGGATTATTAGCTGTACCCAAGTTGGTGGCCAAAAATGCTTCAAATTCCCTGGAAAAGTACTCAATAAACCTGCTGTCCTTGAGGATGAAGGATCCATTCCCCAGTACCGTGAGCTCCTTGCGTTATCCTTAATCTCAACCACTAAATATACTGCTGCATGATCAGAGATGGCAATATTCTCAATTGATCAAGATACCACCAAATCTAGAGGAGCCGCAGGAGTTAGGAAAAAAAATCAATCCTCGTGTGTCACTTATAGGATTGGAAAAGAACTTAAAGTCCGTGCCCGTAGGGTGGAGACATCTCCAAACGTCTACCAACTCCAGTTCCACACACAGACACCCAACTGTTTATAGTGTGCAGAAAGTTTTGGGGGCCCTTTGGACAGTCTATCCAGCACAGGATACATAAGGCAGTTAAAGACCACCCATAATAATATGCCGCAATGCAAAGGCCATCAACTTAGATCGGGCATCAGTCAGAAATTTAAGGGGTTGGGCCGGAGGACAATAGACATTCAGAATACCAACTTCCTCACCATCTATTAGGGCCTTAAGGATAAAAAAACGACCATATTCATCTTTAACACAATCTATTAAATTAAATGGAAGATTCTTCTGGACAAGTATGGCCACACCCCTACTCTTAGTGTTAAAGGACGAGAAAAACACTCGATCAAACCCACCCTGCTGTAACTTCAAGTGTTTCTTGTCATTAAGGTGAGTCTCCTGCAACAGGACAACATCCACCCTCTCCTTTTTGAGGCTTGACAATACCTTTTTCCTTTTAACTGGCGAATGGATCCCTGTAATATTCCAGGTGCACCATTTAAGAACACTGCTCGCCATGATACTTTTCTTCAGTATTTACGAATGAGAGGGACCATGGACTGGTAAGCTAGAGGAGATACTTGTTAGGAAGGAAGATGTGTTGGACATTTTGAACAACTTGAGGATAGACAAGTCCCCCGGGCCTGATGGGATATATCCTAGGATTATGTGGGAAGCAAGAGAGGAAATTGCAGTACCGTTGGCAATGATCTTTTCATCTTCACTGTCAACGGGGGTGGTACCAGGGGACTGGAGAGTGGCGAATGTTGTGCCCTTGTACAAAAAAGGGAATAGGGATAACCCCGGGAATTACAGGCCAGTTAGTCTTACTTCGGTGGTAGGTAAAGTAATGCAAAGGGTACTGAGGGATAGGATTTATGAGTATCTGAAAAG
>NC_057743.1:8677786-8707121 GCF_004010195.1 Chiloscyllium plagiosum | reverse complement strand
GAAGGATGAGGGGTGACTTGATCGAGGTTTATAAGATGATCAGAGGAATAGGTAGAGTAGACAGTCAGAAACTTTTTCCCCGGGCACAACCGAGTGTTACAAGGGGACATAAATTTAAGGTGAAGGGTGGAAGGTATAGGGGAGATGTCAGGGGTGGGTTCTTTACCCAGAGAGTGGTGGGGGCCTGGAATGCGCTGCCTGTGGGAGTGGTAGAGTCAGAATCTTCGGTGACCTTTAAGCGGCAATTGGATAGGTACATGGATGGGTGCTTAAGCTAGGACAAATATTCGGCACAACATCGTGGGCCGAAGGGCCTGTTCTGTGCTGTATTGTTCTATGTTCTATGTTCTATGTTCTATGATCCTTTACAAACACCTTTGACCTGCTGAGATGAAGAATCTGACTTACAGCATGCTGGGCATATACAAAAGAAAACTCGTGGAGTTTATTTATGAAAAACCAAAACACTAAACGAACTACAAATCACTAAAGCACTTAATGAGAGATTGTACCCCCTGCCCATAGAGGGCGCTTACACCTCTCACACACATCTCTGCTCCCCTGTCCAGCTCGAGCCGCACCCCAGACCCAAGCAATAGAAGGAAACAAAATAATGAGCTTACTGCCACCCCAACTATATACCAACACCAATCTTAATCGGAGAAAAAGAAACACACCAACAGCAGCTTTAGATTACTTACAGTGTGGAAACTGGCCCTTCGGCCCAACAAGTCCACACCAACCCACAACCCACCCAGTCCCATTCTCCGACATTAACCCCTTCACCTAACACTACGGGCAATTTAGCATGGCCATTTCACCTAACCTGCACATTTTTGGACTGTGGGAGGAAACCGTAGCAAACCCACACAGACACAGGGAGAATGTGCAAACTCCACACAGTCAGTCACCTGAGGCGGGAATTGAACTCAGGTCTCTAGCGCTGTGAGGCAGCAGTGCCAGCCACTGTGTCACCGTGCTGCTTCACTTGTTCTGAGGCATCAAATGACCACACTATCTCCTTGTGAATAATAAGAAGCACCACTGGGTATCTCATCGACTATTGAACGCCATGGTCCCTTAATTTTCTCTTGACCTCAACAAGCAATTTCCTTTTATGGATCACTGCAGCAGAAAAGTCCTGGAGAAACATTACCTTAGTTCCCTGATAAGTCAGGGCCTGTGAATCTTTCCCCATCCTTCTAGAAGATTCCAGGACTCTCTGCTTGTCCCTGGAGCTTTGAAGTCATACCAGTACCAGGCGGGGGCATCGATCCAGATCAGAATCTGCACAGCGTAACCTGATGAGCTCTGTCAACCTTCACCTGGTCCTCCTCGGCATCCCAGCCAAGAAACTGTGGCAGCCAGTCTTCAAAATAGCTTGTTAACTGCCCACCTTCTACTCCTTCCAGCAGCCCACCAACCTGGATATTTTTCTTCCTACCTTGATTTTCCAGATCATCGACCTGTTCAGTCAAGGCCCTGGACCTGTTTCTCGAGGGCCTGGATCCGCCCTACCAAGGACTTGACCTCCATCTCCGACGCTGCGGTCCACTGCTCGACCTTCTCAACTCGCTTCCCGAGCCCTTCCAACTCCTTCTCATGCTTTGGCAGCATGACCAAAATCGGTTCCAGCCGAGTACGATTGTCTTCCATCAACTCCTTGATCCTCCCTCAGATCGCCACGAGTTTGTCAGCGACGTTCTGCTACGCAGGTACCTCTTTCTCTGCTGCTGAGGGAGCTGCAGCTGCATCCGCAGTCACAGTCGCAGGCCCACCCGATGTCTTCAGCGAGTGTCCCGTGTGTTGGAGCTTGGCTGTATACTTTCCTTTCGTCATCGTCGCTCGCTCAAAAAGGATTTACAGTAGAACCATCCAAGTATCAACCAACCAAATCCCATGCTGGACCCTGCACAAGTGGTACCAGGCAACCCAGCATTCAGTTAGCAGTTAAATGGCATTGTCAGATATCCAAGAGATGTTCAATAACTGGCAGCTCTTGGCTAACCGGCATTATGGCATGCATTGCCAGGTAATCGGGAAATGCTTTAAAACCGGCACTTATAGATTACCGCTTGTTTCCAGCCACCCGAATGATCAATCATCCAAACAAAATACTCCCCACCCATCTTGTCCAGACACTCAAGGCTCCACTGCAAATGGATTTAAACGGTTTCATAAGCGTTTAACATCAATTTTCTCCCAAAAAAAAGGTAAGGTGGGGGTTGGGGGTAAAAAATATCACCACTGCTGAGCTGGGGTGCAGAGCTCAGCAAGGCAGATCTGCTCAGATCGTCGCCATCTTGGGTCCCCCCATCCATGAGATTTCTTAAATGAGTAGTTGAATTAAAGGTAACTTGTGGTGACTTACCTCCAATTGGCATCCCTGGGTAGGCTTCGATAAGAACTGACATTAAGTTGCTCTGGAGTTGAACTTGACATCGTTGTATTCTCAGAAAGCCTGCCTGAGTCTGATTAAGCAGGCAGCTGCCCCATTCAAGTGGATGGATGAAGATTGAGGCAACATTGAAATTTTTATGTGATTGAATTTAGCATCAGAATTCAGCTTTAAAAGCATGGCAATCAACCTGAATGGGAGAACTTGTTTAAGGAATACTTGAATTAGAACTTACCGAAGTGGGTAGAGTGTTGGAATGCTTTGTGATGTTACGAGCCCTAGAGCAGTGGATCAGCCAATCGGGAAGCCTGTGGGAAATTGCACACCCAAAGAGGATGGGCTGATGGGAATTTGTTGGCTCTTTGCAAAAACTTGGTTCAGAGAGTATGTGTTAAAGCAGAGAAATGCTGAAATAAGTGAGTTGAAGTCAGAAAATATGGAATTAAAGTCAGAAAATGCAGAGCTAAATCAGAAAAGGGTTGTTTTGAGTTGAATTGAGTTTAATTTATTGTCACGTGTACCGAGGCACAGTGAAAAGCTTTTTCTTGTGAGCAATATAGGCAGATCACATACTTAAATAGCATAGATAAGTAAATAATAGGTAAACAGCGGCAAAAACAAAAACACAGATACAGGCGATTGTTAAGAGTTTGTGAGTCCATTCAGTATTCTAATAACAGTAGGGTAGAAACTGTTTCGAAACCGGCTGGTGCATGTGTTCAGGCTTCTGCACATTCTCACTGATGGTAGAGGCTGTAGAAAAACATTGCCAGGGTGGGATGGATCTTTGAGAACGCTGGCGGCCTTTCCTTGACAGCGGGCCTGGTAGGTGGATTCTATAGATGGGAGATTGGTCTTTGTGATTGTCCGGGCTGAGTTCACCACTCTCTGTAACCATCTCCAGTCTTGAATGGTACAGTTGCCATACCAGGTAGTGATACGTCCAGACAGAATGCTCTCAATGTCGCACCGACAAAAGTTGGCAAGGGAATTTGCCGTCATGCCAAATTTCCCCAGCTGCCTGAGGAAGAAGAGACATTGTAACCAGTGCATCCACTGAAGAGTACAAGAAAGCTTGTTGTGGATGACCACTCCCAGGAGCTTGATGCTCTCCACTCGTTCCATCTCTGTGCTGTTAATGTGTAGGGGGCATGAGTAACATCCCGTCGAAGGTTCCTTGGTTTTGCCGGCATTGAGAGCTGGGTTGTTCTCAGTGCACCATTTTTCCAGGTCTTTCACCTCCCGTCTGTAGTCTGTTTTGTCGCGATCTGAGATTTGACTGACTATGGTGGTATCATCAATGAACTTCTGGCATTAGTCTGGTATTTGGCGACGCAGTCATGGGTATACAATGAGTACAGTAGGGGACTGAATATGCACCCTGGGGGGTTCCAATGTTAGGTGTTAGTGAGGATGAAATGTTGTCCCCAATCTTCACTGATTGTGGCCTGTGGGTCAGGAAACTGAGGATCCAGTTGCAGAGAGTGGGGCTTAGTTTGTGATCACTAAGTTTAGTAATCAATCTCGAATGAATAATAATGTTGAAGGCTGAACTGTAGTCAATGAGTAGGATTCTTACATAGCTGTTCTTGGTGTCAAGATGTTCTAGGGAGTAGGGAAGGGCAAGTGAGATGGCATCTGACGTAGATCTGTTGGTCCGATTGGCAAATTGGAATGGGTCAACAGTAGTGGGGAGGCTGGAGTTAATTAATGCCATGACCAGCCTTTGAAAGCACTGCATGACCACTGAAGTTAGGGCCACTGGGCGGTAGTCATTGAGACATGCTGCATGAGCCTTCTTAGGCACAGGGATAATGTTGGCCCTCTTGGAACAGGCAGGGACAGTGGCCTGCTGTAGGGAGAGGTTGGAGATGTCCGAGAACACCTCTGCCAGTCGACCTGTGCATGCTCTGAGTGCCCGGCCTGGTACTCCATCTGGTCCCATCACTTTCCTTGGATTCACACGAAGGAAATCTGATCTGACCTCTGATGCAGTGACTGTTGGGATAGGTTCATCAGGACTTGTCGGAATAGGACTTCCCTCTCCGCCGAAATTCTGCTCAAAGCGAGCATAGAAGGCATTGAGACAATCTGGGAGGGATATGTCATCATCTGCTATCTTGCACTATCTCTGTTTAGAACCCGTGATATCATTCAGCCCTTACCATAGTTGCCGAGTGTCTGTCTGGGTCTCTAGTTTGGATCAGTATTGGTCCTTGGCTGTCTTACTCTAGTTTGGATCAGTATTGGTCCTTGGCTGTCTTAATGGCTCTGTGAAGGTCATACTTGGATTGTTTATATTTGATGGGTCTCCTGATCTGAAGGCCTCACGCCTGGTTTTTAGCAGGTTCTGTATGTCCTGATTCATCCAGGGTTTCCTGTTGGGGAACACTCGGACTGACTTCCTCAGTATGCAGTCCTCCACACACTTGCTGATGAAGTCTGTGACGGCGGTGGCGTACTCGTCCAAGGTACCTGTGGCCCGTTTGAACATGGCCTAATCAGCCAATCCAGACAGCACCAGAGTTGATCCTCTGCCTTCTCCGACCAGCACTGGGCCTGTATCTGCGAGGGGTCTCCTGCCTGAGCTTTTGCCTGTAAGCCGGGAGAAGAAGCATGGCATTATGGTCAGCGTTCCAGCTGGAAAATCCAACGTTAGAGGGAAAAGTTAAACCTCAAGAGATTACCAAACAGGAGAAGATAGGTTACTTCTTAAATGATCAAAGTCAATTTGAGACAGTGGGCAGAAATTCTGCGAAGTCACAGAAACAAGTTCAGGAATTAAGATTCAGGAACTAGTAAGTAAAGATATCCGGGCTGTACTGTATGAAGTACAGCTTGAGCAACAAGTGCAAAGTGCTGATCATTCTAAATGTCAATGAAAAATTGTTGCCTTAAAGTCACAGCTTTTCAACCAGACACGGTTTTGCTGTGCTTTGGGACCCAGACAAAAATGAAGCAATGAAAGGTGTGATCCCAACTGGGGACTGGTTGAGGATGAAGCTGTATATTATTCAGTTCAGGGCAGGGAGTATAATTATAATCCTGACTCCAGCACCCCTCTGCCATACCCAGATAAAAGTTTCCTGTATCCACCTGTGCCTGTCTGATACATACCCAAGGTAAGGATAAAGCTTTAATGAAAATCCAACAACACACTGAGAACAGGCAATTGACTAATAATTTGGCATTAAACCAGCTGTTTTGAAAAGTGAGATAAACAAATGGCAGAATTTGAAGCTAAGTTAGTTAAGGGTGTGGTAAACTCTAGAGTCAGCCATGAGTAGGATTAAGACCCATCTCCTAGCATGTGACGCGCTTTTCTGATTCACCTAGAATCATACATTCCTACACTGTGGAACCAGGCCTTTCAGACCAACAGGTCCACACCAACCTTCCATATCCCATCCAAACCCAGCCCAACCCTATATTTCCCATTGCCAATCCAGCTAGCCTGCACACTATGGGCAACTTTCCACGGCTAATCCCCCTGACCTACACATCTTCGGATTGTGAGAGGAAACCGGAGCACCCAGAGGAAACCCACGCAGTCACAGGGAGAATGTACAAACTCCACACAGATAGTTGCCTAAGGCTGGAATCAAATCAGGCAGGATTGTGCCCCCCTTAAACTTAGAGAGACAGCAATGCGAATTTAGCAAAAACCGGACCCCAAACCCAATGATTCCCATAATTCTGTGGCAAACCTTTGAGAGAGAGAGAGTGAAAGGGAATAAAACTAAGTTTGAGCTGCAGCGTTTTGTTGGTCTGATAAAGTAGCAGCACCCAGGTAAAGGTCTTTTTACAGTAATAAGTTTGTTGAAGTGTCAGAATAAAACATTTTACAGACAACAAGAGTGCAAATTTTGGAAGAAGAACATTCAAGTTAAAGATCTGTGTAAACTGGAACTGTAAATAAGTGCAGGAACTATCTTGATTTTTTGTTTCGGAGCTTTCGATAAACTATGAAGCTGACTATTGGAATTATATTGAGCTGAAAATGTGTTGCTGGAAAAGCGCAGCAAGTCAGGCAGCATCCAAGGAGCAGGAGAATCGATGTTTCGGGCATGAGCCCTTGTTCAGGAATTCCTATTGGAATTATATTGCTGGCTTGGTTTTTGCAAGTGAAGTACAGAGTCAGCAGTTGGGATTCAGTGCTCAGTGGAAGTGGGCATGGTTTGTAAACAGAACCACACACTGAAATGTGCAAACTGACGGCTTTGGGTGATGCTTCTGCCCACAGCTTCAAGCAATAATTTTACATGCAACATGGAAGTAAAGTCCATTTGCGCTGATGATTTGCACAGAACTTAAGGTCATACTCACGCTTACATCAGAAACGACTGAAAACTCTGTTATGTGTCTTGTAGGAAAAAGAGGACCCAGAGGACGGATAGTTATGCAATATACAGGTGAAGTAATGTATGAAAACGTCCATCATGAATTTAATTCAGCAAGTCTGAATCTCTCAGGTATTCAGGTACCATCATGGTGTCCAAAACCTTCACCTAGCATTTAGAAGGACTTGGTCAAGAGGTTGTTTAATTGAGAGGGTTAGAGAATTGAAGAGAAAAACAGGAAGCACTGAAGTTTGACAGGAGATGCTGTGGGCATTTGTGGTGTGCAGACATTTCTACAGTTAGTGGCATAGACATCAGTGTTAAACGTGATTGATTAAATCAATTAACTTCTAAAATTAGAGGAATGCTAGGTGCACTAAACTTAGTAGTCAGGCAGGGAAAGTCTGAACAGCATGGCATTTCATTTTGTTGACATCTTAGAATCACATGTAGGATGGATTAATAAGTTAACAAAGAAAGCAGATAAGAGCAGTCAACATCAAGTAAATGGAACCTTACGTAATACAGAGGAACCTTGATTATCCGAATATCAGTTATCTGAATTTCGGATTATCCAAAGATCTCAAGGTCCCGCAAAAGCATTACATCAAAGAGGTAAGTGTACTCGATTTGCCTGTACGAAACAAGATTAGATTAGATTACATTACAGCATGGAAACAGGCCCTTCGGCCCAACAAGTCCACACCGACCCGCCGAAGCGCAACCCACCCATACCCCTACATTTAACCCTTACCTAACACTACGGGCAATTTAGCATGGCCAATTCACCTGACCTGCACATCTTTGGATTGTGGGAGGAAACCGGAGCACCTGGAGGAAACCCACGCAGACACAGGGAGAATGTGCAAACTCCACACCTTCAGTCGCCTGAGGTGGGAATTGAACCCGGGTCTCCGATGCTGTGAGGCAACAGTGCTAACCACTGTGCCACCGTGCCGCCCACAAAATGTGAAACTGCTGGCAAAAACAAAGCATCAGCGACTGGATATTTTTTAGGTAAGGGTTAGTTACACAGCCCTTTGCAAAGTAAGTGTTTTACAGTATTCCCATCACATTACCGGGCCGTTCATGAAAGATTGGCAGAGACAGTAAACGCTCGTGCGTTTCTATCGCGAGACTGACTTCCCAGAAACTGACAAATGCTCTTGCGATTGTAAAAGCTGTTTGGGACCTTGCTAATGCTGGGATCTCATGTCCAGTATTTGTGTGATGGTCAGGGTTTAGTCCTTCTCAGTGTCACCTGTAATTTGCAGAATGTAAAGATTAATTTATTTCTTTTATAAATATCTTTATTAGAAACCTTTTTAAATCTTTTACACAACATCTACATACAAAAAAGAATAATACCAAAATACAGAAAGATAGAGGCCGTACAACAATGTCATATCATGATGCTATTAATAATGAACTACCTAATATTCTACCAGAACAAATATATCTACTTAAAGTAAACTACAAACAAATTAAATAAAAATTAAATTAATCTGAATTCAAATTAACTTAAATTAGATTATATCTCACTACTTTATTCTATTTCACTCACCACACCGCCACTGAGGCTCCCATTCCTGGGAGCACCAGTCATTGTACCTGTATTCTTTTCCCCCAGCCTCCCCTCCCAGGGCCCCATGGGCATCCAGACTAATTCCCACGGCTATACGGGCCTTAATTGATTTTGCTGATATGTCTGCGTCAATATAATTTTAAAAGGGCCACCACGTCTTGTAAAACTGCTCCATTTCACGGTGCGCTATATTTGTGAGGTAGTGTTGAGGGAGATGCTCCATCACCATCAATCGAGGAACAGACTCCCCTGGATTGGCCAAGAACAAAAGGACATCATCAGCATATAAGGTGATTTTATGGCCCCCATTCCACCCCTCGTGCCACTATTTCAGGATCCCTCCAGAGAGCCTCAGCTAACGGCTAAATTGCCAAGGTAAATAACAGCAGTGACAGAGGACACCCCTGTCGACTACGTCTCCCAATATTAAAGTTATCTGACTTAGTGCCATTTGTGATGGATACATCATTTACTGTATCCATTGCTCCCGATGCGGTCTCCTGAACATTGGGGAGACAGGATACCTACTTGCAGAGTGCTTCAGAGAACGTCACTTGGCTAAACACTTCAACTCCCCCCCCAACTCCGCCAAGAACATGCAGGTCCTGGGCCTCCTCCATCACCAAACCCTAACCACCCGATGCCTGGAGAAAAAACACTTCATCTTCTGCCTTGGGACCTTCCAACCACACCACATCAATGTGGATTTCACCAGTTTTCTCATTACCCCCCATCTACCTCTACCTATCGCAGTCTCAGCTACCTTTCCCCCAGCCCCACCCCCTCCCATTTATCTCACCACTCCCTCAGCTCACAAGCTACTTTCCTGATGAAGGGCTTTTGCCTGAAATGTCAATTCTCCTGCTCCTCAGATGCTGCCTGACCTGCTGTGTTTTACCAGCAACACACTCTCAATTCTCGGAAAAATCAATTGTCCGAACAATTCAGTGCCGGTCCATCTCTTTCAGATAATCGAGGTTTCTCTGTGTATATGGCAATTGAATGTTAAATCAGTACATGGAAAATGTAAATAGAATTAGAAAGGGAGAAATTCCCACATGGATTGATGACACTAGATTATGGAAATTAGATGATGGGACAGGAACTTTAAGTAAAATCTCTATCTGTGAGCTCAGAAGATTAACAAAAGTATGGACACATGATTCATGTATGGGAAGGAATGGAATGGGTCTTGTGTTAGAGTCCTGTTATATCTAAAGATCACAAACCATTAAACGTTACAACAGTAAAAAAATTGCAGTGATCCAAAACACCACCTGGATGAGAGTTAAAGAGGATTGTGCCTTTTGAGGTAGGAAAGGGGGGAAAGACTTGGAGTGACAGCACTTAAGGAATGTCAACAGACCAATAAAACTATTTTTTGTCCCTATCCCATTAACACAAATGGACCAGTCACATGCAGTTTTGAATCCAGTGGTAATTAAACAGTTAACTGTACTTTTGATATTTCAAGTACCACTCGAGACAACATAATCGAATTTGGATATGCAGGCGAAAGAGAAAACTGCATCACAACATCTTTAAAAGAATATCATTATCATAACCTGCCTTGTCCCATCATTGAGTCAACATTTTGCATTTATGCCTCTAAATGCCCATGCCCATTGGAACAATGGAATTGATTAACATCAGGAGGAGAAAATCTGTGACTTTTGACGTGACTGATTCAGCTAGAGAAATGGTTATGTCTTCTTGGCAAAGATATGAGGTCCATATTGTCCTGCAAAGGGAACATCTGGAGGAAATAAAAGGGATTTTGAGAAAAACATACAGGTGACATGTTAAGGTTCAGCAGAATAGTCAGTGAATCAGGAGAGAAAGTAAAAACATTAAGGAACATTTTTAGTGAGCTGGCATCTGAAATTGGGAAGTAATATACACACAATGGGTCAATATTATTTCACATTTTATTGCTGTCCTGTTAAGACTTGATAAACTTAACAGCTGTAATCGGTGAAACATAATCCATGTTTATTACACTTAGGATTATTATTCTCTACTTCATTTATTGCTTATTGGTTTGCTTATATCTGTACTGCATAGTGGAATGGTACATTTCTAAATAGTGTATGGTGTAGCGAACTCGGTATGAACCAATGTTGTGGTAAATGGCCAAATGACTACTGTTCACTCATCATATTAAAAGTAATGGACAAAGAGGAGACTATGATATTGTACTCTTCAGAATTTTAATAACTGTTCATGGATTGAATGAATCAAAAAAGAGAAACAATCACACGCAAAAAGAATCAGTAATAACTCTGTTTGGAATAAACTACAAAAGGACAAGGACAAACTTATACAGGAATTGAAAGCAATTAGCCATGTCTGGGAATGGAGGCTACACAGACAAAATTACTTTGATAGCTGCTCGATTAACTGGATGCTTTATGCCACAGGGATAACTGATTGCCCTGCAGAAGAATTTAAGGAGTTAATCACAGGAAAGCGCTGTCTTTGAACAGACAGTCAATGCCAAACGTAAGAAGAAACAAAGAAATTACTTCAGATAAGGAAACCAGCTGCAGGTTTGAAGCATTTTGGATGAAAAGACTTTTTAAAAATCATCAATAATATCACACATAGATCAAAGAATGAAAATTTGTATAAGAATCAAACACCAAAACTCCATGTTAGCAAAATTTTAAAGAACAACACTGCACAAGGATCGAACTATGGAAAATTCGGAGACAGGTATCTGTTGGTTGACATCCTGGCCACATTTCACCATTAATCAAGTAAAAGCAGGGTTGGGTCACAGGCTTATACTTGCTTACTCTAACTGTCTCCCTTCTGTGATTTGAGGCTAAGATAGCTTAGTTCAACACCAGGTTATATTCCATTAGGTTTATTTGGAGGCATGAGGTTTCAAAGCACTTCATGAAGAAGCAGCACTCCAAAAGCTAGTGCCTCCAAATAAACCTGTTGGACTATAACTTGTTGTTGTGTGATTTTTAACTTTGTCCACCCCAGTCCAACGCTGGCTCCTCCAAATCAGAGTTCAATAGGTTTTGAATTGCCCAGTGTAACAGACATGGCCTCTATTTTGAAGAAACATTCTAACTTTAATTTTAATTTTATTTTAATTTAAAGTAAAACTGTTCTTTAACATGTCTTATATAAAACCACACTATTAGAGTGGCAGGGATGGCGATACCATTCTATGTTACTGTGGACATATGAAAGTAGATCTGGTTGCACCTCCCTAACCTGGCTGCCTCTGAAAGGGCTTTGCTGAACCAAGGAATGGGAGCTCAAGCAGATTCAGTACAAACACATGTAACGTAAGACTGGGAAATAATAATGGGGATACAAGAAATAGCAGAGGGGTTGAATAAATACTTTGTATCAGTCTTCGAGTTGGAAGATACTAATAACATTACAAAATACTAAATATTCAAGGGGCAAAAGGCCAGGAGATAATAGAATAACTGCTCACAGGGCAGCACATGGCTCTGTAGTTAGCAGTGCTGCCTCACAGTGCCGACAACCCAGATTTGATTCCACCCTTAGGTAATTGTCTATGTGAAGTTTGCTGTGTCTGCCTGGGTTTCCTCCGGTGGTTTGGTTTCCTCCCACAATCCGAAGTTGTACAGTTTAGGTGGATTGGCCATGCTAAATTGCCCTGTACTGTGCAGGCTGGGTGGATTTGCCATGGAAAATGCAGGGATAGGGTGGGCCACAGAATCTGGGTGGGTTGTTTGGAGCACTAGTGCAGACTTGATGGGCCAAATGCCTTTTTTCTGCACTGTAGGGATTCTGTAAACTGTCACTAGAGGAAACAATACTAGGGGAACCGATTGGAGCTAACGACCAACAAATCACCAGACCTGCTGTGATTCATCACTGGATATTGAAGGAATTAGCTGCAGTGATAGTGGATGCACTGGCAGACATTTTCAGAGAATCCTTAGATTCTAGAAAAGTCCCAGAGGAATAGAAAGCTATCAATGCAACACCTTTATTTTAAAAGGGGAGAGACAAAAAGCAAGTAACCAAAGGGCAGTTAGCTTAATGTCTGTTATTGGGAAAATTTTAGAGTCTATTACGAAGAATGTAATAACAAAGCATTTATAAATACAGAATATGATCAAGTGGAGTTAGCATGGCTTCATGAAGGGTAAATTTACTGGAATTCTTTTGAGGAAGTAACAAACAGGATAGATGAAGGAATATAATATGTTTTGATTTTCAGAAGATGTTTGATAAGGTTGCACACATTAGGCTACTTAATAAGAGTCTTTGGTGTTGGGTGTAGTATTAGCAAGGATAGAGGATTGGATCACTAAGAGAAGGCAGAGAGTTGGCATAAGGGGGCATTTTTGGGTTGACAAACTGTAACTACTGGTTGTGCCACAAGGATGACAGCTGAGCTCACAATCATTTCCAATATATATATATATATAAATGCCTTGGATGAGGGCAGTGAATGTTCTATAGCCAAGTCTGCAGATGACACAAAAATATATGGAAAGGCAAATGGTAAGAATGACACAAGGAATCTGCAGAGAATAGACAGGTTAGAAAGAGTACGCCTACTCGTGGTTAAAGGAGGGAGGTATGTGTGGAGCCAGAGGAATTGGGTGAGATCCTTAATGAGTACTTTACATCAGTATTCACCAAAGTGGGACATGAAAGATGTTGAGGTTAGGGAAAGGTTCGTGAACACTCTTGGGCAGGTCAACATAATAAAGGAGGAAGTGTTGGGTGTCTTGAAATGCATTAAGTTGGACCAGCCCCCAGATGAGATCTATCGCAGGAGACTGTGGGAGGCAAGGGAAGAAGTAGCTGGGGCCTTAGCAGGTATCTTTGCATCCTCCTTTGCCTCAGGTGAGGTTCTAGAGAACTGGAGAATGTCAAATGTTGTTCCTTTGTTTAAGAGGTGAAACAGATAATGTAGGTAATTACAGGCCAGTGAACCTGATGTTGATGGTGGGGAAGCTGATGGAGAAGATACTGAGAGGTGGGATCTATTCACATTTGGAAGTGAATGTATTTGTTAGTGATAGCAGCATGAGTTTGTGCGGGGAAGGTCACATCACACCAACTTGATTGAATTTTTTGAGGAGGTGACAAGAATAATTGATGAGGGAAGGGCCGTGGATGGAGTTTAGCAATACATTGGATAAGGTACCTCATGGCAAGCTGGTACAAAAGGTAGATTCTCATGGGATCTGGGATGAGCTGGTTAGATGGATACAGAACTGGTTTGATCATAGAAAACAAAGTAGCGATGGAAGGGTACTTTTCGGAATGGAGATTGGTAACTAGTGGTTTTCTGCAGCGATCAGTGCTGGGACCTTTTTTGTTTGTAATATATATACATGATCTGGAGGAAAATGTAGGTGGTCTAATTAGTACGTTTACGGATGACACCAATACTGGCAGAGTTGCAGATAGTGAGGATTGTCAAAGGATACAGTGAGATATAGATAGATTGTCAATTTGGGCATAGAAATGGCAGATGGAGCTTAATCCAACAAATGCGAGGTGATGCATTTCAGTAATTAAAATTCAGATGCAAATTATATCATAAATGGCAAAACTATTCGGATCATTGACATACTGAGGATGTAGGGTTGCTCACTGAGCTGGAAGGTTCATTTCCAGACGTTTCATCATCCTACTAAGTAACATCTTCAGTGGGCCTCAGGCGAAGCACTGCTGATAATTCCTGTTTTCTATTTATATGCTTGCGTTTCTTTGGGTTGGTGATGTCATTTCCTGTGGTAAAGTCACTTCCTGTTCTGTTTCTCAGGGGGTGGTAGATGGGGCCCACTGAAGATGTTACCTAGTAGGCTGACAAAATGTCTGGAAACGAACCTTCCAGCTTAGCGAGCAAACCTACATCCAGAATCTCAACCTGAGCTACAAATCTTCTCAAAATTCACATACCAAGGGATCTGGACATACAGGTCCACAGATCCCTGAAAGTGGCAATATGGGTGGGTGAGGTCATCAAGAAGGCATACAGCATACTTGCCTTCATTGGCCAGGGCATCGAATATAAAAAGTTGCCAAGTTATATTCCAGCCGTATAAACTCGTAGTTCAGCTACATTTGGAATATTGCATGCAGTTCTAGTTGCCACCCTACCAGAACAATGTGGAACCTTTGGAGTGGCTCAGAGACGGTTAACTGGGATACTTCCTGGTGTAGAGGGTTTTGGTATGAAGACAGGTTGGATAAACTCGGACTGTTTTCACTGGAAAGATGGAGGCTGAGGTCTACAAAATTATGACAGATATACAGGGTGGATGGTCAGAGGGTATTTCTCAGGCTGCAAAGGTCAGCTACAAAGGGGCACAGGTTCAAAGTGAGAGGGGAGAAGTGTGGGTAAAACTTTTCACACAGAGGATGGTGGATGTCTGGAACGCACTGCCATTGAAAGTGGTGGAAGCAGGCACATTAGCAATGCTTAAGGTGTATGTTGATAGACACGTGAACAGGAGGCAAATAGAGGGATAGAAACCACATGTAGGCAATAAGTTGTGGGTCTAAATAAGAATTAAAGATCTGTGCAGGATTAAATATTTTGGTGGGCCAAAGGGCCTGTTCCTGTGCTGTTTTTTTTTGCTCTTTGTTAAGTGAGTGAGCAAAATCTTGGCAGATGGAATATGATGTGGGAAAATGTGAGGTTATGCACTTTAGCGAGAAAACTAGAAGAGCTGAATATCATTTAAGTGGAAAAAGACTGCAGAAAGCTGCAGAACACAGTGTCCTCATTCGTGCATCTCAAAAGCTAACGTTCCAGTTCTGTGGGTAATACGGAAGGCAAATAATTTTGGCCGTCATTTCCAAAGGAATGGAATATAAAAGTATGGAGGTTTTGCTAAAGCTGTATAAGGTACGAGTCAGACCCTAGCTGGAAAACTGTGAACAGTTTGGCTCCTTTATCGAAGGAAAGATACACTAACATTGGAGACAGTCCAGAGAAGCTTCATGAGGCTAATACAAGGTATGGCGAGGCTGGCTTATGAGGAGACGTTGAGTAGATTGGGCCTGTATTCATTGGAATATAGAAAAATGAGAGGCCACCTTATTGAAACGTGCACGATTCTTAGAGAACTTGACGGGGTAGATGCAGAAAGGATATTTCCTCTTATGGAAAGGTTTCGACCAGAGGGCAAAATCTCAGAATAAGGGGTTGCCCTTTTAAGACAATGATGAGGTGGAATTTCTTCTGTCATAGGGTAGTGAATCTGTGGAATTCTTTACCATAGATGGCTGTCAAAGTTGGGTCTTTAAAAAAAATCAAAGCTGAGATAGATAGATTTTCAGTCAAGAAAGGAATCGAAGGTGATGGAGGAAAGGAAGAAAAATAGAGTTGAGAATTAGCAGATTAGCCATTATCTCATCGAATGGCAGAGCAAACTCAAGGTTTGAATGGCCTGCCTTTCTTCCTATGTCTTATGGTCTAACAAACATTAACATGAATGAAGATCAATGGAAAGCTACTACACTATGGGTGCTGGACTAGAAGAGGAAGAGGTGGCAAAATGACGGAACACTTGGCCAAGTATGATGCAACATGGGTTTATGTAACCCAACATAGGTTTACATCATATAAGACTAATTCTATTAACTTTTCTGAGGAGATAATTAGTGTTGAGGATAGGACAGTGTCTTGGATGTTGGCTATGTGGATTTCCATAAGTCATTCAATAACATTCTGATAAAGAGATTATTAGCAAAATGTAAGTGCACAGAACTGGACATTATATTGTGATATTGCTTGAGAGTTGGAAGATAATAGAAATAAAGAGAAGATTCTCTCATAGGGAGAGTTATTTAGAACATTGAACACAGAATAGTACAACATAGTACAGGCCCTTCGGCCCTTAATGTTGTGCCAACCTTTTATCCTACTCTAAGATCAAACTAACCTAAATACGCTTTGATTTACAATCATCCACATGCCTATCCAGGAGTCGCTTAAATGTCCCTAATGTGTCTAACTCTACTACCACCGCTGGTAGTGTATTCCACAAACCCACCACTCTCTGTGTAAAGAAACAACCTCTGACATCTCCCCTAAACCTTCCTCCAATCACCTTAAAGTTATGCCCCTCATAGTAGCCATCTCTGCTCTGGGAAAATGTCTCTGACTATCCACTCAATCTATGCCTCTCATCATCTTGCACACCTCTATCAAGTCACCTCTCACCCTTCTTCGCTCCAATGAGAAAAGCCTTAGCTCCGTCATCCTTGAATTGCTTATTTCTTGTGTACATAGTCACAGAGCTAAGCAGTAGCCTTGTCAGTGCCAGGCTGAAGTTCTTTAAGCCCACCTTCAAGTTTAGTCAGTGGATACTCCTCAACAATGTGATTTGTTGTTCATTACATAGTACTTGATAGTACTTAATGCAGTTATATTGCCTTTGAGTTACGTGGTAGTCTCTCGTGAGCCATCAGTTTATACAGTTACATATATTAACAAGATGCAATTAAAACATATGGAACACTAGCCAAATCAGTCCTTTATATGCTGATGGGTGGAGCTTATATCATGATGCTAGTTAACCCTTTCAGGTCCTGATTGTCCTATACAAGAAGGTGCTATAGAAATATAGGAAAAGATTCATTCATTTAGAAACAAAGTAAAACTTGCCTTTATAAAGCACCTTTCATGACCCTAGGACATCACAAAGCACTTTACAGACAATTAAGTACCTTCGGTACATTCTCAGTATATTAAGATGGAAATATAGCAGCCAATCATGCACAGCAAGCTCTCACAAATAACAATACTACTATGATCAGATAATCTGCTTTAGTGTTGCTAATGGAGAGAAGATTGGTGTAATCCTCTTTAATACAGTAATATGCAATCTTTCACATCCACCTCTCAGAGTAGAGAGGCCTTGGTTTTAACATCTCCCAATATTCCAGTGGACCCCTCAGTCCTGCACTGAAACGTCAGCCTTGATTTTTGTGTCTATTCCTGAGGTGAGTCTTGAATCCTCATCCATCTGACTCAACGACGAGTGCACTGAAACCTCAGTCACAGGTGACACCTGAGACAAAGTTAAAAATCACACAACACCAGGTTATAGTCCAACAGGTTTATTTGGAAGCACTAGCTTTCTGAGTGCTGCTCCTAAATCAAGTAACTAGGAGCAGCACTCTGAAAGCTAGTACTTCCAAATAAACCTGTTGGGCAATAACCTGATGTTGTGTGATTTTTAACTTGGTCCACACCAATCCAACACCAGCATCCCCACATAATGGACACCTGAGATGAAGAGAAATTGATAAATGTTCTTTCCCTTAGGGTGTAGGTTTGCTCGCTGAGCTGTAGGTTTGATATCCAGACGTTTCATTACCTGGCTAGGTAACATCATCAGTGGCGACTTCCAAGTGAAGCGAAGCTGTTGTCTCCTGCTTTCTATTTATATGTTTGTCCTGGATGGGGTTCCTGGGGTTTGTGATGATGTAATTTCCTATTCGTTTTCTGAGGGGTTGATAGATGGCATCTAGATCTATGTGTTTGTTTATGGCGCTGTGGTTGGAGTGCCAGGCCTCTAGGAATTCTCTGGCATGTCTTTGCTTAGCCTGTCTCAGGATAGATGTGTTGTCCCAGTCGAAATGGTGTTTTTTTTCTTCCGTGTATACGGCTGCAAGGGAGAGAGGGTCGTGTCTTTTTGTGGCTAGCTGGTGTTCGTGTATCCTGGTTAGCCCTTGTAGTCCTACACATGGAGGAAAAAAAACACCATTTCGACTGGGAGAACACATCTATCCTGAGACAGGCTAAGCAAAGACATGCCAGAGAATTCCTAGAGGCCTGGCACTCCAACCACAACGCCATAAACAAACACATAGAGCTAGATGCCATCTATCAACCCCTCAGAAAACGAACAGGAAATGACATCACCACACACCCCAGGAACCCCATCCAGGACAAACATATAAATAGAAAGCAGGAGACAACAGCTTCGCTTCACTTGGAGGTCGCCACTGATGATGTGACCTAGCCAGGTAATGAAACATCTGGATATCAAACCTACAGCTCAGCGAGCAAAGCTACACCCTAAACCTCAACCTGAGCTACAAACCTTCACAAACCTTGCATTCTTTCCCTTGTGGGGATATTAAAATATGAAGATATTTCATCTGCAAATAGAAAAGTAGGAGCAGTTATACATGTCAGGAAGGAAAATTATTTCTATGTTTCTTAGTATCAGACACCTCTGAATTAAACCATTTGATTCTATGCTTGTCGGCAGAACTTTTAAAGATATCCAATTTGTTTTTCTCCCCACTTTCTATCCTTATTTCCTTGCATTTTTATTTATTTTCAAGTACTTATCTAAATCTCTTTTGCAAGTTGCTTTTGAATATGCTTCCACTGCCCTTTTCAGATCAGAACAATTCACTCCATTAAGAAAATCTTCCTCCACTCCTTTTGGATTCACTTTTCCTTCTGCTAGTGGGAGCAGTGTGGATGTAATCAAGAAAGGTATTATATTTACAGTGCATTGGGTGAGCATTTAACTGTACTGACGTGTACTAATTGCTGCAAAAACGACAAAGTTCATGTGAATTTTCTTAAATTTTCATTGAACTCTTGACTTTTAGTAAAATGCTACACAAAATTATCATTTCACTTGAAGGTGGTAACACTTCTCTTCAATCTGTTTCATGCAAGAACAGCGAATTCTACATGCAGCTAAATTTAATGTTAACAAGACTGAGAAGCTGACTCCTCAGCTGTTGACATCAATGGGTGTTAGAGCAATTAGCCCCTTAATATTACCATTTTCAGAAACCTGTTAAGACAATAGTATAAATATGCTGGAAGGTGCTCAATGAACAACAGTTAGATTTTCAGTGATTTTAGTCTTTTAGTCTTGTTCCCTGCCAGGTATTTTCTTTGAAATCCCATTTACGATTGAAAATAATTGGATAAAATTAAGTAATTAACAACAATATTTCCACAAAACATGAAGATGTTTAATTTCCACGAACAAAATCCCCAATGAACAGTGCCCAACTTTTCTTCAGCAAGAGTGCAGGACTATCAACTAATAACTTTTCTTGCCTCTCAGTTAGTTAATGAGATACCTCAGTTGTGTAAATGCAAGTAAGTTGGTTCATCCAGTTCTGAGGTCTACAGTTTTGGAGAAAAAAGGAGCAGCAGCAGAGAAAAGACTAATTTAGTAATCAGATCCTGCATGCAGTCATGAACCTGTTAACTGTAGTACGCCATCAAATATTGGGTGGGATCAGTAGAACAGTTCTCAGGATTACTAAAGAAGGATAGCCTGACTATGTGGCATATTCCAAGATCCAAGACTACGTGCTAAGGGACACACTAAAGCTTGAGCCAGCTGCTACCAAGGCGCAGTGGGGAACGACAACCATCTGATATCTTCCTGCTGAAGTTAAATGGGGCACCATCCAGTAATCAGACCCTCCCAGTGCCTCAAATGCATGTAAATATAATTTTGTACAAGTAAGAGATGCCTTCGTTATGTTTGTTAGATAGGCAAACTCCAATTTGTTTCTATCCTCATGCACTATTGGACAGAACCAAACTGCATTTGTGACTATGTATATGTAAAAAGATATTTTTATGAATAAAGCCCATTTATGAAATATAAAAAAAATTCACCATGAATTCCACATTAAATATTCAAGAACCTAACAAGATGACCAAGAGGGTTTGAGGCGCAGTTAATAATGTCCTTACCTCTGAGTCAGAAACTCTGGGTTTGAAACTCATACTTGTTGCTCATGGAAGAAGCATTTGTAAGATGGCTAAACAAGTTAACTATTATAAAAAGAAAACAGAGAACTGTGGGTGCTGGAGATCTGAAACACACAAAAACAGAAATTGCTGGAGAAACTCGGCAGGTCTAGCAGCAGCTGTGGAGAGAAACAGAGTTAATGTTTCGAGTTCATTGACCCTTCTTCAGTTTGATGATCCTTCCAATACCCTTGTTGGCTAGTGGTAACAGCTACTGAGTCTCCTGGGTTAGCCATCCTGCAGAAGGCAGTTCCAAAGTCCAACAGTAATTTGCCCGTTGATGTGGACCACTCTTTGGAAATGACAAAAGGAGAAAAGACAGACAGCAGGATGGATGGAAGGAAAAAGCACATTGTTTCTGTAATTGGCATCAATTGACCAGAAGTAAATATTGCAAAACATCTTGTTATGAAGGCATGCAAATGTTAAGCTTAATTTTTAATTTGGTAACAATCATAGTGCCCCTTTAAAAAGATACTTTATATCTGAAGTAAGGGCAATTACAGACACAATTTATATTACTGGAATCATACAGCAGGGAAAGAGGCCATTCAGCCCATCAAGTCTACACTGACCCTCCAAAGGCATCCCAATCAGACTCAGCTCACTGACCCTATCCCTGCAACCCTGCATTTCTCATGGCTAATTTACCTAGCTATGAATTCTTTTCATATTTTCAGGTGGCATAATTTGCTGGGGAGTGGAGACACCACAGTTTTATGATTGGATGAATGAAATGCAATAGTATTAAATATAGAGCACTTCTGAGTGGATTGGTAAAAAAAGGATCTAAATACAAAAATAAAGAAACTTATCATACAAAACCATAGAATAAGATGTTTTAAGGCGATTGACTCTCTGCATCTCTAAAGACATGCCACCCAGAGCATGGAGGCTTTGTTAATTGCGAGCATTTATGAGTAAGCTGGGCAGAACCTTAGCAGATCACGGGATATCCAAGGGCAAAGGTTACATGACAATCAAGTGACCACATATGCGAACATGTGTTTGAATCCAACGAGTAGATATGTAATGCACAACGATCTGATATAATCAAAATGTCTAGTTAATTGAGTTATAAATTTGATGTGGTTAATTTACAGACCTGATCTAATTAACTGCTTAGGCAATTTATTTACAGACTTGAAGTAATCATCGCCCAGTTGATTGACTTATGATCTTGATATGATTAACTACATAATAACAGTTAATTTGTAGACTTACATAATTTTAATGTAAGAAAGTACATAAGTAGTATTGTGAGGGTGTTTGACAGAGTGAGCTTGGTCGTCCTGCATGATGATCTTGAGTTCCACTCTTTGTTGTAATTGATTACCGCTCGGGTAAACTGCTGTCCTGCTGAATTCCCGACACCTTCGGACTCTTCTAACCTGAGAGACCAAGGCCACTCTGACAGTTTGATGCCACAAAATCAGGGCACCCTGCCTGGAACCACCAAGATACAACTGCTAAAAGGGGTACATTTAATTTTACAACCCTGTAGGTCAGAGCAGGCATGTTTCGGGGGACCCTGTAAACCATGGTATCCATTGGTAAATTTAAAAAATGAGAGTGTGAGGGTGCCTGGAGCACAGAGGAACAGCAACCAGTCCCTGCGGCATTTTAAGTCATTTACACCGAAGGACTGGTGTGGTTTTAAGAGTGCTGCAACCAGAATCTGAGCACAATTAGTGCCAACAGACTGGCACAATAGAAAATAAAAAAAGCATAGGCATAAGGTTAAGGAGAATCCAAAGGGATTCTATCAATATGTTAAGGACAAAAGGGTAACTAGGGAGAGAATAAGGCCCCTCAAAGATCAGCAAGGCAGCCTACGTGTGGAGCCACTGGAGATGGGCGAGATACTAAACGAGTATTTTGCATCAGTGTTTACTGTGGAAAAGGACATGGAAGGTATAGAATGTGAGAAAATAGATTGTGACATCTTGAAAAATGTCCATATTAGAGAGGAGAAGGGGCTGAATGTCTTAAAATGCATTAAGGTGAGTAAATCCCCAGGACCTGATCAGGTGTACCCCAGAACTCTGCGGGAAGCTGGAGAAGTGATTGCTGGGTCTCTTGCTGAGATATTTGTTTCGTCGATAGTCACAGGTGAGGTGCCAGGAGACTAGATGTTGGCTAACGTGGTGCCAGTACTTAAGAAGGGTGGTAAGGACAAACCAAGGGACAAAAGTCTGGTGAGCCTGACATCGGTGGTGGGTAAGTTGTTGGAGGGAATCCTGAAGGATAAGATGTACATGTATTCGGATAGGCAAGGACTGGTTAGGGATAGTCAACATGGCTTTGCATGTGGGAAACCATGTCTCACTAACTTGGTTAAGTTTTTTAGAAGACATACCGAAGAGGATTGATGAGGGCCGAGCAGTGGACGTGACCAATATGGACTTCAGTAAGGCGTTCGACAAGATTCCTCATGGTAGACTGGTTAGCAAGGTTAGATTACATGGAATATAGGGACAATTAGCCATTTGGTTACAGACCTGGCTCGAAGTTAGAAGACAGAGGGTGGTGGTAGATCACAGCTTGTATGGCAGGAGGCAGAGCAGAAGGAAAATTGCAACAAAATTTGGGAGGGAAGTTGAAACAAAGAATGGCAGTCCATTATCCCTGGTGATTGAGAATGTTGATGACCTTTGTGAGGTAAAGGAAGATACATAGAAGGGTTGGTGTTGTACCCTGCATTTTTAGAGTCATAGAGATGTGTAGCATGGAGTCAGACTCTTTGGTCCAACTCATTCATAACAACCAGATATGCTAAGTAAATCCAATCCCATTTGCCAGCATTTGGCCCATACCTCTCTAAACTCTTCCTATTCATATACCCATCCCGATGCCTTCTAACTGTTGTAATTGTACCAGCCTCCACCACTTCCCTGGCAGCTCATTCCTTACGTGCACCACCCTCTGCGTGAAAACAGTGCCCTTTAATTGTTTCCCTCAGCACAGATCCAACATTTGGATGGAGATCAGTCAATGTGTGTCATCGCACCGATGCTGTTCTTGATCCTCTTCCCAAAATCCATGATGAGGCCTTGGAGATCACTGCCCACTTTCCATACCTTGGGGGGGGGGGGGGGCGCCTACTGTCAACAAGGGCAGACACCAACAACAAGACTCAATACCTTCTTCGGTTGGCGGGCTCATGGTCTACAGAGCAATAGTGATAATGGCCCAGAGACAAGGACTGGGTACAGTGCTCACCTTGGTCTTCTGGAGAGATACCTCCAGCCCTGCCTCTGCAAGATACATTGGCAGGCTGGGCTCACCAATGTGAGAGTACTTGCTCAAGGCCCACTTTCCCAACACTGAGACATTAACCAGCCTCAATCAGCTCTACTCGGGAGGCAGAGTTCACATCGTCTGCATGCCTCACACAAAACTTTGACACGATGAGCAAAGCCCTAAAAGACAGAAGAAGCTGTTCAAAGACCAACCTCAAAGCCTCCTTGAAATGTCTCAACATTGACACCTGGAAAACTCAGTCTAAGACTGACTGAATAGGCTGGAAAGAATGTGAAAAGAATCTGTACATCTCTAACGTCAAGCTGAAGTGTTGGCAGAAATAGGAGCCTGTGGCAACCCTGGGCAACCCCCAAAGCCCTAACCACTGACAGTGGCGCTGCCAGCTGACTAACCCTAATGGATGTGGATGGCCATTAGGCCTATCTATGAGGAGTAACGCAACCCTCTCTCCAATCAGTAGTGTCTTTTCATTTGATAGATATTTGCTGGATTGCACTTTGTCAACAGTTTCATCACTGCATCTGTGAAAGAAAACATCTTTCTCATTTTACCTGAACTAGTATGAAATGGCCTTGTTTGAATATCCCCCTTTAGTTTAAAGATATAACCTGGATTTGCCTTTTACGGGATGTAGGTGTTTCTGGTAAACCCAACATTTGTTGACCGCCCCAAATTGAACTGAGTGACCTGCTGGGCTATTTCTGATGGTGATTAAGAGTGTGTGGGTCTGGAGTCACAGGTAGGCCAGATTGGGGAAAGACAGCAGATTCCACATGAATGGACCAGATGGGTCACTGAAGTGATAATTTCAGAGTCACTATTACTGCGATGGGCTTTCAATTCCTGGCTGTTTTCTTGTTAAATTACTGAGTTTAACTTCCTCATGGAAGACTAGTTAGAAAGGTTAGATCTCATGGAATACAAGGAGAACTGGCCATTTGGATACAGAAATGGCTCGAAGGTAGAAAGACAGAGGGTGGTAGTGGGGGTTTGCCTTTCAGACTGGAGGCCTGTGACCAGTTGTGTACCACAAGGATCGGTGCTGGTCCACTGCTTTTTGTCATTTATATGGATGATTTGGATGTGAACATAGAAGATTTAGTTAGTAAGTTTGCAGATTACACCAAAATTGGAGGTGTAGTGGACAGCGAAGAAGGTTATCTCAGAGTACAACGGAACCTTGATCAGATGGGCCAATGGGCTGAGAAGTAGCAAATGAAGTTTAATTTAGATAAATGTGGGATGCTGCATTTTGGAAAGGTAAATCAGAGCAGGACTTATACACATAATGGTAAGGTCCCGGGGAGTGGTGCAGAACAAAGAGACCTTAGAGTGCAGATTCATAGGATAGCGAAGAGGTTGTTTGGTATACTTTCCTTTGTTGGTCAGAGCATTGAGTGTGGGAGTTGGGAGGTCATGTTGCAGCTGTCCAGGACATTGGTTAGGCCACTTTTGGAATACTGTGTGCAATTATGGTCTCCCTCCTATCAGAAGGATGTTTTCAATCTTGAAAGGGTTCAGAAAAGATTTACAAGGAAATTGCCAGGGTTGGAGGATTTGAGCTATTGGGAGAATAGGGGCTGGGGCTATTTTCCCTGGAGTGATGGAGGCTGAGGGGTGTTCATATAGTGGTTTATAAAATCATTAGAGTATGGATAGGGTAAATAGACAAGGTCTTTTCCCTGGGGTGATGAAGTCCAGAACGAGAGGGCACAGGTTTAGGGTGAGAGGGGAAAAATTTAAAAGGGACCTAAGGGGCAACCTTTTCACCCAGAGGGTGGTACAGGTATGGGATGAGCTGCCAAAGGAAGTGGTGGAGGCTGGTACAATTACAACATTTTAAAAGGCATCTGGATGGGTATATGAATAGGAAAGCGTTGGAGGGATATGGGCCAAGCGCTGGCAAATGGGACGAGATTAGGTTTGGATATCTGGTTGGCATGGATGAGTCGGACTGAAGGGTCTTTTCTGTACTGTACATCTCTATGACTCTAAGCAGTGCCGACACACTGGCACAAGCCTAGTATAATTAATTCCGACAGACTGATGTGGTTTTGAGAGTGCTGCAGCCGGAAGCTAGGCACAGACACAGTTGCAAGAAAGGACTGTTTAAAAGATAGGAACATGATGAGTAATTATCCTTTGGATGAGGAGATTTAGGGCCCCAACTGCTCCATCATATAAATATTCTGTGAGGCAAATCAACAGTTGATTTTTAAAATGGCTAAGGTTGTGTGAAATTAGCACAGGTCAGCAGCTGAGCAGAGAACCTTGTGGGTGGGACAAAATAATGACAAGGAGAAAGGAGTTGTTATAATAGCAGCACAATATAAACATGGTTTTCATTGTAAACGACAGGAGAGGCAGATAATGTCTGCTAGGAAACAGGAGGAAGTAGCAAGGAACCAGCCAACAGAGGCCTTTTCTCCACTCCACCTAGCGCCTCTCCACCCTCCCGAACAGTAACCCCAGGTAGCGATACATCCTTGGAACCCATAATTAAAGGACAGGTGGCCAGTAATGACACTGACTGGGACATAGCCATTGACTGCGTTACATATAAACACCATGATAATGGCGATCATTGGATCGGGGAATGGGGAACAAGTACCTTATACCTGGTCCTACCTGCAAGAACACAAGTGATTACAGGCCGGGGACAAACTCAAACCAAACAAATAGAAGTGGCCCTAACCCCAGGGGAAGCAACAAATGTTAGATTACTTCCCAAAACCCCAGCAATGTAGAATTCTGGGAAAAGTTACAAGGAATCTAATGATTTAACTTTAGATGACCTATGTGTACTAGTGAAAACAGAAGTACCAACAGTAGCAGTTTGGGCTAACATGCCTAACAGGGCAGTGATTGGATAACATCCCAACAAGGTACCAACCAGACTAAATACAATGATTTTAAACAAAATGTAGAGGTCGCCCTGTGCGATGACTGACGCCATTGGACCCATGTCACTCTGATAACCCAGAAAAAAGGCAAGCTTTTTGAGGTCTATGCAGAAATGAAGTTTAAAGTGTACTGTGACCATGGGGGAAGTAAGAGTCCCTGATGCTATATTTCTGCAGGCATTGAAGGGTGGAATATGCCCGCATTTGAAGTCAGTGATTCAAATGGCATACCAATTGGAGATCCATACAATCAGATAGTCAATTGGGCGATGACAGCAGGCAACAAGTAGAGGAAAAGTACAGTTCCCCCCTTTGTTGTGGGCTACCACTAAAGCAGAGTGCGGGCAAGTTGAAATACCACCTATCCAGATACCTGGGCTAGTACATCCGCCTCAACCGCAGTACCCCACAAGACTGGGACAAGAGAGGCTGCCGAAAGGTCAGTGCAGTAAATAAAGGAATGAGAAATAGGTAAAGAAACTAACTAAACTATAAACTCACAATGAAGAAGCCAGTAAAGACACCAGATGGCTCATATAGATTGACCATCAACTATACAAGCCTGAACAAGTATGCAAATACGATTACCCCAACAGAGGCAGAATCCTGTGTTAGCAGTTAGATAGATTGGAAATGCAAGTCACTTAGCAGCAAGCAGTCAGAGATTGGGAGAGAGAGGAGATTGGGAGATAGAGGAAGAACAAACAGAAGCCATGCAGATTAAACTGGGAGATCAGATCATGGTTTGATTATTTCCCTAGGAGAGGCAGGGGGCTTCACTCTGAAATGGGAAGGACCTTATGAAGTAATGAGAACAGGTAATTATGGAGTTTTAGTAAATGAAGCCAACATAGGGAAATGGTGCCACCCTTCACAGATAAAAATATGTAATCACTAATTGTCAACTGGCAAAGCTTTGCGATTCCTCTTTCTGCCTTAACAGATGATACCTGATTGGAGCATGCTCAGTGGGGACCTTTGGCGTCAATACCATCACACTGCCTGGGTCGACCGACACCAGCAATGACACCTGGTAAAAACATTCAGAGAATAGTGTGATTTATTATACCAACTAGAAGGACTCCAGCACAAATGGAGAGTTAAGGATTGAACCATCCGAGAAAGGACAGTCGACGTGCTCTGCCGGGTTTCCCTTTTCGATATCTAACTATGATGGATTTTGGGTGACAGATTGCAAGAGTAACAGCTCCTTGTACACCTCTCAGACGACCTGCCTAAGTTCTGTCCTCAACAGTATCAAAGGCTCCAGTTTGCAGGGTCAGCGTGGTGTGGTTGTCAAAGGACATAGCAGTTCACTTATACGGTCACGAGCAGATAATCAAGCTAACATTAGGACAGGAAAGGAATTTAGGAAATTCAGGATGGATTCATATAATTATGCCATAGAGTATTGACAATGTGAGGAAGGGACAAAAATAATCTGATGTAGGCAAGATAATGGATCGAAGTGCACAGGGAAGTTGACATAACAGATTAGGATTGGGCAGTGATCTACCCCAGAAACCCAGACATGTAATGAAAATATGATATATTTACAGAATGACAGTTTAACCATAGAACCCTTACATATCAGAGTACTTCAGAAACCGGTGGATAGTTACCATTAAGTTCATAGAAATTCACTCATTGAATCCCTACAGTGTGTGGAAACAGCCTCTTTAGCCCAGCAAGTCCCCAACAACCCTCCTTAGAGTAACCCACTCAGACCCATTCCCCTAATCTATTACTTGACATTTTCCCTGATTAATGCACCTAACCTACACATCCTTGAACACTATGGGCAATTTAACATGGCCAGTTCACCAAACCCACACATTTTTGGACTGTGGGAGGAAACCCGAGCACCCAGAGGACAGTTGTCCGAAGCTGGAATCGAACCAGGATCCCTGGCTCTGTGAGGCAGCAGTGCTAACCACTGAGCCACCATGCCCCATCTTTGTTGTCATGCCCCATGATGTGCCAAATGTACTCGGGATAGTCTAAAGGTTCCAGAATACCCTAAATCATCCAAACCTCTGTTCTGTCACCACAATCTGACACATTTTAGTGGAACTGGCCATTGGACCCCAGGGACTCTCGAGCAGAGAAGTAAAAGAACGCAGATAATTGAAAGCTGTCAACAAGGAAGGCTACTTGAACTGGGACTCTTTTTGGATTTGCCCAACAGGTGTGATTTCTGAAAGCACCCACTGTGGACTTCACCACAGTGACAATTGTGACATCCAAAAGGACCAAATCCAACAATTGCATTATGTGTTCATAAATTAGCAAGTAAATGTTGCTACCTCAGCAGCACACTATACCAAAAGACACCTGTACTGCTCCCTTGAGGGACATTATCCGGTTATGACTAATCTGAAGGAACAAATCGCTGCTGGAGGGGAGACTATTGATCCAACCCTAAGCCCCCGCACCAGGATATCAAGGTAAAGGCAAATTTCACAGTATCTTCCACATTGGAGGCTGACCTAATGCAATTTCAGCAAGACTTTCTCCTACTCTCAACCCCCATCTACCATGACTGGCAATAATTATTAACTGAGGCTCAGGATGTGGAAAACTAGTGGATAATCATGATTTGGAGATGCCGGTGTTGGACTGGGGTGTACAAAGTTAAAAATCACAAAACACCAGATTATAGTCCAACAGGTTTATTTGGAAGCACTAGCTTTTGGAGCGCTGCTCCTTCATTAGGTGGTCTATAGACAACCACAGTGCTTCCAAATAAACCTGTTGGACTCTAACCTGGTGTTACATGATTTTTAACCAGTGAATAAAAGAAGGAATCCAGATTAAGGAGACCAAAGCCAAGGTTGAAGAATGGATCAAATGGTCTGAGCAGTTCTGGAACTGGGGACTAAAGGCTAATGCTGAAGATGTGTTGCTGGAAAAGCGCAGCAGGTCAGGCAGCATCCAAGGAGCAGGAGAATCGAGCATGAGCCCTTCTTCAGGAATGAGGAAAGTGTGCCAAGCAGGCTAAGATAAAAGGTAGGGAGAAGGGACTTGGGGGAGGGGCGTTGGAAATGCGATAGGTGGAAGGAGGTCAAGGTGAGC
>NC_057743.1:8655388-8673704 GCF_004010195.1 Chiloscyllium plagiosum | reverse complement strand
TCCACACACATCATTTATTGCCTCCAAGTCCCTCCTCCCTACCTTTTATCTTAGCCTGCTGGACACACTTTCCTCATTCCTGAAGAAGGGCTCATGCCCGAAACGTCGATTCTCCTGCTCCTTGGATGCTGCCTGACCTGCTGCGCTTTTCCAGCAACACATTTTCAGCTGTATTCAGACTACCCCCCACCCCAACAGCGAGGAAGTATCAGATTGGTCTCATGGTAATATGGGTTGGTCATGGGCCAGAAGATGGGACTGTAGAAGAGGAATGAGGAGTGTGATTTAACCAAATCAGAAATTAAAAATGTACTTAATAAAAGCAGAAGGCGTAGTAAACTGATTACCACAGCTGGGTCCTGAGATTTCATTCTTTATTGCCAGTTTACTCATTCATTCATTCAACTTCACAGAAGCGCTTTTTTGATAGTAACTATCTTAAAGGGGACAGCGGCCTTACTCATTAATATTGATCCTGTGTGGTTGGAGGGTTGGTTCCAAGGCTGAAGATAAGGCGTACTTCCTCCAGATGTTGGGTGGTTAGAATTTGGCGGTGGAAGAGGTCCAGGACTTGCATGTCCTTAGCGGGGTGCAAGTTGGCGGATGTTCCGCAAGTTGGCGTCCTTCCACCCAATGTCTGGGGGAAGAACGCCTCATCTTCCGCCTTGGCACCCTCCAACCACACAGGATCAATATCAATTTCACCAGTTTCTTCATCTCCCCTCTCCCCACCTTATCCCAGATCCAGCCCTTCAATTCGGCACCGCCCTCTTGAACTGTCCTCCCTATCCATCTTCCTTATCACCTATCTACTCCACCTTTCACTCCAACCTATCAGCAGCACCCCCCCCCACCTTCATTTACCTACCGCATTCCCAGCTACCTTCCCCCATTCCCACACCCCTCCGTATTTATCTCTCAGCTCCCTTGAGCCCTCCCACATTCCTGATGAAGAGCTTATGCTTGAAACTTTGACTCTCCTGCTCCCAGTTGTTGCCTGACTGGCTGTGCTTTTCCAGACAGAGAAAGCATTATACCCTTTAAATTGAAATACAATGTGTTACATTTACATTCCAAAGATGTGTAGGTTAGGTGGATTGGCAATGCTAAATTGCCCCAGGGTGCCCAGGGTTGTGTAGGCTAGGTAGATTAGCCTGGGGTAATGGGGGTACAGGGATAGGGTGGGGGAATGGATATGGGGTGGGGTGCTCTTTAGAAGGTTGGAACAGACTTGATGAGCTGAATGACCTCTATTTGCACTGTAGATTCCATACTGAATTTCAGTATTATTAAATGCAGTCATTGTATAAATATAAAAAGGTAATTTCTTAATTATATTGCCTCCTGCTGACAGCAGTTCACAGAATCCCTAAGGTGCAGGAAGAGGCCATTTAGCCCATCAAATCTGCACCGACCCTCCAAACAGGGATACAGGGATATCACCACATCCCTGTATGAGGTTTTTACCATAGCTAGCTCACACATCCCTGAACACTATGGGAAATTTAGCATGGCCAATCACCTAACCTGTGCATCTTTGGATTGTGGAAGGGAACTGGAGCACTCGGAGGAAATTCACACAGACACAGGGAGAATGTGCAAACTCCACACAGACAGTTGCCAGAGGCTGGATTCAAACCTAGGTCCCTGGTGCTACGTGGCAGCAGTGCTGACCACAATGCCGCCCCAACTCATCCTGTTTTTTTTGATACTCCTGATCATTCTGGACCATTCCTCTTAATGACCCACTGATCCATTGTCCCTGTCACTCACTGACACAAGGACTCATTGCCTTGGCTTCAGTAGGCACTGCATCAGCCAAGATGCTCATCAATGGGACAGCAGGCTATGTGGGGTAAGGATTATCAGGGCCAGTGGGAAAGGGAGATGTGGTTGGCGAGGGCAAAGGGGAATGTTGCTTCAGGGGCTGCCATTACCACATGAGGCACCTCTGTAATCCATAGAGTATCTAATCAGGAAGGATCCGATGAGTGTGCACAAAGATCACCACAGCATCCCTCCACATGGGAGAGAGCTCTGACCCCCATCCCAAACACCAATGACATTGGCAGCAGCAGCAGGAAAATATCCCTCATTGGCTATTTGTGTGACATAATTAGTCTCGGGCTGTCTGCCACCTTCCCTGCAGCTGGCAAAATGCCATGATGCTGGCTGGTTACAGAAACTCCCTACACCCGCGGCCTCCTGAGTTTTCAGACCACCCTGCTTGTTTCCTATGCTGAGACTACAAACGTGATAAAATTCAATCCCTTGCCTGTGTCATCAAAGTGAAACATTCATTTCATATTTTATCATTTTCTCCAATACGTTTGTACATACAGTCACTGGCCTTCCTGTTCCTGGGAACCTTTAAAATTGCATAATTTAGTTTATATTGTCTCATTCTGAAGAATAAGTTACATGACGTCACATTTCTGTTTTGAATAACATCAGCTCTGTGCCTGTTCACTTTACCAGTCCATATCCTCTCGTGCCTGTTCATAACCTTCTCATTGTTTACATGAGAACACAAGATTAAGGAACAAGACCCAACACCCTTCGAAACTCTTTATCATTCATCAAGATCACGGTCTGCTTCAATTTTTCTGATCTGCTCCCTTAACCATTAACTCCTTTACATATCCAAAAATCCATCATCCCCTCATCAATATATTCAATGATCGAGTATACATAGTTCTCTGAGGTAGAGAATTCCAGAGATTTACAGCCCATTGAGTGAAGAAATGTCTTCTTATTTTAGTCCTAACTAGCCAACTCTCATTCTGAGACTATAACCCCAACCAGGGGAACTATCCTGTCCCTTAGGAATTTTATGTTTCAATAGGTCAGCTCACAATATTCTAAACTCCAGGAAAAACAGGCTTAGTTTGAATAATTTCCCCTTTTAAGACAGTCCCTTCATCCCAGGATGCTATCTAATGAACCTTTGTTGCACTCTTTCTGCACGATTATGTCCTTTCTTAGATTAGGAGACTAACACTGATATGGTCTCCTAATGTGGACTTCTGGATTGACTGTTTAATTTCAATAGATTTCTTTAGATATTTTCTAACCAATCTGGTCAGAGATACTATAAGGCATCTCTGCAGCAAGTGGAACTTGCACCTGAGCCTCCTATCCTGAACAAAAGTTAACGAACTGCTGCAATTTTTGTATATGTTAGTTCATATGATACATAGCAAAGTGAATCTGGTTCTTGTTGAGATAGCTATCTTGTAATCCTCCTGTGGCAGTCAGCAAGAGAAGTGATGGCCCTCCTCTCTAGCATCCCATCCACCAGTTCCCTGTCCATGAAGCATAGAGGGAACTTTACTTCCTGAGTGAGCTTTACAACCTGGGACATTTCTTCAGATCAAGCATCACAGAGGGAGGGCCCAGTCCCTGGCTTGCAGTGTACAAAGTGGTTTGCAGCTGGACCTCAAACATAGTGCCAGCTGGATGAGAATCCCAGCAGCGGTGAGCATTTTCACCTCTTTTGCCCAGTGATTCCAAATGGGAGCCCAACTACAGGGAAAAGTGAAATATTGTGTAAAATAATTCACAGTAAGCCATGGCAGAGCAGGATCCATGAATCTCCCTTGACAAAACCCTCATGGAAAATGAGAAAACTCAGCCCCCAGTTCATTTCCAGTTACAATCAACCAACCCAAAAATAACCTGTTTATTCCTCCTCCTTGTCCATTAACAATATTTCGTCAATGATCAAACTTTACCCCCAATCCACAAGATCTCATTTTATGCAAGAACTTGTGCCACACCTTCATCCTTTTGGAAAGCTATAGTTTGGATTGTCTTTCTGGACCAGAGAGTTTGCATGACATTGTGGAAAGAAGATTTTGTAATGAAAAGATCTTCACATTATGCAGTACCAACCCTCTCATTTTCTGGGGTGAACTATTTTAATGTTAAAAATCACACAACACCAGGTTATAGTCCAACAGGTTTAATTGGAAGCACACTAGCTTTCGGAGCGACACTCCTTCATCAGGACGCTCCTAGACAATCACCTGATGAAGGAGCGTCGCTCCGAAAGCTAGTGTGCTTCCAATTAAACCTGTTGGACTATAACCTGGTGTTGTGTGATTTTTAACTTTGTACACCCCAGTCCAACACCGGCATCTCCGAATCATATTTTAATGTTAGCAGTGTAAATGCAGTGGAGATTAAAGTGAACCACTATCTTAGTGAAACTAACTGCAGAGCATCTCAAATTATCCAGCAATTTGGAAATCATGGCATATTTCTTCCTCAAAACAAGTTTCTGGGTTTTTATGCACTAATAGTGGTTATATTAAATTCATTATTAATTTGCCTGTAACTTTTGCACCAATAATTATTTCAGTATTTCACTTCACATACAGGTTACACCATATGGGACAAGGAATGGCTACAGGATTATTTGGTTATCTCTCTCAAAGATCCAGCAAAGGTCTGATGAACTGAACAATGGCTCTTTTTATTAAATAAATAAAGATTTGCATCCATTAAAGATCTTTCACAAACTCTCAATATCCCAAAGTGTTTTACAGCTACTGGAGCATGTTTGAAATGTAGTCACTGTTCTCGAAATTCAGTGTCCTTGTTATGTTCTGAATCATTCTGTGAGGAGCCATTTGCATGGTCATGTTTGCTGTCAGGTTAGAGGCAGGTTAGTCAGGAGAAACGCAAAAATGAAAAGTTGGCACGGGGACACGCAACACCATTAGGCTGACAGCTACTCTGCTATTCCACACATGCTGCTACTGGAGGGCATCTCCTCACACAAACCACTGAAGTGTTTGAACACAGAACCACAGGCATCTGTGAATTCGCAGAAACCTTCATGTACTGCCTTCACTGCCATGGCTGATGGTTCACTGGTTGTTTGCACTGCAGTCTGCCTTTGACATGTGGAGCGGAAATTTCACTTACACAGGCCATTGACACAGTAAGGAGAATTATACTAAATGTTCATACTGTTCCTGTGGAGATTTGGGATCCAATCTCTATGGTACGGTCATGGTTAACGTCAGCTCACTTAGCCATGGAGGAGAAATTCTGGGAGCGCTGGGGGTAGGAATTTCTAGCTGTAAATAAGCAGCTATTCTTGATTTCATTTGAGCCTTTTTATTAAAATTAGCAATAGGACCAAAATAAAGTCTTATTTTAAAAACTTAATTTTCATTGCTTTTATTTGAATATCAGTCCAGAAAGGAAGAACTAGATTCTCCAAAGTCAATTCTTATTTTAACATAGGAAACGCAGTGAACATCAGGGTCCACAATGTGCTAATGACTAGTTTTTTCTATTGATATTATTTGAGAAGAAATAGTGGCCAGGAAATGGGAGATCTCTCCTGTTCTTCTTCGAAATAGCATTAAATATCTTTTACGTCCATCTTACAGGGCTGACAGAGCCTCAGATTAAAAATTCAGATAGTAGGTCTGACAATGCAGTGCTCACTCAACATTGCACTGGAGTATCACTGTCAGAATGAGGCTTGAGTCCTCAATCTTCTTACTTTCAGAATAAAGGAACGCTCTGCTCCACTTTCTGGCGATCTCATTCCATATGTGATCTCATTCCTCTAAGATCGCACTCCTCTAAGATCTCACTCCTCTAAGACCTCACTCCTCTGAGATCTCACTCCTCCAAAGTGCAAGAGGGTGTCAATTCAAGGCTTCATTGACAAGAGCCCATAGTGTAGAAAGGAAATACTAACAGCTACTAATTATGCCATCAATGATGACCTGGAAGGAGATTATCCTCCTCTTGTAAAATATAGCAGACTCTGGGAAATAGAGAAAAGAACTGGAAGGCATTAAGCTTTCAAAAAATTCCTTTGACTGCACTATGGAGTGATATGCTGCAGATGAATATTTCTACTATTCTGGAATCTTCAATTCAAGTTGAACCACAATGGGAAGCAGAGATCAGATGCTTTTCCATGGATGGGGAAGACTGATGCTGGAAGACTTGATCCCAGGCAACTTGCCTGATGGGCAGTTTAAAATGAACTTGACACAGGCCTTGGAGCTCATTATGAATCCATGGTCCTATGCTCGGTTTTTGATTGGCTGTTTCATTTTCTCGAAATTAAATAGGCGCCTTGAGCATATGGGTGACATGGGTAACCGGCAGTAACAGCTATGATTGAGCTCACACGTTAGTGAGCGTGGAGCAAGGCAAACACAGGCACAATGTTGTCACTGGCTCGCAATGCTGGAATTCACAACCTCTTTGTTTTCATTATTCACATGGGTGTCGCTGGCATTTGCTATATGTCCTTAATTGACCTTTAATGAAATGGTTTCCTGTGCCATAAGGGATATGTTAAGAGTCAACCATATTGATGTGGATTGGGATTAAAAT
The DNA here is from genome assembly GCF_004010195.1 of Chiloscyllium plagiosum. Lineage (NCBI taxonomy): Eukaryota > Metazoa > Chordata > Chondrichthyes > Orectolobiformes > Hemiscylliidae > Chiloscyllium > Chiloscyllium plagiosum. The sequence goes on along the minus strand of NC_057743.1, from coordinate 8,667,332 downwards.
ATAGGGCAGACTGGGCAAAGATGGCAGATTTTTTACCCTAAAGGGCTATACAAACCAGATAGGTTTTTAGGACAATCGATAACAATTTCTTAATAATAATAGTTTACAGCAAAGGCTATTGGCCCAGTAGTAGCACTAATGACTTGTGCTCCAGAGCTTGTTGCTCTTCCAGTACAGCAGAAAACATGCCCAGGTACATCCTGTACACAAAACAGAAATACAAATCAAATCCGACAAATTATGTCCCATGTTTCTCCTGTCGGTAATCAGTGAAGTGATGGAAGGTGTCATCAACAGTGCTGTCAAGCAGCAACTGCTCAACAGTGATCTGCTCAGTGAAGCCCAGTCTGGGTTCCGCCAGGGCCACACAGCTCCTGACCTCATTACAGTCTTGGTTCAAACATGGACAAAAAAGCTGAATTCCAGAGGGGAGGGGAGAGGGACAGCCCTTGACATCATGGCTCCATTTGACTGAGTGTGGCATCAAAGAGTTCCAGTAAAACTGCAATCAATGGGTATCGGGGCAAACTCTCCGCAGGTTGGAGTCATACCTGGCACATAGCAAGATGGTTGTGGGTGTTGGAGGTCAGTCATCTCAGCTCCAGAAGATCTCTGCAGAATTGCCTCAGGGTAGTGTCCTAGACCCAATCAACCACAGCTGCTTCATCAATTAGCTTCCCTCCATCGTAAGGTCAGAAGTGTTGTTGTTCACCCTTGATTGTACAATATTCAGTACCATTCACAGCTCCTCGGCTACTGAAATAGTCCACATTCAAATGCAATGAGAATATCAAGGGTTGGGCTGACAAATAGCAAGTAATATTCACCCCATACAAATGCCAGGCAATTACCATCACCGATAAGAGACAACGTAATCAAAGCCCCTCAACATTGAATGGAGTTACCATCATGGAACCCTCCATTATTAACATCCTGGAAGTTACCATTAACCAGAAATTCAACTGGACCCATCCTATTAACACAGTGGCTGCAAGACTAGGTCAGAGGCTCGGAATCAGGAGCGCATAACTCACCTCCTGACTCCCCAAGGCCTGCCCATTATCTACAAGACACAAGTCAGGAATGAGATGGAATACTCTCCATTTGCCTGGATTGGTGCAGCTCCAATAACACTCAAAAAGCTTGACACCATCCCGGACAAAGCAACCTACTTTATTGTCACCACATCCACAAACATCCACTCCCTTCACTGCCAATGCTCAGTAGCAGCAGTGTGTACTATCTACAAGATGCACTGCAAAAATTCACCAAGACAGCATCATCCAAATGCATGATCACTTCCATCTCGACAGACAAAGGAAGTAGATACACAGGAACATCACCACCTTCAGGTTCCCCTCCAAACTACTCACCATCCTGATTTGGAAATATGTTGCTATTCCTTCAGTGGCGTTGGGTTAAAATCCTGGAATTTCCTCATTAGGGGCATTGTTGGTCAACCTATGGCACATGGACTGCAATAGTTCAAAAAGGCAGCTCATTCCCACCTTCTCAAGAACAACTAGTGATGGGCAGTAAATGCTGGGCCCAGCCAGTGATGCCATGTCCCATTTGAGAATGAAAAGGGAATAAGAAAACCTTAATGGTCCATGTTACTGTGATTAGCTTTCAGTTCCAGATTTTTAGTAGTTGAATTTCAATTCTATCTGTTGTCCTGGTAGGATTTGAACCCACACCACGGTTATTAATCTAGGCCACTAGTTTTCTAATTATCACTACACCAGCTCATCTCCAAAACAAATAAACCATCTCTCACTGAACAGCACTGAAAAAACATCTTTGCCACACGGACTACAGTGGTTCAAGACCCAAGAGACGAAGGGATGTGCAATAAATCCAGACCATTTCAGCTTCACCCAAATCCTGAGAATGAATTTTTCTTAAGCTCCCACACTTGAGATTCTGTATGATATGGGCAAGCTAGCTCTCTCCTAAAATTACTTGCATTTTTTATTTGGGTACACGTGTCTTTTTCTGGCTATAGGTTTGAGCAAAAATCCCCAGTACTTAAAATACTGAACAAAACCCTGGTAAAAGGTAAAGGAGACAGCTGATCTGTGGAAAATACACAAACACAACTCATGGAATGGAGGTGGCTGTCTGGAATCATTGTTCAGCCTGGAATTCCAATTTACGCCTCCTCTCTAGAAAGACAATCAATCAAAACCAACAGACCCTAGCTGGAGACTGCTTTTACACCTCAGGCTACACAATGTAGACAGTATGGGGCAACAGAGATACAATCTGTTCTGTTTATCACGGTGGTTCTGTTCCTGTGTGATCCTGCGTTATAGGAAAATCACATAATAACAGCATTGTTTAAATCAATGGGACCAAAATTGTGTTATAGCCAATACAGTTAAGAAAAGTTTGCACTCTACAAGTAATAGTCTAAATTCTTCAATCTTGTTATAGCTAATTCACACTGAAGAAACATGCCTTATAGCTGAACTGATTGTACTGGACATTCAACCTTGATTAAAACACATTCACACACACGGAAAGCCAATGAACTTCAGAGAAGAACATCAAGAGCTCGATGAAGAATACCAATTTCAGGGGAGATAACGGGGCCCACAGTCCATATAACTGCCAGCCTGGCCTCACTTGAGGAGAGCCTTTTTCAACAACAAGCTCCTGCGTGATCTGCTTCTCCACAGGCTTCCACCCCCAACAAGCAGCTTTCGAAGAGAAGCCAAATCGAGGGGCTGAGCCGAGGAACTGATTCAAGAAGCCAAACCATTGTCAGAACAAAGGACATCCAGGAAGTGGGAAGCCAACGCTATCTGAACAACTGCTTCCCACTTCCTTGATGTTCTTCTCTGAAGTTCATTGGCTTTCCGTGTGTGTGAATGTGTTTTAAGCAAGGTTGAATGTCCAGTACAATCAGTTCAGCTATAAGGCATGTTTCTTCAGTGTGAATTAGCTATAACGGGCTTGTTTCAAACCAAACGAATCAAAAGCAAGAACTTCAGCATACTTCAAAACATAAGTAAGCCCCCGAGACCCCAAAGTTCCGACTTAGCTAGCAGGGAGGAGAAGGCAAGTGGTGACAGTGCATTGGGACCCCAAGGATAGGAAATCTATTTTTTAAAAGTGTCTGAAATTAAACACTGTTGCTTCCTGTGGGTCAGTGGGATAGTGTTCTTAGAGTGCCTCTGGATTAGTGGTGCTGGAAGAGCACAGCAGTTCAGGCAGCATCCGAGGAGCAGTAAAAGCCCTGTATTCCTGATGAAGGGCTTTTGCCCGAAATGTTGATTTTCCTGCTCCTCGGATGCTGCCTGAACTGCTGTGCTTTTCCAGCACCACTAATCCAGAATCTGGTTTCCAGCATCTGCAGTCATTGTTTTTACCTTCTTAGAGTGGTTACCTAGTTACTAGTGTATTGTTCACCTGTGTCTTGATTGTATCAATTTTCCTGTTTTATTGCATTATTTGTCTTCTTGTGTCATAATTATCTTTAATATTTTAAATAAATGTGGAGATTCTTTTGCCCTGGATCACCTGTGTGCTCCCTCTTCATTTCACATTCCCTAAATAAAGTCCAGTGTCCAGAACCAGGGAGCTGGGGGTGATTCAAACAGCTTAAAGATCAGAAAATAATTGATTGCAAACCAAACCCAACAGGGGGCTACTGGTATTCCACACAAGATAAAAATATTGCAGATGCTGGAAATTTGCAATAATGATATACAATGCTGGAAACAGTCAGCATTGAAATCTGAGGACAGAGTAATTGAGTTACTGCACCAAATTTTCAAATGATGGTGAAGTTGTGATCTGAGGGAGGCACAATTTGAAAATTACTCTGCCATTGTTTGTTCCGGGTTCTCACAGCACTCAGGATGTCTTTGGAATTTTCAAAGTGCTGGCAGAGGAACTGGGGAGAGTTGAGGAATCCACTCACCCCCAATTAACGACTCATTCAGCTGCTTCACAAACTAGCGAACTACAAGTCAAGAATGTAATTTTTAAACGGGTTTGTATTGGTGTATATCTGTTACTTTCACCAAAAGACCAAAGAAGCCACTGGCAGTAAAGTTTATCAGGCTCCCATGTTACCTTGATTCAGTCTGCTCGCCATCAAACATAAGAATTTATCCTTTGGGTCTTCTGATGAGATGCTTGCTTTCTTCAGAAAAACAGAAGCAGGTCCCAAAATGGCTGTTGCCTACCTTTGCAGGCAGCACCTGGCTGATAGCTCCTGCTTCCCTGGACCTGGTCAATGCCACAAATTGACACTGAACTCACCTCCTGCTCAATGACAGTATTTGCATTCCAGACTAGCCTTACATGAGCATTTGAGGCATCAGTTCAGAATCCAGAATTCATCCAACCATCAGTTTCCTGTCAGCACTTTAAACTCAATGATTTTAATTTGTGATTGTTCTTCATCATCATCTCTGTTTCTCTCTCCACTGCACTGCTGTACACTTGCATATTCTGGTTTAATCCCTTCACTATACCAGTCTCGCCCAGTTAAATTGCAGTCTGGTTTACCCAAGCGAATTTAACAAGTCCCAATCAAAACCACAATAGAACCACAAATAAAAATAAATAAAAACAAATAAAACCATTGTGTGGAATCAATTTAAATTAGCCCACAACGGAACACCTGATCAGTGGAATATTTACTGAGCTGATTGTAAAAATATTGCATATTGCAGACTTTAACATTTGAGGGTTCATTTTCAGAATATCATTGATTATGTGGCAACTGATTGGATTTAAGACGACTTCATGAGAATAGTTCCAATCACAGGGAGGTTTCTTTATGGTTGTGATTGCAAAAATCTGGTTTTCTTGTCACAGAAAGGCCAGAGGCAGTAACTACTGAATTCAGACGAATAAGGATTCTGGTGAAATTCTGGGATAAATCATTATTTAGTCTTGATGGCCACGCAACAGTTAAGTTGCAGCACATCAAAGATCAAGCCACTGTACAATTACAATTAAATGACCGAAATTCTATTTTAGTGAAAATGAGTTGTTTCTCAAAATTTGAAGATCGAAATCAACACAGAAATATGCAAGAGTTCCAATTATATTTATGTATTTGCACCGTCTTCCCTGATATACGCATTGAGTATCATTATGGCAATATAGATTTCCTATAGGTCAGCAGCAAGTTTCAAAGTCATGTAAACCAAGATCTTTCCAAATTTAATTGACAGCAACTGGCTTAACTCATTGCAACTAGGAAAATTGGGTTATTACGTATATGGGCTCCATACTCCGAAGGCTAAACTTAATGGCTGTAGTGTTGACCCCACCAATAATTAACAATTAATCCCAAACTGGTGTGCTTACGTGAAGTATGACTTGTCTTCTTGGCATACAAAACAATACTTTTCACTGTATTTTAGTACATGACAAAAATAAATTAAATCAAATCAATCTAAAAATGTCACAAGTCCAGATATTCAGAAGAATACAGAGTGCTGGCAATTGTTTTTAATTAACCTCTTCAGACATGTTGTAGTACACTCTGGGGCGAGTGTGACATGAGCCCAAATGCAGATACATTACCCTTGCACCACAAGAGCTCTTGTCTAAGCATGTTTAAAATAATTGAAGTGAAAATGTTTGCTATGGACCTGTGGTGTCCAAACAGGAGAATCTGTTCCATTGTAAAGCACAAGTTCCTAACAAGAAAATAAGAGGGCAATTTTACAATTTGTAAATATGGGCAATGCAATGCTTATTGAAACATTAAAAGAACAGAACTTTGCCTTTTGAATCAGGCCATATCATTACATATGGGCTCCATATGTAATGGTTTTCCTGGCTCAATGAGGGGTGCCATGGTGGCTCAGTGGTTAGCACTGCTGCCTCACAGCGCCAGGGACCCAGGCTCAATTCCAGCCTTGGGCAACTAACTATGTGGAGTTTGCACATTCTCCTGTGTCTGTGGGGGTTACCTCCAGGTGCTCTTGTTTCCTCCCACAATCCAAAGATGTGCATGCCAGGTGAATTGCTATGCTAAATTACTCATAGTGTTAGGTACATTAGTCAGGGGTAAATGTAGGGGAATTGGTCTGGGCTGGGTAACTCTCCGGAGGGTCGGTGTGGACTTGTTGGGTCGAAGGGCTGTTTCCATGCTATAGGGAATCTGATCTAATTCGGGTCAGGATTTGATTTACAGACATAGTTAGAGCATCATAGTCTGCTTTGAGTGCGAAACAATCACCTGGTAGGATTTTGACTTGGATCAATCAATTAGTAGCCAAGGATGAGCTCAATGTCTGCTGTGAGAAAATGAGGATGGCAGATGCTGGCGATCATAGACAAAAAGTGTGGCATTAGAAAAGCACAGCAGGTCAGGCAGCATCCAAGGAGCAGGAGAGTCGACGTTTCGGGCATAAGCTTTTCATCAAGAATGTGGGTGGGGGAAGGAGCTGAGAGAGAAACAGGGGGGGCATGGGACTGGGGGTAAGATAGCTTGGAAGGTGAAAGGTAGATGCAGGTGGTGGGTGATGGTGATAGGTCAAAGCAGAGCGGTTCGGTGGGAAGGAAGATGGACAGGTAAGACATTTCAAAAGGGCAGTGCCGAGTTGGAAGGTTGGATCTGGGATGAGATGGGGGGAGGGCAGATGCGTAAACTGTTGAAATCCACATTGATCCTGTGTGGTTGGAGGGTCCCAAGGCGGAAGGTGAGGCGTTCTTCCTCTAGGATTTGGCAGCAGTGGAGGCCCAGGATTTGCATTTCCTTGGCGGACTGGGATGGGAGTTAAAGTGGTCAGCCACAGGGCGGTGGGGTTGTTTGGTGCGTGTGTCCCAGAGGTGTTCTCTGAAACGTTCTGCGAGTTGGCATCCTGTCTCCCCAACGCAGAGGAGACCACATCGAGAGCAACAGACACAGTAGATGAGATATTTAGATGGGCAGGAAAATCTCTGCCGAATGTGGAAGGATCCTTTGAGGCCCTGGATGGTGGTGAGGGGCAGGGAGGAATGGGCGCAGGTTTTACACCTCTTGTGGTGGCAAAAGAAAGTGACGGGAGTGGAGGGTTAGGTTGGTGGGGGGTGTAGACCTAACGAGGGAGTTACGGGGAATGGTCTCTGCAGAATGCTGATGGTGGTGATGAGGGAAATATATCGTTGATGGTGGGGTATGAATGTAGATAGTGGAAATGGCGGAGGATGATGTGGTATATTGGACATCGGTGGGGTGGAAGTTGAGGACCAGGGGTTCTGTCCTTGTTGCGATTGGAGGGGTAGTGTTCAAGGGCTGGACCAAGTTGGAGGGGAAATTGGGGTTCTTGAAGTAGGAGGCCATCTGGGATGTTCTGGAGTGAAATTGCTCCTCCTGGGAGCAGATACGGCAGAGGTGGAGGATTTGGGAGTAAGAGATAGCATTTTTACAGGAGGGGGAGTGGGAGGAGGTGTAGTTCAAGTAGCTGTGGGAGTTAGTGGGTTAGAAGTAGATATCCATGTTGAGTGGGTCACCGGAAATAGAGATGGAGAGGTTCAGGAAGGGGAGGGAGGTGTCCGAGATGGTCCAAGTGAACTTGAGGTCAGGCTGGAAGGTGTTCATGAAGTTGATGAACTGTTTAACACCCTTATGGGAGCACGAGCTGATACAGTCATCGATGTAACGGAGGAACAGCTGGTGCATAGTGCCAGCGTAACTATGGAAGATGGACTATTACACGTATCTAACAAAGAGGCAGGCATAGCTGGGGCCCGTGCGGGTCCCCATGGCTACCTTTTTGGTCTGAAGGAAGTGGGAGGATTTGAAGGTGAAGTTGTTGACGGTGAGGACCAGTTCCACCAAGCGAATGTGTGTTGGTGGAGTGGTAATGCTTGGGTCGGCGGGAGAGGAATAAACGGAGGGCTTGGAGGCCTTCGTCATGGTGGGTGTACAGGGACTGGATGTCCATGGTGAAAATGAGGCATTGGGGGCCTGGGAAACGAAAGTCATGGAGGTGGTGGAGGGCATGGGTGGTGTCCTGAATGTAGGTGGGGAGCTCCTGGACCAAGGGGGTGATAGGTTCAGTTGGGCAGGAGCAGCTGGATGTAATGGGTCAATGGGCAGTCAGGTTTGTGAATTTTGGGTAAGAGGTAGAACTGGTCAGTGCGGGGTTCACGGACTATGAGGTTAGAAGCTGTGGATGGGATATCCCATGAGGTGATGAGGTTGTGGATGGTCTAGGAGCTGATGATTTGGTGATGGGAGGTGTGGTTGTGGTCAAGGGGGCAGTAGGAAGAGATGTCCATGAGTTGGCATTGTCAATGTCTACTATGGGCAGGACAACAGAACAATAGGACGCAACAACAGCCTTGAGTTCAAGTAGGATATAGAGAGACAGTATTGCTTCTCACTTGCAGGGTATTGCACTGGAAACCATGTCCTGCTATTCCCTGAGACATCACAAACATTAAAAATTTATAAAAGTATGCAAAATTCTCCAATTTAGCCGTCTGTTAGACCCAAATTGACAGAAAGCACAGATCTCTAATCAATATGAATTATTGTTCCTTACAGAAAAATAGATTCTAACTACAGATAAACAATATTATTAAGCTGAAGAGGATTCAGAAGAGAGCTACCAGGATGTTTTTGAGAATAGAGGGCTTGAGTTTTAAGGAAAGGCTGGATAGGCTGGGATTTTTTTCACTGGACCATAGGAGGATGAGAGGTGAAGTTACAGAGGTTTATAAAATCAGGAGGAGTATAGATAAGGTGAATGGCAGGCGTCTTTTCCTGAGCATGGGGGATTTCAAGACTAGGGGGAATATTTTTAAAGTAAAAGATTTTAAAAAGACATGAAGGGCAACTATTTTGTACATAGAGTGGCTCATGCATGGAATGAACTTCCAGAGGAAGTGGTGGATATGGGTGCAGTTGCAACATTTGAAAGACACTTGGCGAAATACATGAATAAGAAATGTTTGGAGGGATATGAGCCAGGAGTGGGAAGGTGGGACTAGTTTAGTTTGGGATTACGGTCGGCATGGACTGGTTGGACTGAAGGGTCTGCTTCTGTGTTGTATGACTTTATGACACTCTAATTATGAACTGTCAACATATCATTCTACTGGTTAAAACTGTAATCCTATTATAAATACCCCCATGTAGTACACACAGGCATACTGATAGACGAGAGAAAGGGATGTGGGGAGTGGAGGGAAAGACTGGGAAGGTAGTGCATTGGTTCCTGTCCACAAGATTGATTGTCAAATCTGCTGCTCCTCACTGTTCCTTCTCCAGATAGTTCACTTGCTTGTAGGAGGCAAAAGGTGATGGCTTCTGGGTTAGAACATCGCTGACCTATTGGGTAGAAGCTCCAGATTACAGCAACTAAATGAGAGAAAAACAAATTGGCTTACTTCAGGCTTGGAATTTTTTTTTACTGTGGAGTAAAGGGTAACATCTTCCTTCCAGAGGTCTAATAGCTTCTGACCCCAAAGAAAATCACACCTACAAGCCACCTGGCAGCCAATCACATTATTAGTAGCAGGCTGAAGATCTTCGTTGTTGATAATGGATGACCATGCCCGAGACCAATCAGCTACTTATCGCTGGCCAAATCTCCATTCATATACATTGCTTGGCTTCATTTAACTTGGAAACAAACATCACTCCACTGCTTGAACACCCAGCAATGTAAACAAGCCTTACATGAGCATCAGAACTTATTTTTGAAAGTCATCCTTGGTTTTTAAAACATTTTTACATTTTCCCTTTCCCATTTCAGTCCACAAACAAAAATACAGCAAACTAAAAATACACGGTCTTTGCAAGAGGAATCTCCATCTTGGGGTACATCCTCAATGCATGTTGGAAGTTTTGAAACCTGAGCAGCCTGGCAGCATTGTGGCGGAAAATGCTGCTCAGGGCAGTGTCTGGCTGTGACCGGGCTAATGCAGGGGTGAGGCCTGGAATACAGGTTCCCCATTCCTCGGGGCCTTTAGTCGACCGTCTATGCCACATATGATCAGGTCATCATGCTCCCTCTCATTCTACTTCCAGAAAAATGGTCAAGGGACAGGATGTAGCCAGCACAATGGAACGACAACCGGCACCATGACTGCTGGCACCTGCATTTACCATCAGCAAATCTCTAAAAGCCCTGCGCGCTGTGTTGAAATTTATCATGGAGATTTATCCTCTGCACACAATTATTGTCTGCACACAATTATGGGATTTTCAAAGTTTGTGAAAAGATTTGTAGCTTGGGTGCTCGTTGTTGTGGTTCTGTTCGCCGAGCTGAGAATTTGTGTTGCAGAGTGCTTGGGAGCCTCCTGTGAAGCGCTTCTGTGATCTTTCTTCCGGCATTTGTAGTGGTTTGAAACTACCGCTTCCGGTTGTCAGTTCCAGCTGTCCGTTGCAGTGGCCGGTATATTGATTGAATCTGTGGATGAATGCCATGCCTCTAGGAATTCCCTGGCTGTTCTCTCCAGAGAACAAATCAGCGGCGCACCCATGGGCTCACCCATCTCTGGACTCATAGCAGAAGCGGTAATGCAAAGATTAGAACAAACAGTCTTACCGCAAATTCAACCCAAATTTTGGGTCAGATACATTGATGACACCTTTGTAATCATTTAAAAACACAGAAATAGAGAAAACACACCAGATCATCAACGCCACACTCACAGGAATCCGATTCACTAGAGAGGAAGAAAAGGATAACCAACTCCCATTCCTAGACGTGATGGTACAGAGAACACCGAACGGAGAATTCACCACAAAGGTATACAGGAAAGCTACACACACAGACCAAGTCCTGAACTACGAAAGCAACCACCCCAACACACACAAAAGGAGTTGCATCAAGACACTATTCAATTGGGTCACAACACACTGCAGTACACCAGAACTGGAAAAAGAGGAAGAAGATCACCTATACAATGTATTCGCCAAAAACGGATACCCCCCGCAATTTCATCAATAGATGCCTAAGGGAAAGACAACAGAATGAGGACATGCCACAAACCAAAGGACTAGCCACACTATCATACATCAAGAGCATTTCCGAACTGACAGCCAGACTACTGCGACCACTAGGACTCATAACAACACACAAACCAACAACAACTCTCAGACAACAACTCACCAGAACGAAGGATCCGATACCCAGCATGAGCAAAACCAATGTAGTGTACAAAATCCCATGCAAGGACTGCACAAAACACTACATAGGACAAACAGGAAGACAGCTAACGATCCGCATCCATGAACACCAACTAGCCACGAAATGACACGACCACCAACCCTAGTAGCCACACACGCAGATGACAAGCAACATGAATTCGACTGTGACAACACTACTATTATAGGACAAGCCAAACACCTACAGGCGAGAGACGCTAAGACAAGCCAGGAAATGGGAATCCTGTGCCAACCACCTAAGCGTCACATATGAACAACTCCGGTTCCTGCATGAATGCCAAAAGAATCGAATCCTTCCACCATGTGTCAGATACAGACCACCAATCAACAACCCACAGGCCAGGGACACAGCCAGACAGAACAGATTCAGGATGATCCAGGTAATGATTACAGACGCTCACAACAGACTTCACAAATACAGACAAGAAATTGAGCGCCAAAAATCGTTACTTTCAAAAACCACCAATCAGGAATTAACCCGAACCATAGAACAGGACATCAGCATAGGACAGAACAGGACCACACACCGCAAAAAAACGGCACTAGAAGAAAAAAATGGCCAAACTAACACACAACAGAGAGGACACCACAACACACAACTGGGTTAGAAACCTCTCCCACAGACAGCTCACAGACACAGAAAGAAAAATACTGGCCAAGGGACTCAACTACAACCACAGGGACGCCAAGACAGCAGACTTCCTAGCAGCACTAGAATGCACACTCAGGAACAATGGACTGACAGAAGAGACACAACAAACAGTGAGACAAAGTATCGTACCTCTGATAACAAGGAAAAGACAAACA
>NC_057743.1:8650460-8654432 GCF_004010195.1 Chiloscyllium plagiosum | reverse complement strand
CTCACCAGAATGAAGGACCCGATACCCAGCATGAGCAAAACCAATGTGGTGTACAAAATCCCATGCAAGGACTGCACAAAACACTACATAGGACAAACAGGAAGACAGCTAACGATCCGCATCCATGAACACCAACTAGCCACGAAATGACACGACAAGCTATCCTTAGTAGCCACACACGCAGATGACAAGCAACATGAATTCGACTGGGACAACTATTATAGGACAAGCCAAACAGAGAATAGCCAGGGAATTCCTAGAGGCATGGCACTCATCCACAGATTCAATCAATAAGCACATCTACCTGGACTCAATATACCGGCCACTGCAACGGACAGCTGGAACTGACAACCGGAAGTGGCAGATTCAAACCACTACAAATGCCAGAGGAAAGATCACAGAAGCGCTTCACAGGAGGCTCCCAAGCACTGAGGATGTCACCTAGACAGGGGATGAAACGTCTGCAACACAAATTCCCAGCTCGGTGAACAGAACCACAACAATTATGGGATTTTCATTGCTGGTGGAGGTAGGGAGGGGAAGAGGGTGTTAGTTATGTTCAGTGCAGGCAAACTAGCTGACCTGAGAAAGAGGCCAGAAGGCCACAGGAGCTGGAGGGTGCTGTAGTGGACAGTTTAAAAGACCTGCCTCAGTTACAATGATCCTCTAGCCCTCATCTCTCACACTGCCTCACCTCCCACATGCTTCTTTTGTCCCATCGATGCCATCTCATGTGCCACTCACCTATTTCCCCCATACCCTGTTTGGCTCCCTATGCCAACTGGTTTGCCATGTCACACCCCTGCCAAGCCCCATCATTGATCATTCACTCATGATACACTGTGTGGAAGTAATAGACTGTATAGCAACAATACGGTGTCTTTATAAAAATGCATTCAGTACTTTCCACTGACTATAAGCCAATAAAAGTGCCAATAATCCATACATTTGAAATATCAATAATAGAAACTGTAAGCACTTGAAGCCTTTTAACCTTGTGTAAATAAGCATTGTGTCACTCCAGGGTTCATTGCTCCTCTACAATATATAATAGGCATTGGGAGCATGAGCTGCCAAGTTGAGTGGGTGAAATGCCAAAGTGAAATGCATAGGGCAGAAAAGATCATGACATGGGGATGTAGGTGGGGGCCCAAAGTCTAGCGTTGATCGGCATAAGGGAGACGTTTTCAAATTATATTTCAGATGGTTCCTTCATGGAGTTCATGGTGCACAAGATCTCTGAGATACTGATGACCACAACTCTATGAAAAGCTGGCTGAATTCTGCAACACTGTAGAGGACTGGCACTTCCCCATCAACACAATGGTTCCAGGCAGGATGTGAGTAGCATATGTGGAACGCTGTGGTGAACATTGGAATCACTTGGAATAGGATTAGAAATCCTAGAATGGGGACCTGCCACCCATTTTTAAAGGGCTGACAAATCATTGCGACGCAATAAAAATGCAGGCCTTTTGTCTGTTGTTGCCCATGTGAAGAATTATAGACTGCACAACATCAGGGACCTGGGCTCAATTCCACCCTTAGGTAACTTATGTGTGGAGTTTGCTCATTTTCGACATGTCTGCATGGGTTTACTCCAGGTATTCCGATTTCCTCCCACAGTCCAAAGGATAGGTGGATTGAGTCACCCAGTCAGAGAGTCATCTGGCTGCACAGCATGGAAACAAGCCCTATGGTCCAACTTGTTCATGCTGACCAGACATCTTAAATTAATCTAGCCCCATTTGTGAGCATTTTGTCCATATCCTTCTATGGACAATTCCTGTTCATATACCCATCCTGATGTGTTTCAAATGTTGTAATTGTACCAGTCTCCAACACTTCCTCTCGCAGCTCATTCCATACATGCACCACCCTCTGCTTAGAAAAGTTGCCCCTTACGTCCCTTTCAAATCTTACCCCTCTCACCTTAAACCGATGCCCTCTAGTTTTGGATTCACACATCCCAGGAAAAGAGCTTGGCTACTCACCCTATCCATGCTCCTCATGATTTTATAAAACTCTATAAGGTTACCCTCATCCTCCAAAACTCCAGAGAAAACAACCCCAGCCTATTTCAGCCTCTCCTTATAACTCAAACCCTCCAAACCTAGCAATGTTCCTGTAAATCTTTTCTGAACCCTTTCAAGTTTCATAATGTCCTTCCTACAGTAGGGACACCAGAATTTCACACAATATTCCAAAAGTGGCCTATCCAACGTCCTGTACAGCCGCAATATGACCTCCCAACTCAATGCACTGACTAATAAAGACAAGCATACCAAACACCCTCTTCACTATCCTGTCTACCGCTGACTCCATTTTCAAAGAATAATGAACCTCCTCGCCAAGGTCTCTTTATTCAGCAACGCTGCGCAGCACCTCACATTTATCTAAATTAAACTCCATCTGCCACTCCTCAACCCATTGGTCCATCTAATCAAGATCCCATTGTACTCTGAGGTAACCTTCTTCACTGTTCATTACACCTCCAATTTTGGTATCATTTCCAAACTTACTAACCATATGTTCACATCCAAATCATTTATATAAATGATGAAAATCATGAATTGGTCATGCTAAATTGCCCCATGGCATCCAGAGATGTGCAGGCTAGGTGGTTTAGTCATGCCAATTGCAGGATTACAGGGATAGGAGATAGGGGGATGAGTCTAGGTGGAATGCTCATTGGAAGGTCAGTGCAGACCCAAAGGGCTGAATGACCTCTATCTGCACTTTAGGGATTTTATTATTCTATGATTATAATTATCCCTTTAATGCAAGAGAGATACCAACAAAAGAATCCCAAGGTGGAATCTCCTCTATAATATTATAAATGTGCTTATGACAGACAAAGTTTGTGGATTCACTCAATGTGATGAAAAGAGTAACTTTTATCCTAATTGTTTTCCTGCACAATGCAAAGAGAAATCAAGAGGTAAAATTAACTCAGGATTAGAGTGGTGCTGGAAAACCACAGCAGGTCAGGCAGCATCTGAGGAGCAGGAAAATTGATGTTTCGGGCAGGAGCCCTTCATCAGGAAAAGCTTTTCTTCACTGTTCATTTCACCTCCAATTTTGATGTCATCTGCAAACTTACTAATCATATGTTCACATCCAAATCATTTATATAAATGATGAAAATCATGGATTGGCCATGTTAAATTGCCCCGTAGCATCCAGAGAAGAGCTTGTTCAATGGTGCAATACCTTGGCAGGGATGACAGTGGAGGAACAATGGTGGATATTTCTGTGTATAATACAAAAGTTGCAAGATCAGTTCATTCCAAAAAAGAAGAAAGATCCTAGGAGGAGGCATGGGTGGCCGTGGCTGACGAGGGAAGTTAAGAAACATATGAAGTTAAAAGAGAAAAAGTATAACACAGCAAAGATAAGTGTGAAAACAGAGGACTGGGAAGCTTTTAAAGAACAACAGAGGATTACTAAGAAGGAAACAAGCAGAGAAAAAATGAGGTACAAAGGTAAACTGGCCAAGAATATAAAGGAGGATGGTAAAAGCTTTTTTAGGTAAGTGAAAGGCAAAAAAATGGTTAAGACTAAAATTGGGCCCTTGAAGACAGAAACAGGGGAATATATTACGGGGAACAAAGAAATGGCAGAAGAATTGAATTGGTACTTCAGATCTGTGTTCACTGGTGAAGACACAAGCAATCTCCCTGAGGTAACAGTGGCTGAAGGACCTGAACTTAAGGGAATTTATATTTGCCAGGAATTGGTGTTGGAGAGACTGTTAGGTCTGAAGGTTGATAAGTCCCCGGGGCCTGATGGTCTACATTCTAGGGTACTGAAGGAGGTGGCTCGAGAAATCGGGGATGCGTTGGTGATTATTTTCCAGAGTTCGATAGATTCGGGATCAGTTCCTGCAGATTGGAGGGTGGCTAATGTTGTACCACTTTTTAAGAAAGGTGGGAGAGAGAAAGCAGGAAATTATAAACCAGTTAGTCTGAC
>NC_057743.1:8627641-8649798 GCF_004010195.1 Chiloscyllium plagiosum | reverse complement strand
GAGGTCAATTCCTAGAATGGCAGGACAAACTTAAATTGAAAGATTGGACCGAGTGGTCTTGTATACCCTTGAGTTTAGAAGACTGAGGGGGGATCTGATTGAGACATATAAGATTATTAAAGGATTGGACACTCTGGAGGCCGGAAACATGTTTCCGCTGATGGGTGAGTGCCGAACCAGTGGACACAGCTTAAAAATACAGGGTAGACCATTTAGGACAGAGATGAGGAGAAACTTCTTCACCCAGAGAGTGATGGCTGTGTGGAATGCTCTGCCCCAGAGGGCAGTGGAGGCCCAGTCTCTGGATTCATTTAAGAAAGAGTTGGATAGAGCTCTCAAGAATAGTGGAATCAAGGGTTATGGAGATAAGGCAGGAACAGGATACTGATTAAGGATGATCAGCCATGATTATATTGAATGGTGGAGCAGGCTCGAAGGGCAGAATGGCCTACTCCTGCACCTATTGTCTATTGTCTATTGTCTATTTTCCTGATGAAGAGCTTATGCCTGAAACGTCAATTTTCCTGCACCTCGGATGCTGCCTGACCTGCTGTGCTTTTCCTGCACCACTCTAATCTTGACTCTAATCTCAGGCATCTGCAGTCCTCACTTTTGCCAAATTTAACTCAGGGCTTATCTGGATACCTCCAACTTTGCTGAAGAGGTTTGATAACAGCTTAGCAAACATCATCTAACATACAAAAGTTAAAACAAAGTGCTGCAAATGCAGGGTGTCTTAAACAAAACTAGAAAATGCTGGAGAAACACAGCATCTGTGGAGAGAAAATCTGAGTTAACATGTTGAGTCTGGTCAACCTTCTGAAGAACTGACTGATAAACTCTTGTTTTTCAGACCTGCTGAGTTTCTCCATCTATTATCTATTGTACAGATAGTTTGTGGCAATGGGAGGAAAGGAAGAATGAAATTTGTACAATGGTGAACTGATGGAGTCATAAGCCCTTCACATTCTATTTGGAGAAAGTGAGGACTGCAGGTGCTGAAGAGTCAGAGTCGAAATGTGTGTTGCTGGAAAAGCACAGCAGGTTAGGCAGCATCCGAGGAGCAGGAGAGTCGATGTTTTGTGCATATTGTCCTGATGAAGGGCTTATGCCCAAAATGTTGACTCTCCTGCTCTTTGGATGCTGTTTAACCTGCTGTGCTTTTCCAGCACCACACTTTTCAACTCTTAACATTCCCCTGGTGAGAATGTAAACAGAAACCTAGTCATCAGTCTGGATGCCACTATGTGTTAGTCAATACAGAACATAAAAGAGCAACCTTGTTAACTTAAATTTTTGTTGAATGTTGAATGTTTTTAAGGCAAAGATTTTTGAACAGTAAAGGAATTAAGGGTTTCGGTGAGCAGAAAGGTGAGTGGAGCTGAGTTCATGAAAAGATCAGGCATGATCATCTTTTCTTACTAGATTAGATTCCCTACAGTGTGGAAACAGGCCTTTCAGCCCAAGTCCTCACTGAGCCATTTCCCTCTGACTAGCACAGTTACCACCTTTGGTGTTTGAACTCATATATCGCTGGACATCGGAGTACATCTGGGAAAATTAACAAACGATGAAATTCATAACTAATCTTGGAGGAACTGTTGGGCGAAGTTCACAGCACAGAATCAGATAAGTTAATTGTTCTTTTAAATCTGTCCAAGGGAAAGGCTGCAGTAGTGAGTATGGTGGATTCTTTCTTGATTATATGTTTTTGGAGATAAGTCTCTTGATTAAACTTAACATATAAGCCATAGCTATTAATTTAACCTGGGGCAGTGTTTGTAGAGGAATAAGACGGTGTTATTTTCTGGGTCTGTAGATTGTGAAGGAGCAAAAATGGCCTTTGCAGTGATATGTACTTCTTGTCAGATGTGGGAGTTTAAAGAGAGTTTAAGGGTTACTGCGGATTATATCTGCCATAAATGCTGTTGGATGCGAATCTTATCAGATCGAGTGGATCGAAGAGACAGATAGAAGTGATCAGGAATTTGCAACAGCAACAGTATATGATGGATGGCAGTTATAGGAAGGGAGGAAAGTCTCAGATACAGTCACATAGACAGGTTTACTCCAGGAAGGGTGAGAGAGGTCAGCACCTAGGGCAGGAGTCTTTTGTGGATATACCCATTTCAAACAGGTATGCTGAGAGATACGAGGCGGGTACAGCTGAGAACAGAAGTGAGTCAAACAGTCAGGGCAGGCAGGGACAAGGTAGGACTAATAAATTAAACTGCATTTATTTCAATGCAAGGGGCCTAACAGGGAAGGCAGATGAACTCAGGGCATGGTTAGGAACATGGGACTAGGATATCATAGCAATTACGGAAACATGGCTCAGGGATGGGCAGGATTGGCAGCTTAATGTTCCAGGATACAAATGCTACAGGAAGGATAGAAAGGGAGGCAAGAGAGGAGGGGGAGTGGCATTTTTGATAAGGGATAGCATTACAGCTGTGCTGAGGGAGGATATTCCTCGAAGTACATCCAGGGAAGTTATTTGAATGGAACTGAGAAATAAGAAAGGGATGATCACGTTATTGGGATTGTATTATAGACCCCCCAATAGTCAGAGGGAAATTGAGAAACAAACTTGTAAGGAGATCTCAGCTATCTGTAAGAATAATAAGGTAGTTATTAGATTAGATTACTTACAGTGTGGAAACAGGCCCTTCAGCCCAACAAGTCCACACTGACCCTCCAAAGAGCAACCCGTCCAGACCCATTCCCCTACATTTATCCCTTCACCTAACACTACGGGCAATTTAGCATGGCCAATTCACCTAACCTGCACATTTTTGGACTGTGGGAGGAAACCGGAGCACCCGGAGGAAACCCATGCAGACAAGGGGAGAATGTGCAAACTCCACACACACAGTTGCCTGAGCGGGAATTGAACCTGGGTTTCTGGCGCTGTGAGGCAGCAGTGCTAACCACTGTGCCACTGTGCCACCCACAAATGGCTATAGTAGGGGATTTTAACTTTCCAAACATCGACTGGGACTGCCATAGTGTTAAAGGTTTAGATTGAGAGGAATTTCTTAAGTGCATACAAGACAATTTTCTGATTCAGTATGTGGATGTACCTACTAGAGAAGATGCAAAACTTGACCTACCTGTGGGAAATAAGGCAGGGCAGGTGACTGAGGTGTCAGTGGGGGAGCACTTTGGGGCCAGCGACCATAATTCTATTCGTTTTAAAATAGTGATGGAAAAGGATAGACCAGATCTAAAAGTTGAAGTTCTAACTTGGAGAAAGGCCAATTTTGATGGTATTAGGCAAGAACTTTCGAAAGCTGATTGGAGGCAGAGGTTCACAGGTAAAGGGGACGGCTAGAAAATGGGAGGCCTTCAGAAATGAGTTAACAAGAATCCAGAGAAAGTATATTCCTATCACGGTGAAAGGGAAGGCTGGTAGGTATAGGGAATGCTGGATGACTAAAGAAATTGTGGGTTTAGTTAAGAAAAAGAAGGAAGCATACGTCAGGTATAGACAGGATAGGTCGAGTGAATCCTTAGAAGAGTATAAGGAAAGTAGGAGTATACTTAAGAGGGAAATCAGGAGGGCAAAAAGGGGACATGAGATAGCTTTGGCAAATAGAATTAAGGAGAATCCAAAGGGTTTTTACAAATATATTAAGGACAAAAGGGTAACTAGGGAGAGAATATGGCCCCTCAAAGATCAGCAAGGCGGCCTTTGTGTGGAGCCACAGAAAATGGGGAGATACTAAATGAATATTTTGCATCAGTATTTACTGTGGAAAAGGATATGGAAGATATCGACTGTAGGGAAATAGATGGTGACATCTTGCAAAATGTCCAGATTATAGAGGAGGAAGTGATGGATGTCTTTAAATGGTTAAAAGTGGATAAATCCCCAGGACCTGATCAGCTGTACCTGAGAACTCTGTGGGAAGCTAGAGAAGTGATTGCTGGGCCTCTTGCTGAGATATTTGTATTATCGATAGTCACAGGTGAGGTGCCGGAAGACTGGAGGTTGGCAAACATGGTGCCACTGTTTAAGAAGGGCGGTAAAGACAAACCAGGGAACTATAGACCAGTGAGCCTGACCTTGGTGGTGGGCAAGATGTTGGAGGGAATCCTGAGGGACAGGATGTACATATTTTGGAAAGGCAAGGACTGATTCGGGACAGTCAACATAGCTTTGTGCGTGGGAAATGATGTCAGAAACTTGATTGAGTTTTTTGAAGAAGTAACAAAGAAGATTGATGAGGGCAGAGCAGTAGATGTGATCTATATGGACTTAGGCGTTCGACAAGGTTCCCCATGGGAGACTGATTAGCAAGGTTAGATCTCATGGAATACAGGGAGAACTAGCCACTTGGATACAGAACTGGCTCATAGGTAGAAGACAGAGGATGGTGGTGGAGGGTTGTTCTTCAGATTGGAGGCCTGTGACCAGTGGAGTGCCACAAGGATCGGTGCTGGGCCCTCTACTTAGAAGGCGTTTGGTGTGCTTTCCTTTATTGGTCAGAGTATTGAATACAGGAGTTGTGAGGTCATGTTGCGGCTGTACAGGACATTGGTTAGGCCACTGTTGGAATATTGCATGCAATTCTGGTCTCCTTCCTATCGAAAGATGTTGTGAAACTTGAAAGGGTTCAGAAAAGATTTACAAGGATGTTGTCGGGGTGGAGGATCTGAGCTACAGGGAGAGGCTGAACAGGCTGGGGCTGTTTTCCCTGGAGTGTCGGAGGCTGAGTGGTGACCTGATAGAGGTTTACAAAATTATGAGGGCCATGGATAGGATAAATAGACAAAGTTTTTTCCCTGGGGTGGGGGAGTCCAGAACTAGAGGGCATAGGTTTAGGGTGAGAGGGGAAAGATATCAAAGAGACCTAAGAGGCAACCTTGTCACACAGAGTGTGGTACGTGTATGGAATGAGCTGCCAGAGGATGTGGTGGAGGCTGGTATAATTGCAACATTTAAGAGGCATTTGGATGGGTATATGAATAGGAAGGATTTGGACCAGGTGCTGGCAGTTGGGACTAGTTTGGGTTGGGATATCTGGTCAGTATGTACCGAAGGGTCTGTTTCCTGCTGTACATCTCTATGACTCTAATGCGCCAAACATTATGAGCAATTTAGCATGGCCAATTCACCTGACCTGTGGGAGGTAACCAGAGCAAACCCATGCAGAATGAACAAATCCCACACAGCCATCACCCAAGATTGGAATTGAACCCGGGTCCCTGGCACTGTGAGACAGCAGTGCTAACCACTAAGCCACTGTGCCACCCCATGTTTCCTTGCTCGTAGATACTTGATTTTCGCATTGCATCCTGATCTGTTAAATGGCTATCATTACATTGTATTTACACAGAAAACAACTGCTATCAACAGTTTCTTTATTGTTGCTTTTAAAGTTTATTATTCCAGATTATTCTGACCTTCCTACCTGAAATCACTGCTGTACAAGCATGTGAACATACAAATTAGGAGCAAGAGCAGGCTACTCAGCCACTTGAGAATGCTCTGCTATTCAATAACAACTG
The DNA here is from genome assembly GCF_004010195.1 of Chiloscyllium plagiosum. Lineage (NCBI taxonomy): Eukaryota > Metazoa > Chordata > Chondrichthyes > Orectolobiformes > Hemiscylliidae > Chiloscyllium > Chiloscyllium plagiosum. The sequence continues at coordinate 8,644,284 of NC_057743.1, read as the reverse complement.
ATTCAATTAATTCACATTTCCACCTAACCCTGATAACCTTACACTCCCTTGATCACCAAGAATCAATCAAACTCTGCCTCAAAGATCTTCAAAGACTCTGCTCCCACCCATTGATCAATCCTGATTTTCTATGCTTTTGGAAGTGCTGACCCTTGCTTTGAGAATCAACTAAAGATTCAGAAACAGATAAGTTGCTGCTTCATGCTGTCTTACAATTAGATAACAAGTAACTTCAATTTATGAAAGCAGTAAGGTAGCTGAACTGAACTGCTTTTTGAAGACATCAAGTGAATTTATTAAATAGTGAATGAAATAATAATCTAACAAAGTTATCACAGAATTATATAATGACAATAGAAAGTCTTTTACCTCATTCACTTCATAGATCAAATAATAAGAGTTGCAATCTCATTCAAATAAATTTGATTATTAATGACTTTTGTAACTTATAGGTGTCGGTATTTGTGGGTTAACACCAGCCACAGAATCAAAGGGTGCATGTTCAAATCCAACTCTGAAGACTGCAATATTCAACACAGTACTGATGGAGTGCTGTACTGTCAGGGTTGCTGTCTTTCAGATGTGATATATGTCAAGATCCTGACTGTCTGCACAAGGTGAATTATGGCACTATTTAAGAACAGAAGCAAGGGGCCTGTCCTGCTTGATTAGTCAATATTCAGGGTGGAAGGGCCTGTTCCTGGGTTGTAAATTTTCTTTGTTCTTTGTTCATCTTTGTTTAGAGATTGCAAATTGTTGTGATCAGGAATGCATTGCCTGAAAGGTGAAAGCATATTAAATAGTAAATTTTAGAAGCAGATGTGGGTGGCACGGTGGCACAGTGGTTAGCACTGTTGCCTCACTGCGTCAGAGACCCGGGTTCAATTCCTGCCTCAGACGACTGACTGTGTGGAGTTTGCACGTTCTCCCAGTGTTTGCGTGGGTTTCCTCCGGGTGCTCTGGTTTCCTCCCACAGTCCAAAAACGTGCAGGTTAGGTGAATTGGCCATGCTAAATTGCCCATAGTGTTAGGTGCAAGGGTAAATGTAGGGGAATGGGTCTAGGCGGGTTGGTGTGGGCTTGTTCGGCTGAAGGGCCTGTTTCCACCCTGTAATTAGTCTAATCTAATTGGATATACACTTGAAAGGGAAAATCCGACAGGGACATGAGGGATCAGCAGGGAGGGAGTTGCTGCATGAATGAATAGCCAGCTAGTTCAATGAGCTGACACAAGTATGATAGGCTGAATGGCCTCCTTCTGTGCTGTAAGATTCTATGGCTTAATGCTCACATTAGCACTATCTGGACTGCTGAGCCTGCCCTCTGATTGGCCAGCAGCTCTTCAAGATGGATTCTTGCCATTTCCTTTATTCTTTAATGGGATCTGGTTGTCATTGGTGAGGCCAGTACTTTTCTCCCCATCTATAATTGCCTTTGAACTGAATGGATTGTCAAGTTATTTTAGGGGACAATTAAAAGTCAACCTCTTCACTGTGGATTTGGAGTAACATGTGGGTCAACTGGGTAATGATGGTGGTTTTCCTGCCCTAAAGGACACTAGACTTTTGTTTTTAGAATTAGATTTATTGTCAGACGTACTCCAGTACAAAAGTACAGGAACACAGTGAAAAGTGTATAATGTCGCCACATACAGTACCATCTTAGGTACAAGTACCTAGCTGCAAATCTTAGGTTTTCGGTACAAAATTAGACAGATAGAGAAAAAAGCCACAAGCCACAAAATAAAGAAATACAGTTAAAAGATATACATTATCTTACATGAGTGAATCAGGTGTATTTTTACAATCAATAAGATGATATTTTCTTGCATAACTGAGGGTTTCCATTTGTAGTATTTCCTTTCAATGCCTACAGTAATGGAGTAAAGTTATGCATGAAATTATTTGTGATGGTTTTTGTTTCTGTCTTTGTTTGAAGCATTGTTTTTTCACATAAAATGTTCATCTTCCTTTCCATAAACTCCAATAAATGTTATTTCAAGTGCTTAACATATAAAAAAGTCTTCATTACACAGACAAGCTTTCAATTCCTTAGTTTTATGCGTTGCATTTAAATTCTGGCAGCTGCCATTGTGGAATTTGAACTCATATTGCCAGAATATTGACCTAGACCTCTGGAATATAAATCCAATGACATTTCCACGGTCTCTGCTTAAAAGGGACCTGAGCCCTGATAGCAACTAACCAGTTGCCAGCTGAGCAAAAAGTGCAGTCAAAGTGCCACAAGTGACTGACATAGCTGATTAAATTCAGCCCCTATAATGCCCTAGAGTCATGAAATATCTCTCTACAGGAGTAATTATCAAAGAAAGTTAGACACCTAGCCATATAAAGAGTTATTAGAGTAGGTGACTGTGAAAATTTGGTCAAGAATCAACAAAGTTGATAGGAACGTAAAGAGTTGAAAAGAATTAGGGTGGGAATTTCAGAGTATAGGGGCCTGGGCAGCTGAATCTCCAGCTGCCAAAGATTAAAACAGTGGAGTTGGAAAAAGCCAGGTTTGAAGGAGCACAGATATCACAGAGGGCTTTAGAGCTGAAGGAGATGACAGGGATGAAAATAAATGAAAGTACTGAGGGATTTGGAAACAAATTTGGAAACTCCAGGGTAGGGGAGTCCAAAACTGGAGGGCATATGTTTAAAGAGAAAGGGGAAAGATTTAAAAGGGTCTTTACCACACAGATGATATATGGAATGAGTGCCAGAGTAATTGGTAGAGGCAGGTACAATTACAACATTTGGACAAATGCATGATAGGAAAGGTTGAGAGGGATAAGGGCCAAATCGGGCTAGTCTAGTTTGGAAAATGATCGGCATGGACGAATTGTACCAAAGAGTCTGTTTCTGCACGGTTTGACTCTATGACTCTGTATTAAAATGGACATGACATAAGTAGTATGGCAAATTAAAGGCAAGGGGTAAGCTGCAGAGAGATGGCAATGGTGAGGTAAAACTAAGCATTGGCAACAGAAGGAATCAGATGTGTTTTTTCAGTGATATTGCAGTGACAATTGTGAGGCTGGTAAGATTGTTATGTTTTGGGATTTTATCTTTACATTTAGGATAAACAAAGAGGTCATATGTCCTGTGCTGCAGTAAGTCTGATTGGTTTGATCACCAGGGATCAAAGGTAAGCTTATTTTGTTTACTGAAATTACTTACTAAAAACAAGGTGCAAAATGTTACTCTTGGAGACAATGGCAGCAGTCTCTGAGTTTACAAGTAGTAGGTTCTCAGTCTCAAACAATTCAAGATGTATCTGTTTATAAACGTGATTTGGAGATGCCGGTGTTGGACTGGGGTATACAAAGTTAAAAATCACGCAACACCAGGTTATAGTCCAACAGGTTTTATTGGAAGCACTAGCTTTCGGAACGCCGGTCCTTAACCACCTGATGAAGGAGCAGCAGTCTGAAAGCTAGTGCGTCCAATTAAACCTGTTGGACTATAATCTGGTGTTGTGTGATTTTTAACTCTGTTTATAAACAGTTGTGTTGAAATCTGTCCATTTCTCCTCAGATGATAGGGAGTTAGGTTAAGAATAGCCAATTAGCATTTCTATTTGAAAGCTGAATAACTTTCCTGTTGTCATGGGGATACAATTATTAAGGTCTGGTTACAGGTATCTCTACAACTCAATAAAAAATCACAGACAGACAGCGATGTGATCGGCATAGAGATAAGGCTGCTTGACTTTGTGAGTGATGTCAGCCAGATATGGGACGGAGACAGTTTCTGGTTGAAGAGACACATTCTACATCTAAGGACTTCAGGAGAATAATCTTGGCTTGGTCAAAGAAGAAGAACATTGAATCATTATCTTACAATTGGTGGTGGATTTAAAGAACTGTCTAAAAATTGAGAAAAGTATCAGCAGAAGGTCACTGAAATCACTAGTCAATGAAACCAAGGATGTGGGAACCCGTTTAAGCTGGAAGCCACGATTTGGAGGAGCCGGTGTTGGACTGGGGTGGACAAAGTTAAAAATCACACAACACCAGGTTATAGTCTGACAGGTTTATTTGGAAGCACTAGCTTTCGGAGCGCTGCTCCTTTATCCGGTGGTTGACTGTGAAGCAACTGGAAGCAACTGTGAACTGGTTGCTAAAGGAACAGACTGTTATTCTAATTGATGATTCATGTGATAATTCAGGGGAATGTTCCTCTCTGTAGACTGTAATTATTTGCAAAAAGAAAATAGTTATTAGTCAACAATGCTTTTAGTCATTTGTTACAGTAAAAGTGAAATTATGATTTAAAACAGAATGTGCTGAGAAACTCAGCAGCATCTGTGAGAGAGAAACAGACCTAACAAGATGATTCCAACATGACTTCCACTGGATTGAAGGGGGATAGAAAAGTGATGGTTTTTTTGATATTTTTAATCAACCTGTTCAGACATGTGACAACACACCTCTGGAGCCGGTAGGACTTGAATTCAGGCTTTCTAATGCAAAGGTAGAGACACTCACATTGTACCACAGTGGTCCTTTCAAGTACTAACCAGGCCTGAGTCTGCTTAATTTCTGGGATCAGACCTTTTCAAACTAGCATGGCCATAGGCAGTGATGGGGTTTTATACATTATGAAACTGGGTAAAAGTGCCAGACACAAAATGAGGTGCTGCTCCTCCAGCTTTCATTAGGCTTTGCTAGAACACTGTGGCAGGCCTAGGACAGAAATGTTAGTAGAGAGCAAGACAATGCATTGAAATAACAATCAGCCAAAAGGCCAGGGTCATTCTTGCAGTCAGAGTAGATGTATTTTGCAAGGTGGTCATGCAGCCTTGTTTGGTTTCACCATTGTAGAGAAGATCACATTGTGAGCAGCAGACTGGATTGAATTAAGTCCCAAATATATTGCTGCTTCACCTGGATGGTGTTTTCAGGCCCTTGGACAGTGAGGAGGGAGCAGGTAAAGGGTCAGGTTTTGCACCTTCTCCAGTTGTATGTGAAGATGTCATGGTAAAGTGGAAAGTTGTTAAAAGTGAGTGAGAAGTGGATGAGGGTGTCATGGCTGGCATAGGCCATGTGGAAGGGGAGATGGAAAGATGCATATAGTGTTGGCATTCTGCCTGATGTGCAGAAATGGGGAGGATGGTCTTTTGAATGCAGAAAGTGAGGACAAGAGGAACCTTATTATTTTCGAGGAGGGAGGGGAAGGGATGAAAGTTGAAGTGCAAGAAATCATTCAGATCCAGCTGAGGTTCACATCAACCACAGTAGAGGAAATCCTTAGTTGAGGAAAAAGGAAGAAGTGTTGGTAACACCCATGTGGAAGGTGGCTCCATCGGAACTGATTCAACTGAAATGGAGAAACTGAGAGAATAGAATACAGTCCTTACAGGAAGCAGGGTGTGACGAAGTGTAGTCAAGGTAGCTATGGAAGTCGGTGGGTTTATAATAAATACTTGTGACAGCCTTTCCCCAGAAATGATTTGGAGACACCAGTTTTGGACTGGGGTGTACAAAGTTAAAAATCACACAACACCAGGTTATAGTCCAACAGGTTTATTTGGAAGTACTAGCTTTCAGAGCGACGCTCCTTCATCAGGTGGTTGTGTCTTACAATCTTATTCTCCACAACCACCTGATGAAGGAGCAGCTCTCCAAAAGCTAGTGCTTCCAAAATAAACCTGTTGGACTGTAACCTGGTGTTGTGTGATTTTTAACTTTCCCCAGAAATGGAGACAGAGAAGTTGAGGAAGGGAAGTGTCAGAGATGGATCAGGTGAAGGTCCCATGAAGAAGGTTGAAAATTGAAAGCAAAACTGATGAATTTTTCTCATTCCAAAGAAGTGCTGGAAACACCATTGACATCATCAATCTATTGAAGAAAGAATTGTGGGTAAGGGCCCCATAGCTCACAAAGAGATGGGCATAACTCGGATCCATCCAGGAATACAAAGCCACACCTTTGGCTTGGAGAAAGTGAAATGGGTTAATGGAAAAATTGATTAAAGCGAGAATAAGTTTGGTCACTTCAGGGATATTGGTGGTGATTGGGGACTGTTCAAGCCTCTTTACAAGAAAGAAACAGACAGCCCTCAGACCATCCTGATTAGTGACAGAGGTGTAGAGAGATTGTATGTCGCACTGAAGAAGAGGTGGATGGGGCCAACAAATTGGAAATTGTGGAACTAGCATAAAGCATTTGAAGAATCACAAATGTAGATGGGAGGACAAGGGGCAGAAAAAAGTCATGATAGGGAAAAAAAAAGTTCAGGAGAAAGTGAGGACTGCAGATGTTGGAGATCAGAGCTGAAAATGTGTTGCTGGAAAAGCGCAGCAGGTCAGGCAGCATCCAAGGAGCAGGAGAATCGACGTTTCGGGCATGAGCCCTTCTTCAGGAATGAGGAGAGTGTGCCAAGCAGGCTAAGATAAAAGGTAGGGAGGAGGGACTTGGGGGAGGGGCATTGGAAAAAAAAAGTTCAATAAAGCAGAACAAGCTGAAATAAAGAGTCTGCCAGAGCAGACCCATTTGTGGATTTTGGAGCAAAACTCCTGTGTTACTGAGTGGAAATTCAAATCGCCTTTTAAAAGTTACAGGTCTCTGAATTTGAAACAGTTGCTGTGTCCATTCCATTTCCCTCACTTCTGTTCTCATCCATTCTCCTCCCAAAAGGTTCCCCTTGTTCCAACCATCCACCACCTTTTCTTTACAGTATTCTGATGAAATATCCCACACCTGAAACATTAACTCAATTTCAATGTACATGGACAGTGCCAGACCTACTGAGCATTTTTGGTGATTTTGGTTTTCATTTTGTTTATCCGACATTTGCAGAATTTTGTTTTTATGCTATATTTTGACCATGGTAAAGAGGTTTCTCTTGAATTCCTTTATGGACTTATTAGTGATTATCTTATATTTATGGGTCCTAAGGTTGGTTTCCCATAAGTGGAATATTTTCTTAGAGTCTACTCTTCAGAATTTTAAAGATCTGTTTGTCTCCTCTCATTTTCCAGAGGAAGATGTCCAGCACTGTTCAATTCTGGAATAACCTTGTAGTTTTTTATTTGCATTTTTTCCAGTCCATGGAGACCAGATCTGTGTGCTGAACTTCAAGTGTGGTATAACAATGGTTCAATACAAGTTTAACATAACTTTTCAATTTTATTCCTTCAGAAATAAACAACAGTGCTTTGTTTTTTATCTATTGAACATTGTTAACATCATTGATGGCCCAGAGGGATATCAGACTCCTTTCAATTTGATTGATTCTTGACTACTTGTAAAGAAGCTTTTATTCCCCACCAATATTTTTACATTTTATGAAATAAATTCATGTAAAATTAAAATACATTTTGTTTCATATGCCTGTGATCTTTAACTAAAGTTTCTTGCTCTGCCTAATCTTCAATTCCTTAATGCTGTACATGAAGATTTCTGAGTGATAGGGTCCCACTATCCCTTCCAAGCAACACGTAAGGTTAAAGAAAAGAAAGACTTGCATTTCTGTAGAGTTTTTTTTATAACCATCAAGTGCCTCAAAAGCATTTACAACTAATGAAGTGCTTCTTGAGGTTTAGGTCACTGCTGTAACATAGGAAATATAGTCAGCCACTCGTGTATGTCATTCTTCCATAAACAACAATGTGAACATTACCAGGTAGTCTGTTTTGGTGATATTGATTGAGCAGTAGATATTCACCAGGTCACCTGGGATAACTCCCTGCTCTTCTTTGGAATATTGACATGTGATGTACACAGGAACTGAGTTTAAGACCACATCTCTGAAAGTGCAGTGCTTCATCAACACTCCAATGAAATGCCAGCTTTGCTTTGGCTGCTCAGGCTCTGAAGGGCAACTTTACCCTAAAGCCTAGTGACTCAGAGGTGAGAATGCTACTAACTGAACTACAGGTGATAATTGTTCACATTAATGAGGAACATTGGTTTAAAGGTTCACTTACCTCTCCAGGAGGAGTTGAGCACTTGCAGATGATCATGCATGTGATGTTTTGGATGAAAATAACTCATGAGGATGCCAGAATTTGAGCCTTTTTCCAAAGCAGGCTCGGAGGAGTGGAGGTATTTAATTGGTCAGGAGGATGGCAGATGGGAATGCTGCCACCTCTGCTCTTGAATAAATCCATACCAGTAATGCTACTGGATGACATTTCTGCCCGACTGCCAATTTAAGCCCTTAAGCGGGCAATTAGACTCATAGGGTCATAGAGATTTACAGCACAGAAATAGACTCTTCCACCTCATCCATGACGATCAGATATACCACTCCAATCTAGTTCTACCTGGCAGCACCCAGCCCATAACGCTCCAAACACTTCCTATTCATATACCCATCCAGATGCCTTTTAAATGTCGCAATTGTACCAACCAACACCATTTCCTATGGTGGCCCATTCCACACATAAAGCACCCTCTGCGTGAAAAAGCTGCCCCTTAGGTCTCTTTTATATCTTTCACATCTCAGCCTAAACCTATGCCCTCCCAGAGGTTCTGGACTATTTACCCTATCCATGCCCCTCATGATTTTATAAACCTCTAAAACGTCACCTCTCAGCCTCCGACACTCCAGGGAAAATAGCCCCAGCCTATTCAACCTCTCTCTATAGCTCAAATCCTCCAACTTTGGAAACATCCTTGTAAATCTTTTCTGAACCCTTTCAGGTTTCACATCATCCTTCCGATGGGAAGGAGACCGGAATCGCATGCAATATTCCAACAGTGGCCTAACCAATGTCCTGTACAGCCACAACATTGCCTTCCAACTCCTGTACTCAATACTCTGACCAATAAAGGAAAGCATACCAAATGCCTTCTTCACTATTCTATTTAACTGCGACTCTACTTTCAAGGAGCTATGAACCTGCACTCCAAGGTCTCTTTGTTCAGCAACACTCCCTAGGACCTTACCATTAAGTGCATAAGTCCTGCTAAGATTTGCTTTCCCAAAATGCAGTACCTCGCATTTATCTAAATTAAACTCCATTTGCCACTTCTCATCCCAATGGCCCATCTGATCAAGATCTTATTGTATTCTGAGGTAACCTTCTTCGCTGTCCACTACACCTCCAATTTTGGTGTCATCTGCAAACTTACTAACTTTACCTCTTATGCTCACATCCAAATCAGTTATATAAATGATGAAAAGTAGTGGACCCAACACCGTTCCTTGTGGCACTCCACTGGTCACAGGCCTCCAATCTGAAAAACAACCCTCCAGTATCACCCTCTGTCTTCTAACTTTGAGCCAGTTCTGTATCCAAATGGCTAGTTCTCCCTGTATTCCATGAGATCTAACCTTGCTCACAGTCTCCCATGGGGAACCTTGTCGAACGCCTTATTGAAGTCCATATAGATCACATATATCACTCTTGCCCTCATCAATCCTCTTTATTACTTCTTCAAAAAACTCAATCAAGTTTGTGAGACCTGATTTCCCACACATAAAACCATGTTGACTATCTCTAATCAGTCCTTGCCTTTCCAAATACATTTACATCCTATCCCTCAGGATTCCCTCCAACAACTTGCCCACCACCAACATCAGGTTCACCAGTTTATAGTTCCCTGGCTTGTCCTTACCACCTTTCTTAAATAATGGCACCACGTTAGCCAACCTCCAATCTTCTGGCTTAGCCAACCTCCAATCTTCTGGCACCTCACCTGTGACTATCGATGATACAAATATCTCAGCAAAAGGCCCAGTAATCACTTCCCTTGCTTCCCACAGAGTTCTAGGGTACACCTGATCAGGTCCTGGGGATTTATCCGCTTTTATGCATTTCAAGACATCTAGCACTTCCTCCTCTGTAATATGGACATTTTTTTGAGCTGTCACCATCTATTTTCCTACATTCTGCATCTTCCATGTCCTTTTCCACAGTAAACATTGATGCAAAATACTCGTTTAGTATCTCCCCCATCTCCTGCAGTTCCACACAAAGGCCGCCTTGCTGATCTTTGAGGGGGCCTATTCTCTCCCTTGTTACCCTTTACTGCTTAATGTTTTTGTAAAAACCCTTTGGATTCTCCTTAACTCTATTTGTCAAAGCTATCTCATGTCCCCTTTTTGCCCTCCTGATTTCTCTCTTAAGTATACTCCTACTGCCTTTATACTCTTCTAAGGATTGACTCGATCTTCATGTAATCTTAATCTTCATTTAATGGTCCCATGATTCTGCTACTGTTTCTAACCCCATGATCAGTGGGAGGGATGAGCATGCAGAGCCCATCTCTTGTTGTGAGGCATTCAGTGTCTGATTGAGTAACATAATTTTGGGAATGGGCAATTCAATGAAATCTACCTTCCCTGTACTTCTCATGTTCACAAGGGCAACTAGGGATGGGTAATTACTGCTGGCCCAGCCAACCATGCCCACATATGATAAATACGTTTTTAAAAATTACAGTATATCCGGAATTTATATTGAAATGTTCCTTCCTGCCCAACTCTCGATGGTTTAACTAGTAAGCAGTTAGTATTACCAACAGAACAGAAGGACCTCAATATCAAATAAATAATGTGAAACTTACTGAGTATTTGCATTGTTTTAGCCAATACTTGGTACTTACCCTGACAGGGCATTTTGGTTATTCTTTCATGTAAGGTGGGCATTGTTGGCTATATCAGCATTTATTACCCATCCCTAATTGCCCAGAGGAGACTTAAGTGTCAACCACATTTCTGTAGGTTTGGAATCAGAAATTAGCTACACTAGGTAAGTACAGCAGACTTCATTCCCTGAAGGACATTAGTGAACAAAATATTTTTTTAATGACAATCGACAGTGGTTATACGGTTACCTTTAGGCCAGCTTTTCAAAATTCCAGACTTTTGCTAAACTCAAATTTCACCAACTGCCATGGTAGGATTCAAACCCATGGCAATAAATGGAAAAAGTAAAATAAGTACTCTAGGTAGCAGAGAAGCATAATATAAATGAAAAGTAAAATGAGGCATCAATTGCCAGTTTTAATAGCAGAAATGGGTCAGTGTTGTTCAGGGGAAAGTGAGGACTGCAGATGCTGGAGATCAGAGCTGAAAATGTGTTGCTGGAAAAGCGCAACAGGTCAGGCAGGTTGTTCAGGGCAAACCCAAGCAAACGAAACACAGGTATGAGGCAACAAAAAAGGCAATATAATGTTCATGATCTGTACTTGTTCAACTGAATGTTGAGCCCTGAAACATTGCAAAATAGTTAAGTGGAAAATGAGGTGCCACTCCTCCAGTTTATGTACAGCTTCACCGGAGCACTGCAACAGGCCTCAGACAGAATGTGCGCGTGAGACCAAGACGGCGTTTTGAAATATCAGGCAAAATTTACTATATTTTATTTTTCCCTCAGCTTAATTTTTTCCAGCAATTCCCCAAAGCATTTAAATTCAATATTGAGTAACAAGTATCTTTTTTGTTAAAGTGAACACAATTTTGGTTTATTAAGATAATCAAAATTCTTTTCATTTCAATGACTTTGTATTGACCTTGGATATGTCAAATGTTAGTCAGTGGCAGTGCTTATTTTGATTTGAAAATACAGCCATACCATGATCAATGTCACTCCGAATTATGTCCCACACTTGAACAGAAATCCCAAGTCTCACTATCCAGTACAGTATAGAGTAAGTGTTGTACGGCTGGAGATGCCACATTTTGGATTATACTGAAGTCCCATTTGCCTGCTCAGCTGGATGTTAACAATTCCATTTCATTACTTTGATGAAGAAAAAGAGACCTGATCAATATCACAAAAGACAGCTGATCACATTGGTGTTTGTATCGGTTTTGCTATTTGTATATTGGCTACGTGTTTCCTTATTTCAGAGGTCTGGCAGCATCTGAGGAGAAAACAGTTAATGTATCAAGTCCAATATGACTCTTCATCAGATCAGCCAATGGGCTGAGGAGTGGCAGATGGAGTTTAATTGAAATAAATGTGAGGTGTTGCGTTTTGGTAAGGCAAATCAGAACAGGACTTACACAGTTAGTGGTAGGGCTCTGGGCAGTGTTGCTGAACAAAGGGATCTTGGGGTGTAGGTGCATAGTTCCTTGGAAGTGGAGTTGCAAGTACACAGGGTGATGAAGAAGGCATTTGGCACACTTGCCTTCATTGGTCAGAACATTGAATATAAGATATGGGACGGCATGTTGAGACTGTACAGGACATTTGTGGGGCCACTCTTTGAATACTGCTTGCAATTCTGGTCGCTTTTATATAGGAAAGATGTGTTAAACTTCAAAGGATGTAGAAAGGGTTTGAGTTATAGGGAGAGGCTGAATAGGCTGGGGTTATTTTCCTTGAGTGTTGAAGGCTGAAGAGTGACCTTTTAGAGGTTTATAAAATCATGAGGGGCATGGATAGGGAGAATAGCCAAGGTCTTTTTCTTAGGGTGGGGGAGTCCCAAACCAGAGGGCATAGATTTAAGGTGAGTAGGGAAAGATTTAATAAGGACCTGAGGCATAATTTTTTCTCACAGCAGGTGGTACATGTATGGAACCAGCTGCCAGAGGAAGTTCTGGAGGCAGGTACAATTACAACATTTAAAAGGCATTTGGACGTGCACGTATAAGAAAGGTCTCGAGGGATATGGGCCAAAAGCAGGAAAGTGGGACTAGGTCAGATTGTGATCTCTGGTTGGTGCAGACAGTTTGGACCGAGGCGTTTGTTCCAATACTGTGTGAATCAATGACTCTATGACTCTTCATTGAGAGTATTATTGGATTTGCAACTTTGATTCTTGCCCTCTCCTCAGATGCTGGTGGACTTGTTGCATTTTCAAGTGGTTTCTGTTTTGTTAATTTCTAATCTCCAGCATTTGTTGTACTTTATTTTTATTTCCTCCATTTCAACCGTGGCTATACAGCAGAAAGTACTTCATTGGCTGTAAGTTGCTTTGAGATGTCTGGCAGTTGTGAAATGCACTATGTCAATGCTAAGTTAAAAATCACACAACACCAGGTTATAGTCCAACAGGTTTATTTGGAAGCACTAGCTTTCTGAGTGCTGCTCCATCATCAGACAGCTGTCTAATGAATGAGCAGCACTCCAAAAGCTAGTGCTTTCAAATAAACCTGTTCGACTATAACCTGCTGTTGTGTGATTTTTAACTTTGTCCACCCCAGTCCAACACCGGCTCCCCTACAACATGGCCTGAAGGCAAGGATGACAAAAGAATAAGCTAAACTTTCATTGAGATAGCAGTTCTCACAACCATTTAATAGTTCAACATCTTGGATTTGGCATAAATTGCAAGTTATTTTGTCACTAATAATGAAAATTGGCTTGCAATTTTTTTATTCGCTTGTAGAATATGTGTGTTGCTATCTGTCCAGTATTTATTGCCCATCCCTAGTTGCCTTTGAGAAGGCAGTGGTGAGCTGCCTTCTTGAACGCCTGCAGTCCATCTGCTGTAGTTTGACTCACTATGGCTTGAGGAGGGCAATTCTAGAGTTTTGACCCAGCGACAGAGAAGGAATGGCAATATATTTTCAATTCAGGATGGTGAGTGCCATAGATGGGAACTTGAAGGTGGTCATGTTCCCATGTACCTCTATCCTTGTCCTACCAGATGGAGGTGGTTGTGGGTTTGGAAGGTGCTGTCTGAGGATCTTCGGCGAATTTCTGTAGTGCACCTTGTAGATAGTACACTGTTGCCACTGAGCATCAATGGTGAAATGAGTGGATGTTTATGGATGTGGTGCCAATCAAGTGGGCTGCATTGTCCTGGATAGTTTGTTGTTGGAGCTGCATTCATCCATGCAATTGGGGAGTATTCCATCACACTCCTGACATATGCCTTGTAGATGGTGGACAGGCTTTGGGGAATCAGGAGGTGAGTTATTCTCTGCAGGGTTCTTAGTTTCTGACTAGCTCTTGTAGCCACTTTATTTATATGGCAAGTCCAGTTGGACTTCTGCTCAGTGATAACCCTAAGGATGTTGACAGCAGGGTAATTCAGTGATGGCAATGCCACTGGGTGTCAGTGGTGGTTAGATTGTTCTCTGACTTGTCATTTTTCATCCTAAAAGTGGGTATTATTCAGTTGCATTTGAACATGGACTGCTTTAGCATCTGAGGAGTTGCAAATGGTACTGAGTATTATTCAATCATCAGAGAACCCCACTTCTGACCTTATGATGGAGGGAAGGTCATTGATGAAGCAGCTGAAGATGGTTCAGCCTAGGACACTAACCTAAGGAACTCCTACAGGGGTATCCTGGAGCTAGGATGTGTGACCTTCAACAACTACAAACATCTTCTTATGTGCCAGGTATGACTCCAAATAGCAGAGAATTTTTCCTCTGATATTCATTGGTTCCAGTTTTGCGAAGGCTCCTTGATGCACTTGATATCAAGGGCTGTAACTCTCACCTCACCTCTGTAATTCAACCCTTTTTTCTATGCTTGAACCAAGGCTATAATGAGGTCAGGAGCTATTGCTGAGCACGTGCTGCTTGATAGCATTGTTGATAACCCCTTCCATCACTTTACTGATGATTGTGAGTATACGTATGGGGCAGTAATTGGTCATTTTAGATTTATCCTGCTTTTCGTGGACAGGCCATACCCAGACAATTTTCCACTCTGTTGGGTAGATGCCAGTGTTGTAGCTGTATTAGCATAGTTTGGATAGGGGTGCAGCAAGTTCTGGAGCACAAGTTTTCAGTGCATTGACAGAATATTTCAGGGCCCAGAGCCTTAGCAGTATCCAGTGCATTTACCTGTTTCTTGATGTCATATGGAGTGAATCAAATTGGCTGAAGACTGGCATCTATGCTGCTAGGGAGCACAGGAGGAGTCCAAGATAGAGCATTGACATTGACAGCTGAAGATTGTTGCGAATGTTTCAGCCTTATCTTTTGCACTGATGTGCTGGGATTCCCCATCATTAAGGATGGGGATATTTGTGTAGCATCCTCCTTCAGTGAGTTCTTTAATTATCCCCCACCATTCACAAATGAATGTGGCAGGATTGCAGAGCTGTTGTTTGCTGCCAGTTGCTGTTGTTTAAAATGATAACTGGACATGTTAACAAAAATCTGAGGGTGCACGTTCAGGGAGCTTTGCCGGCCCCAAAGGCAAAAATCACAGGACACCGGGTTATAGTCCAACAAGTTTATTTGAAACTGCAAGCTTTTGGAGCCTCCACTCCTTCCTCAGGCAGCTAGTAAAAGAGAATACATTGGACACAGAATTTATAAGTAGAAGATCAAAGGGTCATACAACTTATGTGAACGTATAGAACAAACCTAGACGACTATTAAGTCTTTAATCAGTTAGAATTGAGATGCAGGTTTTGATTGATTAATATGTAAATCCCAGAATTTCTTTCAAGTTACTGCCCCAAGATTACTTCAGGTTTTATCAGAATAAAGTGACACTTCTGGTCAGACAATGTATTTTAGGTCAAGATTAGAGTGGTGCTGGAAAAGCACAGCAGGTCAGGCAGCATCCGAGGATCTAGTCCTCACTTTCGCCTAATGTATTTTAGGTGTGAGACTATGTTTCAAGTCTGGAAGGAGAAAGTGAGGACTGCAGATGCTGGAGGTTAGAGCTTAAAAATGTGTTGCTGGAAAAGCTCAGCAGGTCAGGCAGCATCAAAGGAGAAGGAGAAGGAGAATCGTCGTTTCGGGCATAAGCCCTTTTTGAGGAATGAGGAGGGTGTGCCAAGCAGGCTAAGATAAAAGGTAGAGAGGAGGGACTTGGGGAATACGATAGGTGGAAGGAGTTTAAGGTGAGGGTGATAGGAATCTATGTTTCAAGTCTGTATGTATCTGTCAGACTGGTTTTATTTCCAAAGTAGGAATTTATAAATCAGTTTACTAATTGAAACCTACACCTCCATTCTAACTGATTAAAGACTTAATAGCCGTCTAGGCTTGTTCAATACATTCACATAAGTTGTATGACCCTTTGATCTTTGACTTTTAAATTCTGCATCCAATGTATTCTCTCTCACCAGCTGCCTGAGGAAGGATCAAAAGCTCCAAAAGCTTGCCGTTTCAAATAAACCTGTTGGACTATAACCTGGTGTCGAGTAACCTTTCACCTTGTCCACCCCAGTCCAATACTAGCACCTCCACATCATTGCCACAAAGGCGTTGCTCCTGGTGATTCTGCTCTTGCAGTGGATTTTCCGGAAACAGCCGAAGAGTGGAGGGTGGAAGGCCGCCGAAGCCGTCCGGAAGTTGCCGAGCAGCCGGCGTCGAAGTTCTCCGGAAGTTGCCGAGGGCCGCCGGGCGTCCGTCTTCTCGGACTGAGAGCGGCTTGGTTCGCCATGTTGGTTTGTGTGTAAAATAATCGTTTGCATCCGTCCTAAAGCTTGACTCTTTTACTCTAAGGACGAGCCCTGCTGCTAGTTCACACTCTGGGCCATCTACCAATGCTATTATTTTTGTGATTTGCAGGTAAACTCACGTGAGAAACGTCCTTCTGAGGGAGGACACCCTGAGGTACATCTCTCTATCTCTCTATACAACAAAAAATCCGCCTGGTTTTTCCTTTATTTTGTCTTCCTCAGCCTGAAATGAGCTTACCACAGAAAGCCAAACCACAGCCTGTAATAAGAGGACTACAACAGCCTGCTTCGTATCCTTCACTTTTTGGGAAACATTCAATTGATCGATATATTATATAAAATCCAAAAAAAAGTAACAA
>NC_057743.1:8615966-8627141 GCF_004010195.1 Chiloscyllium plagiosum | reverse complement strand
GGATTTTAGCAAGGCGTTTGATAAGGTTCCCCATGGTAGGCTCATTCAGAAAGTAAGGAGGCATGGGATACAGGAATATTTGGCTGTCTGGATACAGGATTTGCTGGCCCACAGAAGTCAGAGGGTGGTAGTAGATGGAAAGTATTCAGCCTGGAGCTTGGTGACCAGTGGTGTTCTGCAGGGATCTGTTCTGGGAGCTCTGCTCTTTGTGATTTTTATGAAGGACTTGGATGAGGAAGTGGAAGAGTGAGTTAGTAAGTTTGCTGATGACACGAAGGTTGGTGGAGTTGTGGATAGTGTGGATAGTGTGGAGGGCTGTTGTAGGTTGTAACGGGACATTGGCAGGATGCAGAGCTGGGCTGAGAAGTGGCAGATCGAGTTCAACCTGGAAAAGTGTGAAGTAATTCATAAAAGGTTGAACTTGAATGCAGAATACAGGGTTAAAGGCAGGATTCTTGGCATTGTGGAGGAACAGAGGGATCTTGGGGGTCCACGTCCATAGATCCATCAAAGTTGTCACTCATGTTGATAGGGTTGTTAAGAAGTCATATGGTGTGTTTGCTTTCAGTAGCAGACGATTGAGTTTAAGACCTGTGAGGTTATGCTGCAGCTCTATAAAGCCCTGGTTAGACCAGACTTGGAATATTATGTTTGCTTCAGGTTGCCTCATATCTGAAAGATTTGGAAGCATTAGAGAGGTTGCAGAGGAGATTTCTAGGATGCTGCACGGATTGGAGGGTGTGTCTATGAAGCAAGGTTAGGGAAATAGGACTTTTCTCATTGGAGCGAAGAAGTATGAGAGATGACTTGATAGAGATATGCAAGATGATGAGAGACATTGTGTGAAAAGCGAAATACTTTTTCCCAGGGCAGAAATGGCTATCATGAGGATGATTGGAGGAAGGTTTGATGACTCAAAGTTCTGGACCCCACAGAAGTTTCAGTTTCAACACACTCTTTACTTCTGCTCATCCGGTGAGAGATCTTGAGCCAAACACCAAAGTAGCACTTAAGCTTGCTTGTAGTTGACTCTTCACAGGTCTCTGAACGTAACATAAAGCAGTATATTTTATACCCCTCAGGGGTGCAACTAATACACACATTTCTCAACCTCACATGGCTAATTGTTAGTACATCACTAATACTGTTCACATAAGCCATAAGTAGATAAGCAGTGCGATTAACAATGGTCCATTATTTAAAAGAAAGCAGTCTGATCCAAGGACAGGGAGGTTTAAACACGGATAGTTCCAACGTTAGGCAAGAGCACCTGCAATCCTTATCACATGTACAGCCACTGAGACCTTCAGCCCCAGCCTGCCACGAGTGCAGGAACACAATTCATGTTTTTAAAGTAGGTTAACTTTTAACCGTTGATTTTCCCCAATACATTATCATTCCCTTCTTTTGATTATTTCGTGATCAGCCAGATCATTCATAAAGCCTACAGTGATAGCAATCAGATATCAGTGGTCCTAAACATCTGAATGTGAGAATGCAGGTGATTACAGTATGTATGATAATCCCGAAATGTAACAACATGCCCCCAAAGTAAAATCCCCAAAGTCACAATTATCAATGGATTCAGCAGGGTTATCCTTGCACTTTCACAGCCGTGGGGGTGGTCAGCAAAACCTGAAACAGTCCTTTCCACCTTGGTTCCAAATCTTTCTGTTTCCAGCTCTTAATCAGGACAAAACCTCCAGGTTCTATAACAGGGTAGTCCCCATCAATGGTCTTGATGTACATGAGTGTAAACTTTGGAGAGTTTTGGTTAACTTATGCAGGTATTTTCCCACTTCCTCCCCTAGAGTGTGCAAATCCAATCTTTCAGGAATGGGAAGTCTGGTTCCCATGGGGTCCGCATGGGTTTCCCAGAGACAATCTCAATGGGGGATAACCCTGTTCTACTTGAGGAGGTAACTCTCATATGGAACAGTGCCAAAGGTAGGACCTTCAACCAGTTCAGTTCTGATTCTTGTGTTAACTTGGCCACTTGTTTTTAGAGTGCCGTTTGCTCGTTCCACTACCCCAGCTGCTTTTGGATGGTCAGTACAGTGAAACTGCTGTTTTATACCCAGCTCTTTGCAGATCTCCTTGTTTATTCTGGCTATAAAGTGGGGTCCATTGTCCAAATTTATAATTTCTAGAAGCCCGTAATGGGGAATCATTTCCCTCAATATTTTTACACTGTTGTAACAATATTATCAATCGTCGGGATTGTTTCAACCCATCTACTAAATACATTTTAATTACTGAACAGTACTTATGACAGTGTATTCTAGGTAATTCTATGAAATCAAGCTGAAGAGAAGCAAAAGGCCCAACGGACACGGGGTAGTTCCAGAACCACAGGGCATCCCTTTTAAAGCATTCGTCGTTTTACAAATTAGGCACGCTTTAGCTTGTTTCTCAACTGCTTTCTGGAAATCCAGGTTTGTAATAAGTATAAACTATTCCCTCCTTGCCCAAATATGAACAATTATGTACATAATCAACTAAGATTGGTAGGAGCAACGAAGGAACACAAATTTGTCTTGCAGGCATAACCCATATCTTGGTTTGAGTGTTGAAGGAGCGCCCCATTTGAGTCGATAGTTTGTGCTCCTTAGCAGGTATGTTTCCTTGTAATTCCTGTATCTCACCGAGTCAGGCATACCTGTCCGTATACTGTTTCAAACCAGGTTTTGTGGGGAACCCAATGGAGCCAGAAGTACGGGGTGTAAGGCAGCCTTCTTGGCAGCAGCGTCTACCTGTTCATTGCCTTTGGAGACTGGTATCTTTGCATCAGTGTGAGCTAAACATTGGATTACCGCAAGACTAGTTGGCAGTTGCAAAGCCTGCAAGAGGTTATGCACAAAAACGGCATTACTAATAGTGTGTCCTGTGGAAGTTAAAAAATCCTCTGTGTCCCCACAAGGCTCCGTAATCGTGAGCCATGCCAAAAGCATGGTGAGAGTCAGTTTCTGTATTTGCTGATTTTCTCTTTGCTAATATGCAAATACAAGTGAGGGCAAACAAACTCAGCTGTCTGTGCCAACAATGGAATTTTAAAAGCTGCTTGCTCAACAATCTTTGAATTGGTGGCAACCGCATATCCTGAACAACATTGTCCTATCCTAGGGAGAGCAAGAAATTAAGTAATACTGCAGTATTAGTTTCGCAGCTAGACACTCTGTTGCTGACAACCAGCAAATCATCCACATTCTGTACTACTATCGATCTCTGCGGTAGTTCCAAGGTCACGATAAGGACACTTCACTCTCCAGTGGCCATATCTCCCATAGTTAAAACAAGGGCCTGGCATTCATCCCTGGGGGATTTCGCTGTCTTGTTCCCAGTCCCTAAGGTGTTGTACTGGGGCCTGCCTGTCTTCCTTTCCAGGGTCTCCTCAGGAAGGGGTTACTCAGTGATGGCCGCTGGGCGGGCATCTGAGGTAGGTTCTGCCCCAGTGGGTATCCTGCTCCCAGTCAACTTTGTCGGGGTTGGCACACTGGGTAAAGGGATCACGAGGTCGCTGGACATATTTGATTTGTGCCTGTAACTTGGATCGTGGTTTGGGCTCATTCTGGCTATCCCAGTAGAAGACCACCTCATTTGTGACCGGGAATTCTCGGAGTAGTCCATATTGTTTGTCTAGATCATGTCAGCAACACCAGAAAGAATACATTGCAAAAGCATAGCATTAAACAAAGGTGAGTCATCTTCTTGGTTAAAGGCTTGAAAACCTGCAAATGTTCCATAGCAGGCAACAAACCGCTCCCAGTAATCACCCCCTGACTTCCCAGGTTTGGGTTGCATCCTAGTACTTTACTAATATTTGCAGGTTGTTGTAAGGCTCGTTCTGTCTCCCAACTTTGGGAGTTCCATCTGCTGTGTATACCTCTATTTCTGTCAGATACATTATTCTTCCAACTTGCCAATAAAGTATCTTTCCATTTACTGTCTGCTTTATCCTTCCATGCTTTAATTAATAATTTCCACTTTTTCTCTCAATTTTTTCTTTCAAATTAGGTTTACTGCCTGTTCACAAGGGGCCACATCCTAGTTCCCTAGTTTCCTGACCTCTCCAGAGGGTACAGAATCAAGACTTAAATGTCATATACATAGTATAATAAAGGGTATTCGACCTGTTGTTTCAATGCCAGTTTTTCGCATGAGGAACACAGCAAGCCTCAATCTCCTTTTAAAGTTTCTTCTCTTGCTGTACTTCCTACACTTTCCGTCATATTGCCAATTGCAATTGCAATGCTCAGTTTGTTTTAAGGGACGGTTCAGGTGAACATTAGTCATTACAGCCATGTTTCAAATAAACCATGAGGCAATGACACAGATCACTGGCAAGGTACAAAAACCAATCGAACTTGCCAAATAATTCTGATTTTCTAATTCAGGACTAACACAAATGGTGTAAAATATATTGACTAAAAGAACCATATTCTTTAATTAACAGATGAAAACTGAACAAATGGCTGAGACATTTCACTGTTAATTAATAACAAACAGACTTTAATGTCACAAAATGATTCAAATCTGCTTAGGGTTGTAAATTGAAAATTGTATCAAGATTGTCCTGTTATGTGCACACTAACCAACATTTATTCTGCATTAAAATAAGTCAAATTCCACTCAGCTATTAAATTAAAATTTCCTGCAAAATATGTTACAGAATTCAGAATTAATCTGAAATACTTGTGCAATACTTCCTGTAGATCACTAATATAAGTCTAGTTAGTTAATTAAACTGCCAAAGATATCTCTGATGAAACTGGGCTGTGCCAACCGCACAAAGCAAGGTTGCAACAAATTAGCAATCCATTTTATACCACATCCACTATTTTCTTTTCCACTACCTTCAAAGAAAGCTAAAAGCAATTTAACGCATTCTGAACTGCTGAAAGTCTGATTTCCACTACCAGCACTCCAATTTAACCCTCGTCAATTCCACAGATTTTAAAAGGCACCAAACCCAGAAATACAAATTAATATGATCAAGCCCATGTAAAAAATGAATATTTTCATGTCTGTGAGTACAGACATACCAATTTATAACCTTATTTATCATGTCTGTTTTTACATTCACAGAAATAGGGCAAACTCAAAACTGAATAAAATGTCATTTACAGCATAAGTTTTATTTCCAATTAACTAAGTGACTAAACTGATTATGATTAGATTTATCATGTCAATCTGTCCATTCCAGTAATTCTATTGTATAGTAACACCAATAAAATGTAAATGACTGCTTCTTTGGCTGCCATAATTGTCCTCATTAAATATTCTGAGTAAATGCTTTATTTGCACATGAACCAATCTGAAAGGGTCAAGAAGGCATCACTCTCCATAACGATGTATACTGACTCAAGTGCCTACATCTTAATTCCACAGCAGCAGACTACTTTTTCTTTCCAGCGAAAGGAGAATTTTTTTAAAGAATAGCTTAAAGAGATTTTTATTATGCTGGCATCGCTGATTATAGATCGACCATTATACTTAGGGCAGGTGACCCCGCTTCTCCTTCAATACCCGAATATCGTTCAACGTCACCCTCATACCTTCATCAGTTTTTTCAGATTTTAGAACATTTTCCCAAAATTTAGTTCAAACAGGATTGCATTTCCAAAATTCCAATTTTCACTAAGTACATTAAAAATTAGCTTACCCGTTAAAGCAGTATTTGGAAATTAATCTGGCCAGAAAATGAAATTCCAAAAGTGATAAATTCCAATTTTAAGAGAGAAATTTTATCAATCTTTACGACCCAATTTTTTAAAAATCAGCATTTCTTGGCAGATTTTGCTTTACACCAGTTCTAATACTTCCTCAAAAGGACATTACATTAACCATACATGATCCACACTAATACAGGCACAGACTACATTTTCAAATCACCATGGATTTCCAAAATATAGACTTAATTCAAAGCATTCCTGGATTTCGAGTTCCAGGGGATTACAAGAAAAACAAATATTGAACAAGACTACATGTAACCACCAATGAACAAAAGTACATTCAAAACAGACCACCAAGAGTTAATGCTTATTTCAGTGAACGCAACACCAAAAGCTGGTCTCACTCTCTCGCCTTTGCCTTTTCGATTTTCTCAATTTCTGCCCGTTATTTTATGCAATCACAATTAAATGTGCCATCAGGTGGAACCCATTTGTTGACAGTTTTTAGTTTGAAATCAGGTTCCTAATAGACACACGTAGGTTAAAGGTGTTCCCTTCTGAGGGTATGCCTCATGAGAGATGTTGTTCCCATTCTTTTCAAAGTTCTCTCTCTCTCTCACGCATGTGCGTACACATATTCATAATCGTGCACTCATTCAAAGTGAATGTCCTTTAATTCGTAAATTACAATTTACCAAATTTTCCAATTTAACACAAAAACATTTACCAAAATGTCCATTTTCTCTGAGGGGCCTCTAAGCCCTATAAATAATTTTCCTGATCAGGTATTCTCTCTCACACATATAGTCTGAAAGGGTCCCCTTTCCAACTATACAGGGATTGTCCCATTATGCCTTACGACTCCTTGCTCTACTATAAACAAATTTCAACTGACCATATCAATATTATGGAGTGAGAAATTTACCAAGCCTACCCTCCTTTTTCTATAATCTCATAATTTAAACCAGCCATATCTAAAGGAGGCAGCTGTCTAAACTGAATCTGTCAGATATTGGTGACTACTTCCCTGACCAGGGTCCCCAGTCTCGACTCTTTATCTCAGGAACGATATAGAATAGCCAATGTCACCCCGCATCAACCTAGAGCAACCTCTTTTTTAAAAAATAAACCTTCTCACCTTATTATCCTGGTCCAGGTGGTTCGATCAATCCCTTCAAGGTACCAGTCTCACTGGGTGAGAGGCAGATTGTCCGGACGCAAGGAGCGGCCTGAGGTAAAACATCTCAGGGCACCCTGCCACTCTATTATGCTCGATTCAAACTCTTGGTCACTTATTCAGCCCAGAGAAACGTTCCCTATGTTGGGATTCAAGTCGTGCACCAAAATGTTGACTCAAAGAGATCCAGGCCACACAAAAGTTTCAGTTTCAACACACTCTTTACTTCTGCTCAGGCGGCAAGGGATCTTGAGTCAAACTTGAAACTTTATTGCTGGAACAGCACAGCAGGTCAGGCAGCATCCAGGGAACAGGAGATTCGACGTTTCGGGCACAGGCCCTTCTTCAGGAAACGTCGAATCTCCTGTTCCCTGGATGCTGCCTGACCTGCTGTGCTGTTCCAGCAATAAAGTTTCAACTTTGATCTCCAGCATCTGCAGACCTCACTTTCTCCTATCTTGAGTCAAACACCAAAGTAGCACTCAAGCTTTCTTGTGGCAGACTCTTCATAGATCTCTGAACATAACACAAGGCAGTATACTTTATACCCCTTGTGCTTGACTAATGAACATATTTCTCAAGCTCACGTGGCTAATTGTTACTACATCACTAATACTGTTCACATAAGCCGTTAGTAGATAACCATTATTTAAAAGAAAACAGTCTGATCCAAGGACAAGAAGGAAAGTAAAAGCTCCAAGGTTAGGCAAGAGCACCTGAAATCCTTGTCATGCATACAGCCATGAGACCTTTAGCCCCTGCCTCTCACGCAAGGCGGCACACAATTCATGTTTTTAAAATAAATTGTTTTTAAAGTAGATCAACTTTTAATTGTTGATTCCCCAATACTTTTATCAGGTTTAGGGGAGAAGTTAGAGATTGATTCTTTACACACAGTGGTGGGTGCGTAGAATGCACTGCCAACAATGGTGGAAGAGTCAAGTACATTAGGGACATTTAAGCGACTCTTGGATAGGCACATGGATGATAGTAAAATGAAGAGTATGTAGGTTAGTTTGATCTTAGAGTAGGATAAAAGGTCAGCACAACATAGAGTGTTGAAGGTCTTATCCTTTTCGATGTTCTATGTAAACATTTCTACTAAAGAAGGAGTAAACCTTAACCTTCTCTTGGGAAATCTGGCAGAGCAAGTGACTGAAGTGTTAGTAGGAGAAATTTTGGGACTAGTGATCATAAAGCTGTTAGGTTTAGTATTGTTATGGAAAAGGATAAGTCTTCAATAAAAGTTAAAGTTCTTTGTTGGAGTTACGCAAATTTTAAGGGTATGAAACCAAACTTTCAAAGTAGACTATTGGTAAATAAAGGGATGACTAATGAGAGGCCTTCAGAAGTAGGATAATGAAAGTTCAGATGCATGATGGTCCTGTTAGAGTGAAAGGTAAGGCTGGTTAGAATAGGGAACAATGGATGAATAAAGAGTTTTTTTTATTCTTGACTAGAACCTCAATCATACATTAGATGTAGACACATGGGATTGACTGAACCTTGAAGTGTACAAAGAGTGTAGTGGCATTCTTAAGAAAACCAGGAAGGCAAAAGGGGATATGAGATAACCTTGGCAGGCAAGGTTAAAGATAATGCAAAAAGATTCTACAAATACATTGAGCACAAGATCAGCTAGAAAGAGGACAGTACAGGTTAAAGATTAAAGAGGTCGTTTTTGTGTTGAGCCTCAGGAGATGGGCAAGATGTTAAATGAATATTTCATATCGGTTTTTACTGTTGAGAAAAGTATGGAAACCAGAGAACTCTGGGAAATGAATATTGATGTTTTGAAAACGGTTTATATTAGAGAAGAGGAAGTGCTGTGGATCTTAGAAAATATAAAGGTAGATACATCTCCAGGACCTGATCTCATACATCTCAGGACATTGTGGGAAGTTAGCGAGGAAATTTGTATCATCTATAAACATGGGTGACGTACCCGAGGGTGGCTAATGTCATGCAATTGTTTAAGAAAGGCTGTAAGGATTAGCCGGAAAACATTACACCTATGAGTCTGACATTGGTGGTGGGTAGGTTGTTGAAAGTGATTCTGAAAGATAGGATTTGGAGAGGCAAGGATTAGTTAGGCATAGTCAGCATGGTTTTGTGTAGGAAGTCGGGTCTCTGAAACTTGATTGAGTTTTTAAATGAAGTAACCAAAATGCTTGAGGGCAGAGTGGTAGATGTGTTTACTTGGACTTTGGTAAATCTTTTGACAAAGGTTTGCATGGTAGACTAATTAGTGAAGTTAGATCATGTGGAATTCAGAGTGAGCTTGCCAATTGGATACAAAGTTGGCTTTAAGGTAGGAGACAGAAAATGGTGGTGGAGGATTGTTTTTCAGACTGGAGTCTTCCTCTGACCAGGAGTGCTTTATATGGATCAGTACTGGGTCCACTTTTGTTTATCATTTATGTAAGTAATTTGGATTAAATTATAGGAGGCAAGGTTAGTACGTTTGCAGATGTGTCCAAAGTTGGTGGTATAATGGACAGTGAAGAGCACTATCTAAGATTACAAAGAGATTTTGATCAATTAGGCCTATTACATGGCAGATGGGAGTTTAATTTGGATAAATGTGAGCTAGATCAGATTCCCTACAGTGTGGAAACAGGTCCTTCGGCCCAACAAGTCCATACTGACCACCTGAAGAATAACCATCCAGACGCATTTCCCTACATTTACCCCTGACTAATGCACCTAACACTATTGACAATTTAGCATGGCCAATTCACCTGACCTGCGCATCTTTTGGAATGGAGGAAACCCACGTAGACACAGGGAGAATGTGCAAACTCCACACAGACAGTCATCCGAGGTTGGAATCAAATCCAGGTCCCTGGAGCTGTGAGGCAGCAGTGCTAACGGCTGAGCCACTGTGCCGCATGTTTTGGTAATGCCATCAAGGACAGAACTTGTACAATTAATGGCAGGGCCCTGGATGGTGTTGTAGAACAGAGAACTAGGGATAAAGGTACATAATTCTTTGAAATTTGCATCGCAGGTAAACTGAGTGATTAAGAAGATGTTTTGCACACTTGTCTTCATTACTCAGACCGTTTGAATATAGGAGTTGGGATATCATGTTAATGTTATATAGGATGTTGGTGAGGCGCTTTCTGGAGTACTGTGTCCAGTTCTGATTACCCTGTAATACGAAGGATACTATTAAACTGGACAGGATTCAGAAAAGACTTAGAGAGTCATAGAGATGTATAGCATGGAAACAGACCCTTCGGTCCAACCCGTCCATGTCGACCAGATATCCAAACCCAATCTAGTCCCACCTGCCAGTGCCCGGCCCATATCTCTCCAAACCCTTCCTATTCATATACCCATCCAAATGCCTCTTAAATGTTGCAATTGTACCAGCCTCCACCACATCCCCTGGCAGCTCATTCCATGCATGTACCGCCCTCTGCGTGAAAAAGTTGCCCCTTGGGTCTCTTTTATATCTTTCCCTCTCACCCTAAACCTATGCCTTCTAGTTCTGGACTCACCAACCCCAGGAAAAAGACTTTACCTATTTATCCTGTCCGTGCCCCTCATAATTTTGTAAACCTCTATAAGGTTACCCCTCAGCCTCCGACGCTCCAGAGGAAACAGCCCCAGCCTGTTCAGCCTCTCCCTGTAGATCAGATCCTCCACCCCTGGCAACATCCTTGTAAATCTTTTCTGAACCTTTTCAAGTTTCACAACATCTTTCCGATAGGAAGGAGACCAGAATTGCACGCAATATTCCAACAGTGGCCTAACCAATGTCCTGTACACCTGCAACACGATCTCCCAACTCCTGTACTCAATACTCTGACCAATAAAGGAAAGCATACCAAACCCTTTCTTCACTATCCTATCTACCTGCGACTCCACTTTCAAGGAGCTATGAACCTGCACTCCAAGGTCTCTTTGTTCAGCAACACTCCCTAGGACCTTACCATTAAGTGTATAAATCCTGCTAAGATTTGCTTTCCCAAAATGCAGCACCTCGCATTTATCTGAATTAAACTCCATCTGCCACTTCTCAGTCCATTGGCCCATCTGGTCCAGATCCTGTTGTAATCTGAGGTAACCCTCTTCGCTATTCACTACACCTCCAATTTTGGTGTCAGCCGCAAACTTGCTAACTGTACCTCTTATGCCCGCATCCAAATCATTTATGTAAATGACAAAAAGTAGAGTGCCCAGCACCGATCCTTGTGGCACTCCACTGGTCACAGGCCTCCAGTCTGAAAAACAACCCTCCACCACCACCACCCTCTGTCTTCTACCTTTGAGCCAGTTCTGTATCCAAATGGCTAGTTCTCCCTGTATTCCGTGAGA
>NC_057743.1:8583340-8615794 GCF_004010195.1 Chiloscyllium plagiosum | reverse complement strand
TTCCCACAGAGTTCTCGGGCACACCTGATCAGGTCCTGGGGATTTATCCACCTTTAACCGTTTCAAGACATCCAGCACTTCCTCCTCTGTAATCTGGACATTTTGCAAGATGTCACCATCTATTTCCCTGCAGTCTATATCTTCCATATCCTTTTCCACAGTAAATACTGATGCAAAATATTCATTTAGTATCTCCCCCATTTTCTGTGGCTCCACACAAAGCTTAGCAGGAGTTGCTGGGAATAGAGGATTTGAGGTATAAAAATTGACTGGAAAGGCGAGGATTTATTTCACTGGAGCATAGGAGGTTGAAGAGCATAGGACCTTTATTGAGGTTTATAAAATCATGAGGAGCAGAGATAAGGTGAATGGCAAGGGTCTTTTCACTGGGATGGGGGAGTTCAAAACTAGGGGGCACATTTTTAAGGTGAGAGGAGAAAGATTTTAAAAAGGCATGAGGGGTAGTGATTTTTTTACACAGTGATTTATATGTGAAGTGAACTGCCAGAGAAAGTGTTGGATGCAGGTCAAGTTACCAATGTTTAAAAACATTTGGATAAATTCATGATAGGAAAGGTTTGGTGAGATATGGGGCTAGTGCAGGCAGGTGGGACTAGTTTAGTTTGGGAACATGGTCGGTGTGTGCTGGTTAGACCAAAGGATCTGTTTCCATGCTGTATGACTCTTTCGTTTTTTTTCTCCATTCACTTAATTGTTTTACAGTTTTATTGCTTCAACTTTGATTTGTAGCAAAAATATAGAGTGATGTAAAATACAGGTCATTCTGCTGTAACATGCGCTTCGTCAGTTTGAATTGGCTAGAATGTGATTGACAAATTCTGGACATTGTTTGAATAACATAAACTTTCTACTGAATGGGTATAGCATTTTCTATCAGCGAGCTTCTACAGCACGCTTTTCTATAGTGGTTTTCCATAGTGCGA
Source organism: Chiloscyllium plagiosum (assembly GCF_004010195.1). Lineage (NCBI taxonomy): Eukaryota > Metazoa > Chordata > Chondrichthyes > Orectolobiformes > Hemiscylliidae > Chiloscyllium > Chiloscyllium plagiosum. Next base: position 8,614,850 of record NC_057743.1, on the reverse strand, counting down.
TTTTCTTTAGCATGAGATTGGAGAGGATCTCATAGTAGAACAACCTGTACTCAAAGCTGTCCATTATATATTGGGATTGAATTTTGAGTGATATAACAAATTTAAGCTAGAAATTTCTAATCCTCAATTACTTACGTGCTGTTGAAGCCTGTTGTATAGTGTCCAGGTTCTATAATGCTTCGAAGATTGGGTTGTAGCTGTCAAAAGTTTAATGTGCTACTGTATAGTAATGGCTCGATATGTTTCTGTGGAAGCTTCAAACTGTTTAGGTGTTCAAGGTGCAGTACAGGTTGTTCTTCTATAATGTAGTGGTTGTGTTCTTGTACAAACCCGCATTATAGAAAATTGCACTTTAGCAACAGTGCTTAAGATGTTGGCGATGTAATCACGTTACAACCAATACTGGTTTTAAAAGTTTGCGTTTTAGAAGCAGTGTCTCTGATTCGTCAGTTGCGTAAAAGCAAACTTGGGTCAATAAAATGCACGTTATAGTAGGACGACCTGTATATGGGTCCCCAGTAGACTCTTAGGGGTCTTTCATCATTTGCACACTGACCATATTAAATTTTATTCTTGATTTCAGCAAGTCTGATTTCTAACTGAGTCTCCAACTGATTTTTTTATATGGGATATAACAAAACCAACAATTGTTTCAAACTGTAGTTATTCTAATAGAACCATTTACTTTAAGCTCTGCAATCCATATGTTGTGGGTGTGCCCACAGTGCTGTTAAGAGGGAATTCCAGGATATAGGCCCTTCGACAGTGGAAGAATTGTGGTCATAGTTCCAAATTAATAAGCTGTATATCTTGGAAAACTTGCTGACGATGGCTTCCTGTGTTCCTGCTACTGTCATGTTCTTTTCGAGAATTGTGGTCAAAGGTTGCAAAGCGTTCCTGAAGAGGCCTTGCTGAGTTACGACAATGCGTTTGGGAGGTGGTACACACTAGAGACATGGTCTGCTGGTAACAGAGACATGAATGTTTCAGGTATGGATGGGGTGTTAGTGAACTGAGCTCTTTTTGACCTGACCTAAGTTGGAAATATGTACTGTGGAACAAAGTAATTCAAAAACTCAAAATGGAAATACTAAAAGGTACACTGATGTGTTGTTTCTACAAGTTCTGCTAATCTCAGTTATCGGATGATTGGGGAAACACCTTGGGAAATGACAATTCAATCATTTTGTTCAAGCTTGAAAAGAATATGTAAACAGTGTGATTTACAGGGAAAGGGCAGCAGTTTCCAGAGTATATGGTTGAGAGTCCAATCATGAGAATCCACATGAGCGGCAGTGGAGGAGATGGGATGGGTGGCTTTCTACAGGCTGGAGATGAACAATATGGATAGTTTAGAATAGGAGGACACAGTGCCTCTGAGAGATTAGAAGCCTCAGGGTCCTTAAGGAAAGTGAGGATACTGGCGTCTTAAGACCAAGATATTGGAGCAGACTTAGGCCATTTGGTCCATCAAGTCTGCTGCACCATTTGATCATGGCTGATATGTTTCTTAAGACATTCTCCTGCCTTCTTCCCATAACCCTTGATCCTGTTACTTATTCTCAGTCAAGAGATGGCTGACTCAACCCCATTCTAGAGTCACAAGCACTTGATTTCAGGGTAACGTAGTAGTTCTGAGGGACAGCTGCTGGAGAGAGCTGTTCTTGAGCCCTGAAATTTGTTTTGACCAGAAACCTGCGATTCAGGCAATTGTTCTCCTACCTGAGCCATAGCTGATGCTTTGCAGTGAGTATGGTTAGAATCGCTCCTGTAGCAGATGGTCATTGACTGGTACTTGTGTAGCATGAATGTTGCTATCCACAGAGCACCCCAAGTCTGAATGTTTGCAGGGCTTGTTGCAACTGAACACCCACTGTTTCATTGTCTGACAATTGACATAGAACTTAGCACAGCAATTGTCAGTAAGCTCCCCACTTATGATCTGGTGATAGACCGAAGGTCTCAATTGAGCAGTTAAAAATGCTTGGACCTGAAACACTGCCCTGAAGAACTCCGTTTTGATAATGTGCAAGTTCAGAATTCTTCAGGAAGTAGTGTAGTGCAGGCTGGTAAGGCATTGTAGGACCATGGTTTGCATTGTTGATGGTTTTGATTTGTTTTTACCAGCTTGCAGTTACAGTAAAAAGATCAGATGAGTGAAAATAATTTGCTTCTTTGCCTATCTTTGGCCATAATTGACCTCCAAAACCAAGATGCGAAACCAAAAATAATTTTAAAATGTGAGAGCATGAAAAGTATTTAAGAAAAATGTCTGTTTGAGGTGAAGATATTAACTCCGAATTAAAATATCCCCAAGTAGCTAGTGTTAGCTTTTCCATTTTGTGGGATTAACGGGTACAAATGGTCCTTCTGGAGGAAAGGGAAATGGGAAAATTTGGTTGTTTCTATCTGTTCAACTGTATTTCTTGCTGCATGGCAGCGAGGATGGCTGGACTATCTTATCCTTGCAGCTGATATGCTGGGTTTATGGAGTAGTAGTGAGGAATGTTGCTCCTAGGAGGAAATTATTCAAATTGCAGAATACATTTTGTTTAGGTTTCTCGTTTGAGTTTTGGTGCTATGAATGTGAAGTGTACTGAACATCACATCACTGTTGTAAGCGTTTTGCTTCTGTACAGTACTTCTACATAGTAGTTCTGTGACTCAAACTTAATGTGATTTGTTTGCAAGTTTGTTAATACTTGCGTTCTAATTTGAAGTTGTACTTACCTTAATACTGTATAGAGTTAAGAGTCAGAAGTGATGGATGAATTTTTTTTCCACTTGAATCCAATGAAATGAAAGGGCAGAATCTTAAAACAGCATGTGCAGCTGTAGCTTGCCTCCAGGAGTAGTTTTTGTGACGTAATTATATGAAAGTATGTTGCAGTTCTATTAAACAATACTGAGGTTCTTGTTATGTGTTTATTTGATTCTCATTTTGTTTTTTAAGAAGGGTCATTTGGTCAGAAAACTTCTGTCTTGATGGTGATAGCACAGATCTTTGCCTTTGTCACCATTCCTTTTGCTTAAAAACATCAGATTGATCACCAGCTAGATATAACTTGTGTCAATAACATAAATGTGTCAAGGCCATTTTAAAAGAAGTGGTATATCTTAAGGTTGATTACTGAAGATTTAACATTTTTCCCCTAAAAAGGGGTCTCTTTCCATTGTAGTTTAGTCTGTTTAATTTTGAAACTTATTGATTTGAACAGTAGTTAATTGTTAAACATAACTGATTCAGTGTCTGGATTTCTGCAAGTGACTGAAACACTTTGTTCTTCTACCTGCTCATGGTATTCTTCCCAATCACCAAATGACTTTTAATTTGGTGTACTCCTTTTACATCACACTGCAACTAGTATCATTTGCTGAGTAGGCGGCAAGCAAAACCGGCAAAAATAGGTAAGGGACCGTGGCCTGTACAGCTGAGCATTAAAGGCAGGGATAAGAAAATGCCATTTCTACTGAAAATCCTCTCTTTACTATTCTTGCTTTCCATTGCAACATGCAGTGATGGTCTAGAAGAACAAATGTACAATGTGATTAAAGATGGCCCTAGTCAGGGTCAAGATGCTATTTTTAAGATTATTGATGGGTGTTTCTTCCTAATGCAACAAAAGTGCATGTCCTAAAGGTGATGAGCAGTACGTTAGATGAGCTGTCATTTGGATCCAAAGTATATGTAGGAATCAAAACCAAAGAACTGCAGATGCTGTAAATCAGAAACGAAAACAGAAATTGCTGGAGAAACTTAGCAGGTCTGACATGATATGTGCTTAGTACTGTTAGTTTTATAGTTGCTTTGACACATTCTCAGGGCATTGGAAAAAACATGTTTATGCCACCAAGCTAGAGAAAAATAGATAAGTCATGAACTAACAATTAGAGGGGAACCTCAATTATCCGAACGAGATGGGCGGGCACTATATCGTTTGGATAATCAATTAAATGCCTTTCCTCTGGGGCTCAGAGTTTTTAAAGTCTGCTACCCATTCAGAAGACTAGCAGCAGCACACAGCTCACAAGACCTCACCCCCATCACTGCCCCCTGCCCCTGTCCAACCCCGCCCCGCCCACCCCCTCTCTGGGGCAGCCAGACTGGATACCAAATACAAGACTGCTGCTGCAGTTGCCTTTGTGGGGTAAGTTTCCAAATAGCACGCGCACACACAGCCCCACAGACAACTGTTTACTCCAACTTTTTGACAGGTTCCATGTTTGCCCTGTACAGGACAATGTTGGAGAGATTATCTGGAGAAGTAGGAGGGGGTGGGGGGAGGGTTAGGGTACACCCATCTGCAGAACTCCAGGGAAAGTGTGAGGAGAGTGAGAGAGGGTGGGATGTTAGTCATTTGGACACGGTGCCTATTTAATCACTGTAAACAAAAGACACGATCACTGTTGGAAACATGTCTTTGATGTCATGTTTCTATTGGGATCGCGATCTCCTTCGGATAATCCGATTTTCGGATAATTGGTATTTGGATAATCGAAGTTCCTCTGTATATGATACAAATTAAAATGTCATTGGTGTTGGGCAATTAAAAGTCCAGCTTTGCAGGGTCTAGGTCAGATGCAGTCCTGAGATTATGGATCCTGTAATGTAGTGTCAGAGGTGATTGGGGCTATAAATTCTGTGTCTTACAATCTTATTCTCCACAACCACCTGATGAAGGAGCAACGCTCCGAAAGCTAATGCTTCCAAATAAACCTGTTAGACTATAACCTGGTGTTGTGTGATTTTGAACTTTGTACAGCCCAGTCCAACACCAGCATCTCCAAATCATGGCTAATTCTTAGTTCACTTGGATTTATCATGTTTCCAGATAAGTGCTGAAACAATCTCCATTAGTGTTCCTGGGCCAACTTGAATTGAAAATTCTTAAACAGCTTGTTTAAAAGCCTAAGAATCTCCATGATTGCTGTGCTGAACCCCAGAAATAATTTACTTCACCAATCAAAGTTAAGTGCCCCATTTGTAATGTTAGCCAGTTTACTCAGTATATTTATCATGATAAATATTTAGTAATTTGGCTTGAAAAGAACATCTATTGGCAAGTATCCTTTCAATAATAGGGATGCTGTGTAGTAGTTGAGAATGTAGTGCTGGAAAAGCACAGAAGGTCAGGTAGCATCCGAGGAGCAGAGAATGGACGTTTCAGGCATATACCCTAGCAGTAAAGGTAGCTAGATTTGTTACTTAATAACCCCTGCATTCCACTTGGCCTTTTGCTCTTTAGCGTATCTGAATGCAACAGGAAAGCCCTTGGAGTGCAGAATTATTCACCATAATGTCCAGATTTATGTGCCACAGTGAGCAAAGTTGCACAGACTGTTGGTGCATTTGAGACAAGTGCTGACAGCTTTGTTATTATCATGACAATATGAGAGCAATGCATCTGTAACGTTCTCCATTTAAATGATGGCTTCAAAGTCGATTTGAGATTGAAAGAAGGCAAGTGACAGTGTGAGAGAAGGATGATTTATCAGGTTAGTTCATTCAGATATCCGGGGAGCCACCTCGGTTATGAGCATTATTCTATATTTGAGGGAACTTTAGTTTGTTGTTAAGACACTGGCACAGGCAGCCAAAAATCAGCCTCCCTATCCTGTTATTCATAAGAAAGTAAAATATACTCGACTCTCAAAAAGAATTCCCAGGGTATCCAGCCCCCTCCTTGTAATTCAAACCCTCTATCCTGGTAAATCTTTTTTGAACCCTCTCCAGCTTAAAAATATTCTTCCTGTAACAGGGTGACAGAGAACTTCACACAGTACTCCCAGTAGAAGCTTAACTAATGTCCTGTTGAACCTCAACACAATGTCCCAGCTCCTGTACTCCAAAGGACTGAGCAATGATGGCAATTGTGCTAAATGCCTTTTTAACCAACCTATCTTTTTGTGATGCAAACTTCAAAGAATTATGTACCTGAACCCATTAGTCTCCCTTGTCTACAACACTACCTAAGCAGCTACTTTTTAATTTTATAAGTCCTACCCTTGTTTGATGTACTAAAATGCAATGCCTTGCATTCATCCAAATTAAACTCCACCTACCACTCCTCAGATTTTGACCCAATTGATCAAAATCTATTTGTAATCTTAGATGATATTCTTTACTGTCCACTATCTCACCAATCTTAGTGTCATCTGCAAACTTACTCAGTTGCCCTTGAGAAGGTGGTGGTAGGCTGCCTTCCTGAACTGCTGCAATGCATGCGTTGTAGGTAGATCGACAATGCCATTAGGGAGGAAATTCTAGGATTTTGACCCCGCAACAGTGAAGGGGCAGTGATATATTTCTAAGTCAGGATGGAGAGTGGCTTGGAGGGGAACTTGCACGTCTGGTGTTCCTATGTTTCTGCCGCCTTGTCCTTCGGCTGGAAATAGCCATGGGTTTTGAAGGAACTGTCTAAGGATCTTTGGTGAATAAATCAAAAGAAAACATAACTGGCCATTTAATCACAGAATCCCTACAGCGTGGAAACAGCGTGCCCAACAAGTCCACACTGACTGTCGGAGTATCCCACTCAGACCAATTCCCCTACTCTATTACTCTACATTTAACCCTGACTAATGCGCGTAACTTACACATCCCTGAACACTGATCTATGGGCAATTTAGCATGGCTAATTCACCTAACATGCACATCTTTGGACTGAGAGGAAACTGGAGCAACCCCGGAGGAAACCCACACAGATACCGGGAGAATACTTAAACAGAATCCATGATCTGAAACATCGCAGGCACACGAGATTGTATCTTGCTTGGTTTCTGAAGACAATGTGAGATGCTCTGAGGAATATTCACTTAATGCCCGTACCTGAAATTTTATTCTCTGAACTTAAGATAAATTGATTATGAGAGGACAACCAGAAACAGATCTCCATCCAGTAGCTTTTGCAGCCAGAACCCTTTTGATTCAAACGTGCTGTAGTTCAAAGCCAATTCAAACTTTGGTTTGTCTTTGTAAGGCATGCTGCCTCCTTGTGAGGCTCGAGGTAACATTCAACATCTGCCATCTGTTTCAGCATAATACTTCTCTGGAATAGAAATATCTAGAGCATTCTTTGAGCAATAATCAACCTGTAATTATCTTGCAGGGCCTGGTCTCGTAAGCAAATATCAGTTTTGTTTTCAAAAGCAATCTGCTGCTCCCAGTCCAAAGGTCACCTTCAGTTTTCAGCTCACAATTCACAGCTGCTAATCCAAAAAAATGATGAAAATAAAGCAAAATCAGTGAGCGTTCTAATAATAAGACTGATGAGGAAAAAGTTTGAAAATTAAATGAGAGCCATTTTCATTGCATGTTATCATTGGGGGGGGGATTCTGTTTAAATTTAGAGGAGGTACTCAGTCTTAACATGTCAAGCACAGATGAAGGAAAAAAAGAGATAATAGCAGTAGTTCTTGAGATGGTAGGAGACAAGATAAACCTGGTTATTTCACATGGAATGACACAAGTTTTCTGGAGACTCATTAAACCATTTAATGGTGTATAGCAACATAGATTATATGCATTAAAGATGTGTGATCTGAAGGAAGTTGATGTATTTGGAGAATAGGTAACGGTCAAACCATAAATGAAGGTACTTTTTGATGTCCAGTGTCATCATGTGCAAATTTGGAAAGATATACTGGCTGCAAATACAAGGATGTTCCACAAACCATACTGGAATGTTGTTTAACATCCATGCACACATGCACACCAAAATAGTGCATTCACAGAATCTGTCCATGGTTAGAATGTTTTAAGCTGTTTTGGCCTCTACTGTATGAATGTTGAAACATTATAAAAGGGATTTAGTGCCTTATTAGAAATTAATCTTTGAAAGATTTTGAAAAAGTGATACTGTTATCATTAGAACAGTGAGCAATGCGTGATGATTTGTTGAAGATGTTAAGAATTTTCAGAGGATGAACAATATAAATTGAAACAACTGACTAAAATGTGGGGGACACAGACTTCAGATTAAGTGAAAGATAGTTTGTGGAGTGTATAGAAACTGAGGGTTATGAAGCTGTATCATGCACGAGAGCGTTAATAATTTAAAAAGTCTGTGTGTACTTTAAAAATGGGCTATACGGGGTTAAAGAAAATCCCCGTATGAGGATTTGGACTCGAGCGTATATAGGGGCTAGTACTCAATATATTTTTATTGTCCTTCACAAAATTCACAGAGTACAATTGCTATGTATTACCAGAATACAAAGTAAAATAAAAATACTATAACAAGACCAGTTTCAGCATTACAGCAAAATAAAGTAGTGATAATGAAATTGAGTCTACGGTCTTCATGCTCTTTCCGTAGCATTGATGCCATCAAAAGTTGTATAATATGGCTAAGTGTGTATCAAATATTGAAGAGGAAGAGATGAGGCAAAATATAGAGTTCTCTGCTCCCTAGTGGACATAGTCTGTTGGCAGACACTTGGCCATCCTTAAAATCATATTAGTTCCTCAGGAAACTCCAAGCCAAAGAACCCACTTGCATTGGCCCAGCCCAGTCTTGTACAGGGGAATTCTGGCCCAAACCCCTTGCTGCTCAGTCATAGTTCCAGCATCTAATTTCACTGGTTATATGGTCTCAGGTCTGGTGCAGTCAAAAGTCTGCAGTGCCTTGTGACAAAAAAGGGTGGGCTAGGAATAGATGACTGACGGGAGGGTAGATGCAGGTGGCGATCAGCTAGCGAGTGGTCATAGTAGAAAATGGGGAGAAACATTTTATCTGAAGTATATTTTAATAGAGTATGAACTTTTTTGTATGCAGAAGGTGCACTGCCAGTCTTTATCGAAACACAATGTTTGAGTACGCAATGTACTTTTGAAGCTTCCAAAGTAGTTAATGCTTGTTTTTCTATTGTGCAACCAGGTGACTGTTTACCTGACCTGTACTTGCAGCTGAAAATTGAAAATATTAAAAACCAAAGGAGGCTGTTGCATTTAAGATACTAGTAGCTTCCCTGGATTCTTTCTTGAGTTAATGCTGCTTTCAAATCAGTTTAGTCACGTGGTTTCTTGTGCTGATGTCAATTATCATAAGTTAGGGCTGGGAAAATGGGTGCCAATTATTAACACATTACCTCATAGTAACAATACTGTGATCAGGGAAGGGTCACTGTCATACTAAAGAGTTTCCGGAATATTTGCATATTTTGTCAGCCTGCCATTGTTCGTTAGCTGTGGAATCCTGTGTTCTGGCGCAGCCTCAAAAAGCTAAAGTTTCTCTTGAATTTTCTGGGAGTTTGCTGAGGATGGGGGAGGGGGAACAAGACTTTTGAACCATTTTAATTGTAAATCATTTGGGAGGTCCTACAGAGAATTTTGAGTGATGTAACCATTTTAAACGATTCTTGTTTCACTTATTAAGGGTGGACTTTGAATGTTCAGTTTTCTTGCCTCAAAGTATATGATGCTAAAATCAATTATCTTTGTATGTTTATGCTTCATAATTTTTGTTTCAGTATACAAAACTAAGTTCAAACATTGAATTTTAACTATTGAAAGTCCAGTACTGGAATGCATATAAGATTTGGTCAATACTAGATCTGTTGTTCTTCCACTTTGAGGAAAGGCACTGTGTTTGCATTTTAAGATATATAAATTAAGTTCTAGTAGCTAACGTCAGTAAGTTCAGTGCTGCCATTTAAAGTAATGATTTATGCTGTTTACTAGCCTTTCCTTCAAACTGCAGGGAATGACGTGGTTATAGGAAGCTTTAAGAACAGCAGAATAATAACACTTAAAGTACTTGGAATAGTGCAGGATGTTCTCCACAAGTAAAACATGGATATTAATCTATTTCTCAAGTAAAGGGACTCCTCTAGGTCCTAGCTATGAACCTGTTGATTGTACAATCTCTCATATCAGAAAGATGTGGATTCAAGACCCCATCCAAGGATGGAGAAAAGTCTAGGCTAGGGTTATTTGGCAGGCAGCTGAAGATTACTGTGAGGCCTGCCAGTGTGCTGTATGTGTGTTGTTAGTGGCACATTGTTTAGTACTGCTGCCTTACAGTGCTAGGGACCCAGGTTCGATTCCAAGCTTGGATTACTGTTCTCCCTGTGTTGCATGCATTTGTACTGGGTGCTCCAGTTTCCTCCCACTCCAAGATGGGCAGGTTAAGTGGATTGGTAAATGCTAAATTATCTTTAGTGTCCAGGATATATCAGCTAGGTTGATTAGCCATGGTAAATGAGGGATCACTAGGATAGAGTGGGGTAGTGGGTGTGAGTGGGATGCTGTTCAGAAGGTCAGTGCAGTCTCGGTGGGCTGAATGGTCTCTTTCTGCAATGTAGGGATTTTGTGATTGTATATAGCCAGCTGCTAAGGTTCCAAATGCAGGAACTACAGCTGAAAGATTCTACAAGGTGGTATTCCTCCAATCACAAACCGTTTCTCTACTTGATTTTCTGCTGATAAACCCATTATTGAGAGAGATGAAGGGCTGGGAGGTGAGTGTGGAAGAGAGTCAGCAAGTGCATACCAGACTGGGAAAGGGACAATGTGGACGAACTGTGAGACTGAGAGAGATGAACACATACCCAATTTTCTCCTCCCTCTGATTAACCTAACCCCCCCCAAAAAAAATCCAAGATGAAAGCGAATATGCTTCTGGTCCCCATTTTCATGTGAAGTATCTTGGGGTGTACATTTCAAGCCTAATGTAAGGTTGATGTTTAAGATCAGCCTTCATTCCCAGCCTCTTCATTGGTGCATAGGACTTGGCCATAGTCTATCTCTCTCTCTAGCTTTGCTTTATAATTGAGAAGTAAACTACAGTTATTTTTAAAGTTGGCTTTGCTCCTCAGCACCTTAATGATTAATTTTATTGATTTCTCATTGAATCAATTATTGCTTTAAAATTGATTTTTGTCCCCTGAAATAATGTTATTGATCTGGCAAAACTTATCTGCCTGAAGTTTGCACACCAGTCCCCGCAGAGGCGGAAAATTGAAATGTGGGCCGTCGTCCAAAGAAATTGGGCAACCCTCATCTGGACTGAGACTCTAGTGCAGTATTGAGGGAGTGCTGAACTGCAAGAGGTCTGCCATTTTTCGGATGAGAGGTTAACAGAAAAATATGAATTTGGAGCAGGAATTTACCCCAATTGAGCTCGTTCTGTCACTCAACATGTTCATGGCCAGTCTGATTGTGGCCTCAACCCGACTTCCCAATACTTATTGATGTCCTTGTTAGACAATAATCTATTTGCCTTTGCCTTAAAAATACTCAGTGACTCTACACTCATTCTTTGGGGAAGGAAGGTTGCAGAGAGACAGCCTTCTGAGAGAAACAAATTCTCACCTTCGTCTTAGTTTAAAAATAAGGGGTCACCCATCTATGTCCTCCACGCGTACTGAGAGAGTAGGAGGGAATCATCCTCTCAGCATCATCCTGTCAAGTTCTGTCAGGATATTTATATGTTTAACTATGACCATCCCTCATCTAAACTTCATTGATATAGATCCAAACTGTCCAACCTTTGCTGAGAAGATTTCCCCCATCCCAGAAGTCAATAAAATGAATCTTCTTTGAAGTATTTGTAATCCAGTTGTCTCTCTCAAATAAGGAAACTAAAAATGTACGGTACTTTGTACAACTGTGGCCAAACTTTTATAATCCATTTCCCTTCCTGAGCACTTGCTAAACCTGGCTACAAACCCATTGAGGTTTACAATTCAGGGCATCCAATTCCCTCTGTATCTCAATTTCTCTCCATTTAAACAATGATCTGCCTTTGTATTCCTGCTGATTTTACATTTTCCCACATTATACCCTGTCTGCCAAATTTTTACCACCTCACTCGATATACTTCTGCAGGAAAGCTAAATAGCTTTTAGGAATATCTGCAGAAGTCCTCTGGGTGTTGATGAATGGCTTCTGCTTCTGATAGCTCTTCTGTGAATGGACCCTGAAGATCTGCTCAGCAACAAAACAAAATCGCAGCGAATGTCGTGCTTGTCATAATTATCTATCTATCATAAGCAAATTTAGCAATAAATCCTAAACTATGCTCTTTAGATGGACACAAAGAAATTCATGGGCATGATTTCAAAGAAGAATAGAGGAGCTCTAATTTGTTCAAGCCAAAATTTACTCCTCCAGTAGTAAAAAAATGATCATTTTTACATTGCTGTTTGTGCCATTTTCCTGTATATACCTTCCACATTTCAACAGGCACTCTGCCTGAAAAGTGCCCATTTAGTTTAATGTGTTTTGGGAAGTTGTGGAAATTGTTATACTCTGTAACTATGGTTATATTCTTCTTCCAAGCAAAGTGGAAAAGTGGGGGTTTGTCTGTTTCGTTTTTGTTTAATGCATTTTCATCTGTAAGTGCATAAAAAGATGGGAAAGGTGTCCATTCAAAACATTTAAAAATCCTTTTATATTTTTTAAAGGCAGTCATAAATGCGGTATTCAGAAAGATGTTGTTTATCAGATCCAGTGTTTCTGAGGGACATTACATGTACTTTCATCTATAAGTTAAGTATTTTAAAACCTGAATTTTATATTTTCATGCACCAGTTTTCAGTGTTAAGAAATATCTACCATTTGGTGGACTTCTGTCTTTGTAATAACCTGTGCCTTGGCTTGGAAAATCTGTCATAACTAGACTGGGGGAATGTTAATGTCTTTTGGAGGGCTTGCTCTGCTGCTGGCCACTTGATTAAGTTGGGGATTGATTTTGTAGACCTGGGTAGGGGGAGGTGTGGTGCTGAATAGTGTTTGAAACATTGCAGAGTATCCTTTTGTTTTATAGGCAGTTTTCCCATAATGTGGTAGTTGCATTCCTGTGACAGTGTTATAGAAAATTGCACAATATGCATAATAGGGCTGATGGGAAAAACGGTTCAAGATGAACCGCCAAAAATGTCAGTAAAAATCGAAACAAAAGCAGTAATTAGCCTAACACAAACAATAGCACAGTCTAAGTAAATCTTATTTTAATGCAAAAATATAGTGAATTTAGTATTTTAACACTAAAATCACTGACTACAGCACTGTGCCTTTCATGAAGCTCTTCACCAGCAAGCAGCGAGTCGACTGACCACGTGATGCCGACACAGAAGTCTAGTCCTCCAGATTCTCCCTGGTTTTAAATAGAATTTCTTCTAAATGTATATTACAATTCCCAGTTTCACGGCTTGCAGAACTGATTGCATTCCTGTTTTAGCTGAACACATTGAATTTGCATTTTGCTGATAGAGGATTCTGAGGCTGGCTTTTGCCGTTCAGTTAGTGCTGGGAATGGAATTACGTAACAGCGAACAGGAGTTTGCTTTTTATAAAAGAAAAGATCCGCAATTCACAAATCACATTACAATCAAATCGTGTTTAATGCACGTTATAGGAGAACTACCTGTAGGTGTATATAAGTTGGCAATGCTATGTTCTGTTGTTAGTGCATATGATACAGAATGAAGTCCATGCTAACTGCACTGCATGGTGAAATGTTGAGATCACCTGAGTAATTTGATGCAAATGCATTGATCCACAACCCTGTCTCTAATAGTAGATAAACAAAGGGAAAATTAATCTTTTTACTTAAGTCAAATAATTCCTTCTGTTTAAGTGGTTAGGAGCATTTGTATTCACAACAGATCATACAAAGTCTAATTACAGTAAGTCCTCGTTTTAAGTTATATTTGTAATAGTAAAAAGTGAAACATTGTATGAAACACCTTGAAAGCCTCTGGTTTTGGCATTAACCTGGTGTAAAAGCTACAGTTGGATATCTGCAGGACTCTTCTCATCAGAAGAGAACTCAAACATTATGCTTTGGAAGTTGAAATACTCCACTATCTATACTGACAAATGAAACCAATTTCAAAATGAAGTAAATTTAAGACATAAATATGTAAATTTACTACATGGCTCCCAGTCCTGACTTCTCCTGGCTGCCTGATAATTCTGCCCACTAAGCTTCTCGCTCACCATCCACTTAACTCTCTGACAATCCCTTTCACTTGCTTTCCAGATTCCATCCTCTCCTGCACTCTATCTCTTTCAATCACTTCCTCAGGATGCTTCCTCATACTGGCAGCTTCTGCCATTCCTTGGCTGCTGTAAAATGATATAGAACTATGCAACCTGTTCAATGTCAAAACCATCACAAAAAGACGGCAGCAGTGGCTCAGTGGTTAGCACTGCTGCCTCACAGCAGCAGGGACCAGGGTTTGATTCAAGACTTGGGCGACCACCTGTGTGGAATTTGCGTGTCTGCGTGGATTTTCTCCCATAGTCCAGAGATGTGCAGGTTAGGTCAATTGGCCATGCTAAATTGCCCATCGTGTTCAGGGATGTGTAGGCCAGGTGCATTAATCAGGGGAATTATAGGTGAATAGGTCTGAGTGGGATACTGTTCGGAGGGTTGGTGTGGACTTGTTGGACCAAATGGCCTGTTTCCACACTGTAGGGGTTCTTTGCTATGAAATAATACTCCGTATCATCCCAATAAAAAGTGACATTAAAGCAGCCTGAAATCGTAAAAGTTAAAACAGGGATTTACTGTATATGATTTATTGTCCCAAAAATTGATTGGATTTCTTTATGTCCTGCTATTAATTCTAAGATGTTTGCCTTCTCCATTCATGTCCCTGAATTTCTTTGCCCCTTATTAGGTTCCTTTCTCGAGGTTTCACACTAGATGTAATTCATGCACACCAACTGCTGCAAACAGTTAAACTTTATTAAAGCCTGTACAAGCTGGGTGATCCCTTCGGCCCTCTTTGCAGGCGTGCAAAGTCGAGCCAGAGGCCCTGAAGAAAGAAAACACATCCCCTTTATACAGGTCAGTTGGTCATGCTCACAAATATGCTGACCACTCCCTCACAGTCACATGCCACTCAAGATAACGCCCAGCCACTCCCTCACAGTCACATGTTACCTGAGGTACAATGCTAGGATAAGATCATCTAAAATCATCAGATAATCCAAATGTAAATGCCCTAATCCTGGGGAATCGTTAATGCAGACGATTTCCTGACTCAGTGATTCCCAACACAATGTGGGTGTGACATACCTAGCTTTAGGGAATGGCTTATGAAAGCATTTCTGAATGGAAGAGATTGAATAATAGTTTAATTTATCGTCCCCACCCACTTTCAGAATGTTCAGTCAGTGCAGTTTAATTTCTGCATTCAGTTACCTATATTGGTGGTATCATAGATATTTTTAATCAACTTGTTCAGTTATGTACGACATATCTCTAGAGCAGCTGCGACTTTAAGCTAGGCCTCCTGGCTCAGGTTGAGATGACACCACTGGCTAACACCATATTCTCTTCAAAATGCTGATGAAATCTGTCCTTGTTTGATTTTATTTGGTATAAATCAGTATGTGTGTTTTGGATCATTGCTTTACCCATAAAATCCATTCTGCTGGAACATAATTGGGTGTTTCTTGGTTATTGGTGGTTTAATGAATCATACAGCACAGAAAAGATCCTTCTGCCCATTGAGTCTGCATTGACCTATCTAGACTAATCTCACTTTCCAGCACTTGGCCCATAGCCTTGAATGTTATGACACTTCAGGTGCTCATCTGTAGATTTTATTGCAGTCTTTACAATATCTCCAAGCGCTTTAAAACTTCTATCTATTTGCGAAGTTTTTTTTACCCCTCCAGTACCACAACAGGCCAGAGTAATTTTTTCGAGTTTGAATGTGGATTTTGGAAGATTCACGCGATCAAATGATTAGTATTAGTTGTTTTCAAATTACCTTCTCTCTTTTGTATGCAGCTGTATAAAAATAGAACCCAGCTGTGATGCCATTGGCTTTCCAAATGAGCTGCATGACTTCTTGCCATTCTCCCCACTTTCTCAATCCTGCCACACCATTCTGTTGAAATAATGGTCCAGTTCCATTTGAATACTCATTTGAACCTGTCTCCATCATACTTCTTAAACCACTTCCTCTGTGAAAAAGTTTTTTCTCACATCATGTTTACAGTTTTTGTAAATAACTTCAGTTCTTGATCTCCTTACAAGAAGGAAAACAGTTCCACCTTAATCAAGAAACCAAAAGAACTGTGGATGTTGGAAAGTGAAACAAAAACAGAAATTGCTGGAAAAACTCAGGTCTGGCAACATCTGTGGAGAGAATCAAGGTTAACATTTTGGGCCTAGTGACTCTTCTTCGCTTTAGTCAAGCTATCTTCAGAATGAGAGCTTCTCACGACCATAAACCATTCTTATAAATCTCTTCCATGCCTTCTCAATCGTGTTCACATCCTTCCTAAAATGTGAAACCCAGAGCTCTGCACAGCATTCCAGCTGAGCTTGAACTAGTGGTTTACATAAGTTCAGTATAACCTTGGTTTGTACTCTTAGTTGGCTGGGCAGCTAGTTTGTGATGGCAACAGCATGGATTCAATTCCCAAGTTGGCTGCTGTGACCATGAAGGACGCTCCTTATCAATCTCTCCCCTTAGCTGAGGCATGGTCACCCTCGGGTTAAACCGCTAGCCATTGCCACTCTAACAAGAGAGCAGCTCTTGGAATTTGGCGACTTGATGTTCTACTCTAGGTCCTTATTAATAACGCCTCTAGTACAGTAAGCATTGTTAACTCTGCTTGTCACTTGCTATGCTATCTTCAGTGACTTAATTACATATACACAAGAGGATCTCTGCACTTACACACCCAGTAGAGTCATACCCTTGAGTTTATATTCTGTCCACCAAAATGTATCACCTTGCACTTCAATTGAGCATCATCTGGCACCTATCTGCCCAGTCACTTGTCAATGCTTGTAGGTTTTGTAATGTCTGTAAATATGAAATTCTTCCCTGCACATAAGGATTGAGAACATTAATATAAATTATGAAAAATAAGGGTTCCAGTACTGACCATTGGAGAACTCCACAACAAACCTTCCTCTAACTTGAAAAGTATCCATTGACCATTACTCTTTTTCCTATCCCTCAGTCAGTTTTATATCTCTGTTGCTACTGTCTCTGTATATTCTGTGATCTATAACATCTCTCAAGTCTGTTGTGTGACACTGTATCACGCATTTTCTGGAAGTCAACGTACACCATATCAACAGCACCAACTTACATTAACCCTCTCTGTTACCTCTACAAAAAAATTCCAAGTTAGTTAAACATGATTTTTTTTCTTAAGAAATTCTTGCTGGCTGTCCCGAATTGACTATATTTGTACATATGACAATTAGTTATTGTTGTTAGAATTGTTTTCTGTACTTAAAGTATGGATGGATATTTGAACTAAGAATTGTTTTGATTGACATGGAATATTGAGACTACTGTATTGTGAAATACTGATGTATGTAAGAACTGTGCTTCAGTTTAAATGAGCTGTTCATGGGATTATTTTAGTGAGATTTTATGTTCTGCGAAAAGGACTACCAAACAACAACTGGTAGTCAGCATTGTTAATGAAATGTACCATAGTGCAGCACAAAACAAAGAATGACCCAAAGCCACATACAACATTTAAGCCAGATGACCAAAAGCATGTTTGAAGAGAGAAGTTTTAAGGATTTTCTTAAAGAAGTGAAGCAAGGAAGTAAGCAGTGGCAGAGTTCTCCAGCACATTGGGTCTAGGCAGTTGAAGGCACAGCTAGCAATACCAGATTGGTTAACACTGGCTGCACATAATGCGAGCATTAGAGGAGTACAGTTATCCTGGAATATTGAAGGGTTGGAGGAGAGTATAGAAAAGGATTAGACAATGAGGGATTTGAAAATAAAGATGGGAATTTTATAATCAAGATGTTGCTTGACAAGGAGCCAATGTCACTTAGGGAATGGGATTCTGAGAGTTAAAATGTGGATGGCAGAGTTTTTGATGACCCTGGGTTTTACTGAGTTGGGCTCCAGCTTGGATTACATGGGAATAGTCGAATCTAGAGGTAATGAAGGCATAGATGAGGGCTACAGCAGCAAAAGAACTCAAACCGAAGAAGTCAAGTAATGTTCTGGAGGTGG
Source organism: Chiloscyllium plagiosum (assembly GCF_004010195.1). Taxonomy (NCBI): domain Eukaryota; kingdom Metazoa; phylum Chordata; class Chondrichthyes; order Orectolobiformes; family Hemiscylliidae; genus Chiloscyllium; species Chiloscyllium plagiosum. The sequence goes on along the minus strand of NC_057743.1, from coordinate 8,596,886 downwards.
AAATAGGTGTTCTTAGAGATGGTATGCATGAGATTTGAAGTGCATCTTCGGATCAAATACAGCAAGGATGCAAACAGACAGACTGGTTTAATTTCAGACTGTTGCCAGAGAGAGAGAGATGGAGTCAAATAGTTGGGGACATGAGTTTGGAGTGGAGGTCTTTCTTATATTTAATTGGAGGAAGCTTTGCTCCTCTGCTATGGGAAGTTGGATAAGCAATTTTGTTATTCTTCCATGAGATGTGGGTATCACTACTAACCCAACATTTGTTGTTCATCTTCAATAGCCCAGGAGAAGGTGGTGAGCTGCCATCTTGAACTGTTGCAGGAGAGTAGGAACATTCATAGTGCTGTTAAGAAGGGAATTCTAGTATTTTGACCTAAGAATGGTGTGATGATATTATGGCTTTAAGAGGTGTATTTTGTCCATTTTTTCTTTGGGAAGAAAGGTTGAGGTAGAGGTGCAGAGCAATCTGTTCCATAACCAATAAATTAAACAGCTTGTGAGGCCTTTTTTAAAAAAAAAAGTTGGAACAATGGAAGCAGCCTGAATGAATTGGATCAAGTTCAACTTTCCCCTCGCCTCCATCCAAGGGTCCAAAGGATCCTTCCACATCTGGCAGAGGTATTCCTGCATGTCCAAACACCTCATCCATTCTGTCTGTTCCTCTTGATGTGGTCTCCTCTACATTGGAGAGATCGGACACCCAACTCGTCGAATGTTTCAGAGAACATCTCTGAGACACACGCGCCAAACTACACCACCGTCCTGTGGCTGACCACTTCAACTCCTTGTCCCACTCTGCCAAGAACGTGCAAGTCCTGGGTCGTCTTCACCGCCAAACCCTAGCTGCTCAACGCTTGGAGGAAGAATGTCTCATCTTCCACCTTGGGGCCCTCCAACCACATGACATCAATGTCAATTTCAGCAGTTTCCTCAATTCCCCTCCTCCCGTCTCATCCCAGATCCAACCCTCCAATTCTACACTGCCCTCTTAAACAGTCCTACCTGTCCACCTTCCTTCCCGCCTATCTGCTCCACTTTCCTCTCCGACCTATCACCATCAGCCCCCATCTGCATCTGCCTATCAACTTCCTAGCTACCTTCTCCCCACCCCATCCCTCTGTATTTATCCTTCAGTGCCTCCGCACCCACCACATATTTGCGCACGTGCACATACATGCGCGCTCTTCCCCCCTCCCCTGATTAAGGCCTTATGCCCGAAGCATCGATTCTCCTGTTCCTCAGATGCTGCCCAACATGCTGTGCTTTTCCACTGCCACACCTTTCGACTCTGATCTGCACTCCTTACTTTCTCCTTTTGGAATACATCGCCTTACACTTGCCTTTAAATAAGAAAAAGTTATATTAAAAAAATTCAGAAGATAACCTTGATTATATTTTGAAAATTGGAAAATACACCAACTTGGAGGTTAGAGAGCTGGTGCTGAGTTGAGTGTATGTATGAAAACACCACTGTGCTTGATTAGTGTAGTTGAGGTGCAATGTACGTAGGGTCATAGAGAGGTACAGCACGGAAACAGACCCTTCGGTCCAACTCGTCCATGCCGACCAGATATCCCAACCCAATTTAGCCCCACCTCCCAGCACCTGGCCAATATCCCTCCAAACCCTTCCTATTCATATACCCATCCAGATGCCTTTTAAAATGTTGCAATTGTACTACCCTCCACCACTATTTCTGCCACCTCATTCCATATACGTACCACCCTCTGTGTGAAATAGTTGTCCCTTAGGTCTCTTTTGTATCTTTCCCCTCTCATCCTAAACCTATACCCTGTAGTACCCCTCCCTGGAGTAGGGGAGTTCTGGACTCCCCTACTTCAGGGAAAAGACTTTGCCTATTTATCATATCCATGACCCTCATGATTTTGTAAACCTCTATAAGGTCACCACTCAGCCTCCGACGCGCTGACAGCCCTAGCCTATTCAACCTCTCCTTATAGCTCAAATCCTCCAAACCTGGCAACATCCTTGTAAATCCTTTCTGAACCCTTTCAAGTTTCACAACATCTTTCCGATAGGAAGGAGACCAGAATTGCACGTAATATTCCAACAGTGACCTACCCAATGTCCTGTACAGCCGCAACATGACCTCCCAACTCTGTACTCAATACTCTGACCAAAAAAGGAAAGCATACCAAACGCCGCCTCCACTATCCTATCTACCTGCGACTCCACTTTCAAGGAGCAATGAACCTGCTCTCCAAGATCTCTTTGTTCAGCAACACTCCCTAGGACCTTACCATTAAGTGTATAAGTCCTGCTAAGATTTGCTTTCCCAAAGTACAGCACCTCACATTTATCTGAATTAAACTCCATCTGCCACTTCCCAGCCCATTGGCCCATCTGATCAAGATCCCGTTGTAATCTGAGATAACCTTCTTCGCTGTCCACTACACCTCCAATTGTGGTGTCATCTGCAAACTTACTAACTATACCTCTTATGCTCATGAGAAAAATTATCTCTAGGATGGCTAATGATCGATCTCTGGAGGATACTAGACATAATGTCCCAATATGAAATGTAGCCATTGCAAGAGATTTTCTGCTCATGGTTAGGACAGTAAGAATTGGAACCAGGTGAGAGCAGTCTCACCCAGCTGGATAGCAGTGGGATGTGTTGGAACAGGAAGATGTATAACCCTGTCAAAGGCTGCAGACAGGTAAAGTAAAATAACCGTGGAATGTTTCTTTGTTATTTCCACCTTCGTAACATTACTTGAACATATTACATAGGATATCATTGTGATTTTGAAAGCCTTTCAGTTACTGTGGTGTGGCAGAAACTTGGAGGGATTCAGGCATTAGTTCGGGATGAGATGAGAGGAGACTTAAAAGATGGCAGCACAGTCAAGACCTTATAAAAGCAAAAGGAGGTTGCGGAGGGGCTGGAATGTCAATGGGGTCATAGAGATCTGCAGTACAGAAAAAGGCCTTTCAGCCCTTCATGTCCATGCCAGTCAAAAGCAACACCTAACTAATCTGATCCCATGGGTTATTTTGAAGGAGGGGTGATGACAGCAGATTTAAAGGAGAGAAGACACAACATTCAAAGACAACTGCTAACACTATCTGCAAATATATGGGCCAGCAGGAGAATTTGGCTGAGCTATCCATTCCCAATTGAGGGAACAGGAAATGGATCTTCTGGAAAAAATAAACTCAGAGGATAGATGGATGGGAAACAAGAGAAAGATGCAAATTTGCGGCTAAGGCAGGTGCGTTCGAGGAAGTTTGGTCAGGTGATTTTGGCTGAAGGGTGGAATGTATCAGGCTCAGTTGATTGGATTGTCTCAATTTCTCTGACAGAAGTGCATGACCTCCTTATGCTTATTGTTAGAAGTGAAGGAAAGGAGTTTAAGAAAATTTTCTCTCCTGGAAACCATCAGTTATCTGAGCAACTTATCCCTATAGTATTTTAAGTGGATCTGCCAGATCTGGTGGTGGATGGCTAAACCAGTCTGCCATACATTTTCAAGTTTGTATTCCTTTGACTTGATACCGAAGTGATGGCTAAATCAAGTACGTAGCCAGAGTGAGATGGAGTTTTGCTGGGGTTTAGGACATGAAAAGTGAAGGTAAAGGTGTGGTCAAGCAAATTCTGTAGCTACAGAAATGTTGTGAATGTAGGAACAGTGGTGGTTTTTATTGGGATGTGGGCATTGCTGGCTGGCTAGCATTTAATGCCCATCCCTGGTTGCCCTTGAGAAGGTGGTAGTGAACTTCAGCCTTGAACTGTTGCAGTCCTTGTGCTATTACTCCCACAGTGGAGGTAGGGAATTCCTGGTCTTCAACCTTGCAACAGTGAAGGAACGGAGATATATTTCCACGTTAGGGTTGTGTGTGGCTTGGATGGGAAGTTGCAGGTTTTTTTCACTTTGTATCTGTTGCCCTTGTCCTTCTAGATGGAAGTGGTCATAGCTTTGGAAGGTGCTGTTTAGGATCAGAGAATCCCAACAGCATGTGAGCAACCCATTCGGCCTACTGAGTCTACACTGCCAATCTGAAGAGCATCCCACCTAGACCCATCCCCCTATGCTAACCCTGCCTTTCCTAATCCACCTATTCAGCACATCTTTGGACTTTGGGAGGAAACGTGAGCACCCAGAAGAAACCCACACAGACATTGGAAGAATGTGAAAACTCCACACAAAATTAGTCACCCAAGGATGGAATCAAACCTGGGTCCCTGGTGTTGTAAGGCAGCAGTCTATCTACTGAGCCACTATGGTGAACTTCTAAGGATCTTTGGTGAATTTCTCTGATGTATCTTTGAGATAGTACACACTGCTCCTGAATGCCAGTGGTCGAGGAAGTGACTGCTTATGCTGGTTGCCAAACAAGCAGACTTCTTTTTACTGGATGATGCCAAGCTTCCTAAGGATTGTTGGAGGTGGCAAGTGGGGATGTATTTCATCCCACTCCTGACTTTGTGCCATGTAGATGGTGGACAGGCTTTGGGGAGTCAGGAAGGAGTTACTCACCTAGTATTCGTAGCTTCTGACTTTCTCTTGTAGACTCTATTTATATGGCCAGACCAGGTGAGTTTCTGGTCAGTGGTAACCCTCAGGAAATTGATAGTGGGAGATAGTGATAATAAAGCATTGAATGTCCAGGGGTGGTTGTTCGATTCAGCACCTGAAGAGTCGTGAATATTGCTGAACATTGTGTATTCATCAGTGAGCATCCCCACATCTGACCTTATGGAGGGATGGTCTTTGTTGAAGCAGCTGAAGACGGTTGCAGAGATGTCCTGGTGTTGAGATGATTGACCCTCCAACGCCACGACTGTCTTCCTATGTGCTAGGTCTGTCTCCAACCAGTAGAGAGTTTGCCTCCGATTCACATCGATTCCAGTTTTGCTAAAGCTCCTTGTTGCCAGACTCTTTAATGCGGCCTGGATGTCAAGGGCTGTCATTTTCACCTCACCTCAGGAACTTTGTGGTTTTTACCATATTTCAGCCAAGGCTGTCAAGTGGTCAGGAGCTGAGTGGCCCTAGCAGAACCAAAACTGGGGCATCAGTAAGCAGGTTATTGCTGAGCAGGTGCTGCTTGGTAACACTGTTAGATGACACCTTCCATTACTTTACTGATGATTTAAAGTAGACTGATGCGATGGTAATTGGCTGGGTTGGAATTGTCCTGCCTTTTTGTTTAAAGGGCATACCTGGACCACTTTCCACAAAAAGTAAAAGTGGAAGTGATGGCTGTGGTCTGGAGCCACAAAGTGGGCACAAATTAATACAGGAAAAGCTCAGGTTATGGGGGATTTAGTTGTGTAACAGTTTGGGTGTATAAAAATACAATAGCAAATAGAAAATAATTGTGATATTTGAAAGGAGTCTAGTGTTAATCTAGATCCTGTGATGAGATAATGATTTAGGAAGGATGCAATCAGCACGAAATATGATTATGGTTGCCAAAACTCTAAAGCAATCTGTTTGCATTGCTGTACGATAATTTGAAGTATCAGATAACATTTTGCTTTTAGTCATGAGATTTGAAATTTAAAAAAAAAAGTTATGGATATGTTGGTGGCAAAAGCATGGGTTTCTTTCTGTTTGTTCTGTGACAATTCTGAATCATATAAAGGATGATTTGAATAATTTCAACCAGTTTTTTTTTGTTACAAAGATCTGAAAGTGTTAATAGAATTTCTTGATGCATTTTTTGGCATTCGTCAGGGGTGAGTGGGTGGGTGGAGGTTCAGCTTTTCAAGCTTGCCTTTTTTCTAATTCGGAGCTGAAAATGTGTTGCAGGAAGACATGAAGAACGGCTCCTTCCTGAAGAAGCGCTCATGCCTGAAATGTCGATTCTCCTGCTCCTTGGATGCTGCCTGACCTGCTGTGCTTTTCCAGCAACACATTTTCAGCTCTGATCTCCAGCATCTGCAGTCCTCACTTTCTCCTAGAAGATTTTTTCTAATTCAGTTGGTTTAACTAGTCTTGTGTCACAGGCTAATGGGAGTTATGAATAAATGTTCCAATGTAATTTACACTGTTGGCTTCTGTGAGCAGTTGAAATAAGCCAGAGTAACCACACTTGAATGCATGGACTAAGTCATGACAGAAGTGAGCACTTAGAAATTAGTGATCTTGTTAAGAACTTCTTGGAGCAACAAGATCCCACATAGGGGTAATGGGCAGATATTTAACTGGCAGCATGTGACTGTTGATGCTCTGCATGGATCTGTTGGAGCTACAGTAGTTTACCATATTTATTAACCACTCAAATGATATAAGCAAAAGGCAAATATCCAGATTTGCTAATGACGCAATGATGGGTGGCATGTAGATGAATAATAATATTACAAAGAGGTTCAGTGGGATGTGCAAAACTGTGAAAGATAGATCTTCATATTTGCCAAATTGAATTCCATGTAGGATGTAAAAAGGATAGGAAAGAGTTCTTTTCCAAATGATGAAAGGGTTGAAATAGTCAGATACCAAAGAGACGCTAATAAGTGATGTCTAGCAGAGTCACAGTTGCATCAACGCAGATTATTTGGTCTCAAGTTCATTCTGTTTCTCTAATCTCTCAGATCTCTGTCCAATCCCATCTTAACTAAAATATGAACTGGTAAAGAGAAAAATGAAAAAAAAAACAGAATTCTGGCATTTATATTTAGTGATTGTTGAAGGTTGTTCCTCAGACTGTAGGCCTGTGACTTGTGGTGTGCCACAGTGGTCTGTGCTGGGACCTTTGTTACTTGTTATTTACATAAATGATCTGGATGATTAAGTTTGCAGATGGTCCAAAATTAGGAGGTGGTATTGATAGCAAGGAAGGTTAGCAAAAATTACAGAGGGATCTTGATCAGATGGGGAAATGGGCTGAGGATTGGCGAATGCAGTTCAATACAGAAGTGTGAGGTGTTGCACTTTGGAAAGTCAAACCAAGCTAGGACTTGGTTTGTAGTTCTATGAAAACAGTGTCACAGGTAGGTAGGATGTTGAAGAAGGCATTTAGCATGCTGCCTTTCATTGGTTGAGGCATTGAGCATGAGAGTTGGGACATTGTTACAGTTGTATAAGTTGTTGGTGAGGCCACATCTTGGAGCATAGTGTACAGTTTTAGTCACCCTGATATAGGAAAGACATAGTTAATCTGGAAAGACTGCAAAGAAGATTTATGAGGATGTTGCCTGGACTAATAGGCATGAGTTATAGGGAGAGGTTGGCCAGGATAGGACTTTATTCCTTGGGACATAAGAGAATGAGAAGTGACCTTATTGAGGTGTATAAAATCATGAGGGCCAACAATAGGATGAATGCAGTCTTTTTCCTGAAGCTACAGGGCATAGGTTTATGGTGAGAGGGAAAAGATTTAAGAAGGACCTGAGGGGCAACTTGTTCACACAGAGATTGGTGTGTACTGTATATGTAATGGGCTGCCAGAGAAAGTGGTTGAGTTAGGTCCTATAGCAACATTTTAAAAAACATTTGGATAGGTGCATGGATGGGAAGGGTTTCGAGGGCTATGGACCAAATGCAGTCAATTGGAACTAGTTGAGTGGGCAGCATGTACCAGTTTGGGCAGAAGGGCCTGTTTCCATGCTGCATCACTCCATGACTCTGGAGGGCCAAATGCAAGGGAATAGAACTTCACCTGTACAAGTTTTAGTACTGGGAGTAGTCCTGGCATCATGTTAGGAAGGAAATGTTGGAAGGAGTTTTGGAATGATCCTGCAAACTTACACACTATGGATTTTACAGGCCTTTGAGGTAATTTAACTGTTTTATGATCTCAAAGAAAATGAGATAATGATACTCAGTTATCAAGCCATTGCAGGCATGATGGGCCGACAGGCTGCCTCCTACACCGTACCACTTCTATGAATTCATGAAGTCGAGTACAAAGATTCCTTAACCAGTAAAACGTTTGAGTGAAATTAGGAAATGCTTTCACAGAATGCGTAAAAACTTTAGGACAGTCGTCTTAATAGCAGTTGATACTAGATTGGTTGTTAATTTTATAACTGAGGTTGATAGAGTTTTGTGAACCAGTGGTTTTAAGGATATGTGGCAAAAAGCACAAAGCACTGGAACGGGTCCTTCAGTTAACTAAGCCTGTGCCGACACATGACTCCTTCCTAAACTATTGCCTAATCATGTTTCTGTCAAGATGCCTATTAACCATTGCTATTCTATCTGCTTCCAACCACCTTGAGCAGTGCATTCCAGGCACTTACCTCTGTGTAAAAAAAAACTTGCCTCTTATATCTCCTTTAAACGTTTCCCCTTTCATTTTAAGTCTGTGTCCTAGTAGTTAGTGGCCGTTGTATGGAGTTCAGCCACAGGTCAGCCATGATCTGAAATGAAAAGTTTGGGTCTGGTAGCATCTGTAGAGAGAGAAACAGATTTTGGGTCTCAAGGTTTCTCTTCTTTGAAATGCATGATCTTGACAAATGGCAGAACACATTCAAGCATTAAATGGCTGTTTCTATCCCTACTTGTGGATAATTTACCCATTAAACAGTGGGTGTAAGAAATGGTATTATACAGGTGACAGTGGAGTATTGGTGGAACTATGCAAAGTTGGGCCTTCTAAGGTATAATAGTGTTTGCACTTTCTTGCTCCTCTGTTAAAGTATCTATTCGAGATGACTCGGGGAATCCCTGATGGACTCAACCTGTAAGCCTCTCTTGGTTCATCCCAGAGATCGTACTCTGTGTATAAAACTCTGACAGACAGTTTAGTTTAAATTGTTACCTTTTGTTTACCAATGGCATCAATGTTATACCATAACATAGTTACCAACAAGCAAGGCTTGAGCTAAGGTTTTAAAACCATTAGCAGAATAGTAGCGCCAGCTCTTAGCGCCACGAGCTCTCTCAGGCTACTCCCCTTATTGCTGCAAACAAGCTGTCTTTATACAGTTCAGTAACATGAATTGTACAGGTTGTTTTGCTGTAATGCATGTTTCGTTAATCTGCTGTAACGTGATTGACGAATTGGGGATATCGTTTCTAAAGTGCTGACTTTTAAAATGTGTTGGCTGTAACGCGATTACATTGCCAACTCTTTTAAGCGCTGTTTCTAAAGCATGATTTTTCTATAATCGTGGAGTTGCACAAGAAAGCAACCACCACATTACAGAAGAACTAGCTGTACACGCACTTTTGTTACGTTGCTGGTCTGGTAATTATTCATTTGAGTCTCATGGCGGAAGAAATCATTCCATTGACGAATCCAAGTTTAATTTGCCTTGTCTTCTCTCGTGCAGCATGGTTCTAAATGTGAAATATCTGGACATAATGGGCATGTGTTTAACTTGGGGCTTGACTCCCAATTTTCACATGAACATAAGCTCACAAACATTACTAAGTGAATACTAATTGTCGAAATATATTAATTTGTGATTTTAGTATTTTAATATTGCATCCAATCTATCCCCTCTGACTGTCCTAAGTTAGCAAAAACCCATGAGCACAAAGCTGGTTGCAGATAATTCTGACAATTGGCAATTCAAATTGACATATCAAATCTGTATGGCGTGTGTGCAGGATGATGTGGCACACCTCTCTTCTACAGTACGTTGGAAGGACATCCCAGATCGTTCATGCAGAAGAACAGCATCTTCAGTAGCTATATCATCTGTTACACCAAGGCCTGATTTAAGAATGTGCACTTTCATATCTGCATTTTGCATTCATTTTGGGATTGCGCAATGATGTAATCAGCTATGGTTGCAGTCGGTAGCCCTTGAACCTCAGTAACGAACTTTGTAAAGCTCCCAGAACCTCAAATGCACCAGATTCACAAGAGTACTCCAGAAGATGGCATGCTAGCTGCCAGGGTAGTGGACATACATCTCCAGAAAGTGGCAACATCGATAACCTGTCCATTAATCAAATGGAACCCTTTCCTTATGATGAATCCTACAGTGTAGTCCTATGGACTTCTTAAAGCCACGTTTGAAATGATCGTTTAAGGCCTTGGATGGAGGTGAGGGGGGAGGTGTGGACGCAGGTTTTATACCTTCTGCAGTGGCAAGGGAAGATGGAGAGTGGATTGGTGGGGGCATGGACCTAATGAAGGAACCATGGAATGCAGATAGGAGTGGGAAGGGAAATATATCTTTGGTGCAGTCTGACTGTAGGTGGCAGAAATGGTGGAGGAAAATGCACATTATCCTCTACCATTTCTGCCACCTATAGTCAGAAACAGTGCATTATCTTCTGCCATTTCCGCCACTTAGTCAGAGATGCGACCGTTCCTTCTGTGACTCTCTCGTCTGGTCCATGGCCCCCACCAACCCACCCTCCACACTCCCCTTGCTGCTGCACGAGGTGTAAAACCTGCGGACACACCACCTCTCCCCCACCACCACCCACCTGTGTCTAAGGCTCTAAAGAATCATTTCCAATCTGGCTGAGATTTTCCTGCACGTCCACCCACATCATTTATGTCTGTTGCTCTCAATGTGGGCTCCTCTACGCCGGGAGACAGGACATCAACTTGGGGAGCGGTTCAGGAACATCTGTGGGTTGCATGCACCGAACAACTCCGCTGCCCTGTTGACAACCATTTCAACTCGCCATCCTACTCCCCTCCTTTGGACTTGCAAGTCCTGGGCCGCCTCCATCACCAAACCAAACTCAGCCACCAACTGGAGAAAGAACGTCTCATCTTCCACCTTGGGACCCTCCAACTACATGCCATCAACATCGACTTCACCAGTTTCCAAATCTCCCCTTCCCCTCCCGACTTCATCCCAGATCCAACACTCCAACTCAGCACTGCCCTCTTGACCAGTCCTACCTGTCCATCTTTCTTCCCACCTATCCACTCCACCCTCCTCACCAACCTATTACAATTACCTCTCACTGTATGCATCTATTACCTTCCCACCTATCTTCCACTCAGCCCCACCCCCATGCTCTTTTAATCTTTCAGCCCCCTTCCTTCTCCACATACTTGATGAAGGGCTTATGCTCGAAACGTCGACTCTCTAGCTCCTCAGGTGCAGCCTGACCTGCTGTGCTTTTCCAGCACCGCGCTTCTCATCTCTGAATTATGCTGCCTGGGCTGTAGCATAGATCTTGGCATCGGTGAACAAAATGAACCAAGATCTTGCATAGTTAGTGTCGCTTGTTGCCCTGATGCATTTGTGGGCACCCAGCAGAGAGATTCCTCACAGATCACTTTTCCCGTCCTGGAAAAAAACTAGTTGCGTTGAAGTTCAAGGCAACTGTCACCTTACAGACACCAGGAGAGGATGGCTTCCCACTGCTGCATCCATTAGGTTCTGCCATCCAGCATATTTCCACCAGTTTCCCCAGCAACAACACTGCTCCTTGCCCATTCTAGGAAACAAAGTTGAGGGTGAAAATCTCTGGTCCTCCTGTGGAGCTAATGTCATCTGATGGGGATTGCCACTGCGATGACTTACTAAGCTGTTGGGCTTGCCTTCAGTCCTGGTCCTTCTGCATCCACTTTCACCACAACGACCAACATCCCACCAATGGATGGACACATGAAAATTGCTGACTGACCTGTACTGGAATATAAGGTAAAAAAACAGGTTCTTGGGTCTGAGAACAATCAGTGGGTTGTGCCTGCAGATGCAGGCCAGACACATTTCTGTACACATTGAGATATGCAATTATCTGATATCAAGGGCCATGTCTCCATCATGCAGTCAGTTTCAGCATGTGCAGCAACTTGGTGAAGGTGCTTCACTGACTACGTGAGTGACACATTATATCTAAAAGTGTGCCCATTATAAATCTAACATGACAGATAATGAAACGATTGTCTCTACTTTCAACAGCACCCTTGCATGGATCACAAATTATGCATTTTTTTTGTTGCCAGCATTCACTTTTTAAATCATTGCTGCTGCTTTTGTATCATTGAGATGGTGAGATGCCAAACGTTCAGTTGCTAGCACAAATGGCATGGTGCATATCATGTTTGACCAACATTTGAACCCTAAGCACGTTTACTCTGCATGTATTATAAATAGATGGTGAAATTATGGTAAATTAAAGGTAGCTGACGTTTACAAAAATATACTTCACCTATTTGCCCTTTCAATGTCCTAGCGTCCAATAGACTTGGATCCCATGTTATGCACATCAAACCAAGCTAACTCTACCCACCTTGAGGGTTGTCCTAGCCAATTTCTAGTTGTAGCTGACATTTACTGAGCAGCAAGTGATGGCAGGGAATACAACTTTATGGACACTGTCAACACTATTCTCTGTCTTGCCACTAGCAGTGTTCCCTCTAATTTTTCAGGGTCCTATACAGAATCGGAGGGGGCATGCATTTAAGGTGAGAGGGGGAAAGTTCAAAAGAGATGCCAAGGGCAAGATTGTATTTCAGACTGGAAGGAGTGTGGGATCCACTGCTAGAGATGGTAGTGGAGGCAGATACAATAAGGGCATTGATAAGACGTTTTGATAAGCACATGAATATACAAGGAATGGAGGGATATAGACCCAGGGCAGGCAGAAGGGATTAGTTTAGTTTGGCGCCATGTTTGGCATAACAGTGCGGACTGAAGGGCTTGTTCCTGTCCTGTACAGTACTATGTAACCCGCAGTAGTCAATCATATTGCTTTATTGAGAAGACGTTATACTGCAGCTTTTGTTTTGCAGTTTTCTTCATTAATCATTGAAAGTGTGCATTTATATTATTTTACAATTAAAGTATTTTACCTACTAAAATAATCAGCTGTTTGCTCGGCTCAGAAGTCTGGGTACCTGTTTAGTCACCACTAAACAGGTACCCAGACTTCTGAGCTGAGCATGTACACCAATATACTATCTGACTAAAAGAGGATACTAGTTACTTATTCAATCTTGCTTTGGAGCGTTTTGAGCCTATTTTTATATACTGCCCAGTGATTGGATACTTCTCTACAAGAATTTGCACAGAGATGCCAGATCACCGAGAACACAGTTCACAGCTGTCTGTACAACGCAATGTTACTGCTTTGTGACCATTTTCAGGCAATATTTGCTTATAGGATCATTGCACCTAGTTATTTGCTCTTTGCAGTACTTGAGGAGAAAGTGAGATCTGCAGATGCTGGAGATCAGAGCTAAAAATGTGTTGCTGGAAAATCGCAGCAGGTCAGGCAGCATCCAGGGAACAGGAGAATCGACGTTTCGGGCATCAGCCCTTCTTCAGGAATGAGGAAAGTTTGTCCAGCAGGCTAAGATAAAAGGTAGGGAGGAGGGACTTGGGGGAGGGGCGTCGGAAATGTGATAGGTGGAAAGAGGTCAAGGTGAGGGTGATAGGTCAGACTGGGGTGGGGGTGGAGAGGTCAGGAAGAAGATTGCAGGTTAGGAAGGCGGTGCTGAATTCGATGGATTACCTCACACCTGGCACCTTCCCCTGTAACTGCAGGAGGTGCAAGACTTGTGCCCACACCTCCCCCCTCACCTCCCTCCAAGGCCCCAAAGCAAACTTCCATATCCGCCACAGATTCACCTGCACCTCCACACACATCATCTATTGCATCCTCTGCACCCGATGTGGCCCCCTCTATATTGGGGAGACAGGCCG
>NC_057743.1:8474040-8583234 GCF_004010195.1 Chiloscyllium plagiosum | reverse complement strand
AGTCACGGAGGGAGTGGTCTTTACGGAATGCTGATAGGGGAGGGGAGGGAAATATATCCTTGGTGGTGGGGTCCGTTTGGAGGTGGCCCCCACCCCAGTCTGACCTATCACCCTCACCTTGACCTCTTTCCACCTATCACATTTCCGACGCCCCTCCCCCAAGTCCCTCCTCCCTACCTTTTATCTTAGTCTGCTGGACAAACTTTCCTCATTCCTGAAGAAGGGCTTATGCCCGAAACGTCGATTTTCCTGTTCCCTGGATGCTGCCTGACCTGCGCTTTTCCAGCAACACCTTTGCAGTACTTGATCAAGACATTGTAGTTTTACAATACTGCGCTCACTACTTCGTTCAGAGGTTGAAATGCCAGTGTGTCTCATTCTGTGACTTCAGAGAAATCTCCAGATTGTCCTTTCTTCACCGTTATTTTGCTGAACATGTATGCAGTGGTCTTAGAAACCTTTCAACGTATTAAATAATTGACATCTGTGTCCAAATATCTATTCACAGATTTTCCCTGTGACTAGAGTCAACCTGATCCCTTTTAGATGTACTACACTTATTCCCATATGGAGACCCACCACATTAAACTTGCTCAGCACCTGTACCCCTTGCTCTCGAAGCCCAATATTTCACCTTGCTTATGCCACCTCTGCATCTGTATCCTCCCCCTCTATGAAGACCATGGTAGTTGTCACTGCTAATAATTTAGTCCCGTAGACCTACCATGCCCTCCAAAACTGAAATCAGTGGGTGTCGGGGACAAAGTCTGAGCTGATTGGAGTGATACCTGGCATATTGTGGTTGTGTTTATTGGAGCTGAAAAATGTGTTGCTGGAAAAGCACAGCAGGTCAGGCAGCATCCAAGGAGCCGGAGAATCGACGTTCCGGGCATAAGCCCTTCTGAGGAAGAGAGCTTCTTCAAGGAAGGCATCCTTGCAAGAGGATTCGCAGTAGGTTAAAATCAACTAGGAGAAAGTGAGGACTGCAGATGCTGGAGGTCAGAGCTGAAAAATGTGTTGCTGGAAAAGCACAGCAGGTCAGGCAGCATCCAAGGAACAGGAGAATCGACGTTCCGGGCATAAGCCTCAGAAGGGCTTATGCCCGGAACGTCGATTCTCCTGCTCCTTGGATGCTGCCTGACCTGCGATTTTCCAGCTCTGATCTCCAGCATCTGCAGTCCCTGTGTTTATTGGAGGTCAATCGTCTTGGATCTAGGAGATCTCTAAGTGGGTTCCTCATAGTGATGGCCCTGTCATCTTCAGATGCTTCATCGGTGACTTTCCCTCCATAATGGGATTGGGGATGGGGATGTTTACCAATGTTCAGCAGCATTCATGACTGCTTGGATGCTGGGATCGTCCGTGTTTAGATACAACAAAACCCTGGAGGCTGACAAATGACGAGTAACATTACCTCCATGTAAGTACCAGGCAGTGGCAAGGTGCTAGGGGGATGTTTAAAAGAGATGTGTCAGGCAAGTTTTTTACACTGTTATGGACTAGGTCAGACCACTCAAAACATTCTTAAGCAGGCAGCCCAGACCATAACTTTGCAATTTGTTTTGGTAAGTGTACAGTGAAAATTATCTAGAGTAAGTTAGCTAGGTTGACTGCCAGGTTTTAAAACAGACAAATGTTTATTAACAAAATTACATAATTAAACACAAAGAACAGAATAAAGAGCCCCTACAGAACTCAGTCTATCCAAACTAGACTTGATTATGCTATTCCGAATATACACAACAGTCCCAATAAGCAAACCCCATGAAACACAGTAAAACTGAAACAAATGCTTACAGGTTGAAATTAGAAGAGCAGAAAGAGAGTGTGTCTAGCAGCCTGTTTCCACACAGCTGAACTCCTAACTAGTTCTGGGCTGAACCGTTCAGCTAGAGAGCTGAACACTCCCTTTCATTATACAGGTCACTTCTAAAACATGACCACTTTGGCTTGAAGTCTCATCTGTTTACATATCTGTTTACATGTAACTCTCAAAGGCTTTTTTTCATCTCTGTACCAAATTAGCCATCTCGGAGCCGGAAGGGTTTTACGATCCCTCTGAAAAATACCGAAGACACACTATCCTTGAGAAGAGGAATAGCGTTGTAGAAAAAAAGGGACCAGCTTTGTGACAACACAAAGGGTGGTGAGTGCCTGGAAAGTGTCACCAGAAGAGGTGGTGGAAGCAGCAGCATTGAAGAAGCAGCTGGATGAATGCATGAAAAGGAAGGCGATCGAGGGATATAGATCCTGTAAGTGATCCCTGGTATGGAAGGGCAAAATGTGTCGGTGCAGGTCTGGAGGACTGAAGGGCCTCACTTTATGCTGTATCCTCCTTTGCTCGAGAAGGACAAGGGCAACAGATATGTGGAAAGACCACCATGTGCAAATTCTCCTCCAAAACACACTCTGTCCTGACTTGGAAATATATTCCTGTTCATTTGCTGATGCTGGCTCAAAATCCTAGAATTCCCTCCCTCAGGGCATTGTAGATCAACATACAGCACATGGACTGCAGCGGTTCAAGAATATCGCTCACTGCCACCTTCTCAAGGGCATCTAGGGATGGGCAATAAATGCTGACCAGCCAGTGACACCCACACCCCATGAGTGAATATATAGTTTAAAAAAAAGGCTTATAGGGCTCCTGGAGTTTTGGATAAGTGCAAGAAGAGCATGGCAGTCTAGCATTAGGACAATTGAAAGTGATTTTTGACAAAATTGGCTAAAGGATTCAATAACAGATGACTGAAAATGCACACATTTCTACTTTATTTACGAGACCTTTAGTTGTGAAAATACTTGGGTGCTGAAATGTTGTACGGTGATCTTTCCAAAGCACAGTTTTCATTTGAATGTAACGGGAATTTCCGATAGTAACTTCCTCACTTTTGTCTGTTAAAAGCTGCCTTACTTTAGACTTGGCCAACGACTGTGAAATGTTGAAGTTGAATTGCTTACATGTAACTGCTGCACCAAGTTGGAATTTGGAGCTGGAATAATTCACCTGCATCTCTTCCTAGCCAGTTTGTAAAGTGACCCAGCATACAGATTATCTCATGATTGCATGTTGTTGCACTTAATTGTTTGTGGGGTTTTTTTGTACTCTAGGCAGATTTTCAGTGCTGACCAGTGACTGTGCATGTGCTTGAAACCTTAACATAGTTGCAATTAGTAATTACTTAACCAGATGGTCAGATATCTTATTTTTGGCAAAAATCCAGGCAGATGACGACATTCAGTTGCACTATGGTCAGGTTACCCACACTGCGATTGTGGTGCACAGTCTAAGTTGAATGTCGAACATTCATTAACATGGGTGTTTTTGAGAGTTGTTATACAATAGGATCAAATTTATTAGAATCATCTTAATGAAGCTGTAATGAACAGTGCTGGAAAAAGCAATCCTGAAGTAGAAAGTGATTCCTTTGAATATTTGTTTTTCCTTAACACCCCATTTTACTATAGAATTGCCAGAGGACCTGTACAACAGACACTTGAAGAGCGCCTCTACCCTCCCCAGGCAGCAGTACCACCAGTCCAGTATACAGTGAGTATGCTAATTTTAATAAGGATTTTGAATTTATGAAAGTATTTTAATCAGCTGTCCTAAAAACTATGGTGATATGTTGATATTGGAACTAAAATTATGAGAAATACCCCTTAATGCTGACTCCCTCACTGACTTTTATTTTAAATCTGAATTTCCTGTCATGTTGCCAAGGTTTGGCTTGGTTGTATTGACTGACAACTATGTACACTTACACTTTTTAAAAATAAAACCAAAAGTAGCACAGTAATTTCCATGCTGATCTTGCTTTGTGCCTGAGTTTATTCCATGTTTATGAATTTAAATCCATTAAATTAATGTTTGGATAATTCAGAACTTCAATCTTTTGCTTATTGAAATTCATATTTTGTCAGATTATTGCTGCAAGTACACATAGTTTATCAGTGGTGACTAAGTTGCTGAATTTTCTTGGATTAAAGTTCAAAATTGAAGTAATAGAATGAGTATATGATGTGGACTGTCACTGTTGTTATAAGTCACTGAACATAATGACTTGTTTTCTTTTGGATTTTTTTGTGACAT
This sequence comes from Chiloscyllium plagiosum, assembly GCF_004010195.1. Taxonomy (NCBI): domain Eukaryota; kingdom Metazoa; phylum Chordata; class Chondrichthyes; order Orectolobiformes; family Hemiscylliidae; genus Chiloscyllium; species Chiloscyllium plagiosum. The sequence goes on along the minus strand of NC_057743.1, from coordinate 8,579,141 downwards.
GCTTTACTTTTCAGTTACAGCATCAATTAGAAAAAGTTAGCACTTTTATGTAGTGTTCCCAACTCTTTCCCCCAAAGTTGATAGATAATTGAGAAACAAAAAGGGGATTGTGGCATATTTCATGGCTCTTAGTGTAACAACTTGGAATGACTGCTGTTGTGTTCATTAATCCTAAATAGATTATTGAAATGTAAATTCCCTCCTGCAATTTGTCCTTTAATCTCTTTGTAAATTTGCAAGTTACAGGGTTGATTACTTTAAGGGATTTTTAAAAATTAATTCACGGGATGTCAGTGTCGCTGACTCGGCCTTCTTTTGTTGCCTATCCGCAATTTCCCAGAGGGCAGTTAAGTATCTACTATATTGTTGTTGGTCAGGAGTCACGTGTAGGTCAGATCAGGTAAGGATAGCACAGGAAAAAAGCCATTTAACACAATGTGCTGCTAGAGTTGTTCAACTAAATCTTAATTTCATTCTCTCCCTGTAGCCCTGTGATTTCTGTTTTGAAGGTCATGAAAAAACATTTTCTCCAGTCATCTGTGGCTTTTTTGCTGGTTATTGTGTATTTGTGACCTCTATTATGCAATCCTTCTGTCACTAGAGTTTCTCATTTGCTTTATCAAAATCGTTAATGATTTCAGGTGTCCAAATAAATCACCTGCTAACTATCTGTGCTGTAGAATGCCCAATCCCAGCTTCTCCATGTGCTCTACATGACTGAAGCACCTCATCCTTGTATGTCCTCTTTGAGAAACTCAGCAGGTGTGGAAAGAGAAAGAGTTATCAATTCATTATAACTTTTTCAGAACTATTGAGCTTTTCTAGCATTCTGTTTGTGTGTGTTTCAGATTTTCAACATTGCAATGTTTGCTATTCTAACTGTATAACTTTAAGGTTTTTGTATTCTGTTCCTCGATTAATAAAGTAAAAGATCCTCGGCAATTTTTAGAAACCTTTTCATTTGCCCTGCTATTTTAAATGATTTGTATACGCGAAACTCCATGTCTCTCTGGAATTAGGTGCGCCAACATTCTATCCTTAATTGCCCTTGAAAAGGTCATGTTGAGCTGCCTTATTGAATTACTGCAGTCCATGTGGTACAAGATCTTTCCTAGGACTTAGTTCTTTCTTCACTGCAATGAAATCAATTTAGTTACAGGTCAGGATGGTGTACATCTCCCCCTTTGACCTAATGATGTGGCGAAGATCATTGAAGTAGCTGAAAATAATTGCGACTATTGAAGTAACCTGTGGAACTCTGAGCTGGGAGGCTTGAGTTCTATTCCTACCTGCTCCAGAGCTGTGTAATAACATTGCTTAACAGATTGATTAAAAATACGTAACCTGCGGAGCTCAAGGGCTCTTGTGAAACAGCCGTAGTGTCCCTACCTCTAAGCCAGGGCGCCTGGGTTCAAGATCTATGTGCTGCAGAAGTATATAATATCTCTGAACAGGTTGATTAGAAAATATCTATACCTGAACCATGCCCAGTAGTGGTGGCTGGTTAGCTCAAATTGTTAAAAGTGTGGTGCTAATTAATGCCAAGGTCATGGGTTCAATTCCCATACTTGGAGAAAGTGAACACTGCAGGTGCTGGAGTTCAGAGTTGTAGAGTGGGTGCTGGCAAAGCATAGTCGGTCAGACAGCATCCGAGGAGCAGGAGTGTCAATGTTTCGGGCATAGGCCCTTCATCAGGAATGAGGCTTGTGGGCCAAGGGGGCTGAGAGATAAATGGGAGGGGGATGGGGTGAAGGTAGCTGGGAGTGCGATAGGTAACCCCATGCCCATTTATCTCTCTGCCCCCTTGGCCCATAAACCTCATCCCTGATGAAGGGCTTAAGTCCAAAATGTTGACTCTCGCGCTCCTTGGATGCTGCCTGACCGGCTGTGATTTTCAAGCACCACACTATTCGACCCCAATTCCCATGCTTGCCATTGCTGCCGTCTTCTGCCTCAGGCTTTAATTCTTGGCTCTTTGACACAGTGGTGATGTTTCTACCCTTGTTCCTGCATCCTGCTGTAATTGGCTGAAAACATGCTGTTCCTTGCCTCTATTTGGTGACGTATGGTATACAACTAATAGTACAGTAGCTTCACTGTTCCCTAATTCTAATACTTTTTTTGTCTTTAATTCCTCTTCACCCCACCATTTTTGTTCATATCTGTCCTGAATAAGGTGACCAATTTTTTTTTTTAACTTGCTCCCTGTTCTCGCCAGAGCAATTTCACCCTCCATATTAGTTCACTTCTCCACCAAGACCTTAATTCCAGCTGTGTTGAGATAGCATCATAGAATCCCTACAGTGTGGAACAATCCACACCAACTCTTTGAAGAGCAGCCCACCCCTGCCCTCCCATCTCTGTAATCCTACATTTCCCCTGATTAATCCACCTAACATGCACACCCTGGACACTGTAAGCAATTAATATGACTAGTCCACCTAACCTGTATGTCTTTGGACTGTGGGAGGAAATCTGAGCATCCGGAGGACACCCATGCAGACGAGGAGGGAATATGCAAACTCTACACAGACAGTTGCCCAATGGTGGAATTGAACCTGGGTCTCTGGCACTGTGAGGCAGCAGTGCAAATCACTGGGCCACTGTGCCCTCCCAACAATCTTGCATTAGGCTCTCCAGCTTCAGAGTTGATTCCAATGCCTAGGATCCATTTAGCATCTTCCTGAACCCTCTGTGGATTGAGCACCACCTCAGACATGTTATGCATGGCCCACTTCAGGACAGTTTGAGAATCTTGACATACATCTACAGCTGATTTTTTCTTTGTTTTATTTTTCATGAGCGTGGGCATCGTTGGCTAGCCTATTGTGTGTTGCTAATTTATTATTGCCCTTTTATAAGGTATCGGTGAGCCACCTTACTGAACTACTGCAGTTCAGGTAGTCCATAAATGCCACAGTGCTGGAATAGTAAGGAGGTCCCAGAGTTTTGTTCCAACGCCAGTGAAGGACTGGTGATATAGTTCCAAGTCAAGATGATGTTTAGCTTGGAGGGGAACTTGCAGTTGGTTAGTATTCCACGTATCTGTAGTCTTTGTCCTTTTAGGTGGTAAGTTGCCAATCCAGCTGAGTACTTTGTCCTTCTTTTATTCATTCATGGGATGAGGGCATTGCTGGCTAGGTCAGCTTTTATTACCCATCCCTAATTGTCCAAAGGGCAGTTAAGTGTCTGTCACATTGTTGTGTGTCTTGAGTTACATGTACACTGGACGAGGTAAGGATAGCAGTTTTTGTTCCTAAAGGACGTTAGTAAACCCGATTTGTTTCTCCTGACAATGAACAATTAGATTCAAACTTGGGTCCTCAGAATATTACCTGGGTCTGTGGATTAACAGTCCAGTGGTTAGGCCTAGACGCTAGCTGCAACATAGCCCGTAATTGAGACGATTATCTCAGATACATGAAGCCTCCTGGACTTTGCACATTGGTACTTGTTTACCTACACAAATATCAATTATGCTATCACAACAGTGAAACTCTAATGCTGTAATTTTTTGGAAATTTTGAATCTGTTTATGATGCTGAAGAACTCCTTATTCTGGGTGCGTACACCTGTTGTCAGCAGTAGTGCTGTAATGCTTCATGTAAAGCATAAGTGGCTGTTTATGCAGTGTTTACATGATGAACTTTGCCTGTTTAGTTTCATTCGTGATTTTCAAATGTGCTGTCAGATTTTTGGCAAATTTTGTCATTGATTCCAAAGGTGAGGTGAGAATGACAGTCCTTGACATTAAGGCTGCATTCGTCTAAGTATGGCATCAATGGGCCCTAGCAAAACAGGAATCAACAGGCATCAGAAGAAAACTCTGCTCATTGGAATTATACCTGGCACATAGGAGAATTATAGAATCCCTACAATGCAGAAGCATGCCATTCAGCCTATTGAGTCCATACCAACCATCTGAAGAGCATCCTGCTCAGATTCTCGCCACCTACCCCTATAACTCTGCATTTCCCATGGCCAATCTATCTAGCCTGCACGTACGTGGACACTATGGGCAACTTAGCATGGCCAATCCAACTAAGCTGCACATCCTTGGACTGTGGGAGGAAACCCACACAGACACGGGGAGAATGTGCAAACTCCACATAGGATGGGGGGTGGGATTGAATTCAGGTCCGTAGTGCTGAATTCTTTAAAAATCTTTGCTTGGGTTTCTTCTTCTCTTAATGATGTAGGGAATCTTACATCAACTGTAATATTGAAGGAGCATTGTATTGTTGAAAGGACCATCTTTTTATATCATCTTGAGTCTATATTTGTATTGTATGCTGATTAGAATATTTATGTCGCAGCTTGAAGAAGAAGAGAAGTTCTTCTTAGTAAAGTAATTAATATTCCACCAGCCCAGGGAGAAAAATTAAGGCTAATAGATGACAAACTTTGCTTTAGGACTTCATTTACTTTGAGAGGATTCTTAAAACACCCAAACAATACATTTAAGTGTGTTTGAACTTCAAGCTGATAAAATCACAGCGCATCCACAGACATTAGATTGACATATTGAGATTTCAATGAAAACGATTTTCACACTTAAAGTAGCAAGAGTTAATAAATGCAGATGACCTCTACTTAGAAAAAAGACCAATGAATTTGGGAAATTCATTGTGGTAACCTTATAAATCTATTCTAACTTGAATAATTTAACTTTAAGCTCCCTTTTATAAAAATTAATAAAATAGCTAGATCAAAAGTATTTATCAAATTTTTAAGAGACTGAGAACAAAATTCAATGGAGAGGAAATTCCAGATCTGTCTCATGTAGATTCTTAGTTCTTTGTCTACGTACAATCTTTCATGATCGTCACCCACCTTGTGCGCAAATACTGCCATTCTCATTTGTAGGTTTTGATGTTCGTGGGTAACAGCTTTTTTTTTTTAGTACCATTGATTAAAGCAAACTATCTGAAACCATTGCAGTTTAGTTATTTAAGTAACAACCCTTGGGATATCAATTTTGTTCACTTTTTTATCCCTGAAAAGACTGTGCTATTAAGGGCGATAGTTCACTGCAGTACTGAAGGAATGCTTGAAATAGTGTTTGGATGACACACCTATTTTCCAAAGCAACATAGGAAATAAGAACGGGTGAATGTTTCCTCTGGGTGCTCCGATTTCCTTCCGCAGTTCAAAAATATGTAGGTTAGCTGAATTGGTCATGCGAAATTGCCCTGTAGTTTCCAGGGAGGTGCAAGCTAGGTGGATTATCCATGGTAAATATGGGGTTACGGGTACAGGATGGGTGTCTGGTTAGGATGTTCTTCAGAGGGCTGGTGTGGACTTGATGGGACAAATGCCTCTTTCTGTAGGGATTCTCTGATTCTATTCTACAATTATTTTGTGACTGTGTCCTGGTTCTAGACAAACTTGCCAGGGAAAACATTCTATCAGAATGCAGCCTGTAATAGTGTTATAAGTTTCAATTAAATCACACCTTGTTCTTCAAACTTTGAGAGGATGCAAATCCAGTTTCCTCGGTCTCATGTAAACCAATCCCACCATTCCCGTTTTGGTGGTTCATTTGGGTACAAATGGCCCTGTAGCACTGTTGGACATGAACTTGGAGTTCTGGCATTTTTGTTCCTATTTATTTTTTTAAAAATTAACTGTTTGTGGAATATTGCATTGCATAAATTGTTTCTGCACTGCTAAAATATCAGTGATAGCACTTAGTCAGCTTCAGTTGCTGTGTAATTAGAAGGTCTCTCTGATGCATTTCACGATATGAAGAAATAAAGATTAACCAAGGGGCTATTCCTGCTTTAAATAGGAGTTGCCTGGATGATTATCTTTACTGGATACACTCTGTAATCCTCCCAACAGCTTTTTGTTATGGTGAGACATTTCCATCTTCAAATTGTGTGGTCCTCAGTCTTGTATGAATTAAACCACATCTTAGCATATGAACAGGCTGTAATGTTTGTCAGTAAATCTGCTGTGCAGCAAATTGGATCTGTAGGTAATTCATAAGAGTCAGGATTAACAATACTGCTGACATGTAGTTTAACAAAGTACGTCTTTCATTCTTTGTTTTTCAAGGATGATGCAGATTTGACTCTGGTGTTACCAGAATCCTAGAGAGATTCCACCTTGCAATTCATGTGTGCAGTGAATATTGTGATATGTGCAGTTCTGGATTCCACATTGCAGCAGAGACATGATTGCACTGGAAAAGGTGCAAGGAAATTTACTAGCACATTGCCTGGGTTGAAGAGTTTGTTCTGAAGAGAGATTGGCCAGACTGGGTGTTCTCATTAGAGCAGAGGAGATTAAAAAGAGACATGATTGAGATGTATAAACTTGAGAAGAACTTGGACAATGCAGACACAAAGAAACTTTTTTGCTTGATGGAGAGATGAATGACTAGGGGGCATACATTTAATTTAAGGGGCAGAAGGATTAGAGATGACATAAGGTAGTGAGAACCTGGAGCTAACTGCCTGTAAGGCTGGTAGAGGCAAAAGTTCTCATAACATTTCAGAATTACTTAGAAGTGCATTTAATATGCCAAGGCGCACAAGGCCATAGGCCAAATCTTGGGAAAATGGGATTAGGATAGTTAGATAGTTGTTTTTGACCAAAGGGTCTTTTTTAGTGCAGTCGACCTTCAGTTATGGCATTAATTGAGGTGTAGCTATTCATGATGAAGGGCTTATGCCCGAAATGTCGATTCTTGGCTGCTACCTGACCTGCTGTGCTTTTCCAGCACCACACTCAAGATGAATGTAACTATTTTATCTAGGAAAATCAATCCTTTAAATGTTATGAACTAATTTTTTTGGCAGGAAAGCTCATTCAGTAATTCATGCTTTTCAGTGACCAATACAAGAAAACAAATTACTTTTGGCAATCTAGATTTTTCGATCGATGAGGCAGAATTGCGGGATAAGGATGATTAATAGAAGCATTGCAGAAGTTGTCCTCAGTATCTGCTCCCAGAATGAGAGATTCCACTCCAGGATATTCCAGATCTCTTCCTACTTCAAAGACTGTAAGTTCCCCTTCCTCATGATCAACAATGCCCTTAACTGCATCTCCTTCATTTCTCACACCTCTGCCCTCAACTCAAACCCCCCTGCCCTTCCAACCTACTAGCGCATTATCCTTTGCCATTTCTGCCACCTGCAGTCTGACCCCATCATCAAAAAAGATATTTCCTTCCTCACCTCTATCTGCTGTCTGCAGGGACTGTTCCCTCTGTGACTCCCTTGTCGGTCCACACTTCCCACTGACCTCTCCTCCACACCTAGCACCTTTCCCTGTGGCTGCAATACCTACCCCACAACTTCCCTCTTACCTCCATCCAAGGCCCCAAAGAATCATTCCAAGTCCGGCATAGATTCATTTCTTTGAACCTTGTTTATTGCATCCGCTGCTCCTGTTGTGGTCTCCTCTACATTTGAGACCAATCGCAAATGTAGGGACCGGCTCAGGGAACATCTATGGTTCATATGCTCCAGTCAACTCCACCTTCTGATTGCCAGCCATTTCAACACCCTCGTCCCGCCTGTCTGCTGATGACATGACCATCCTGGGCTGCCTCCACCGTCAATATAAGGCAACACACAAACTGGGGGAAGGACACGTCATCTTGCATCTCGGGAGCTTATAACCATGTGGCCTTAACAAAATTCACCAGCTTCCAACTCTCCCTACCCCTTCCACCTCTTCCCAGGTCTAGCCCTTCCTCTCCGCCCCATCCCTTGACCCGACCTAATTTGTCCATCTTCCTTCCCACCTATCTGCTCCACCTTTCCATTGACCAGTCACAATCACCTCCTACCTGCATCCACGTATTGCCATGCCAACTATCTTTCCCCCAATCCCACACCCCTCTGTCTATTTATTTTTCAGCCACCATCCCCCTCCCCACTCCTGATGAAAGGTCCCAACCTGAAATGTCGACTCCCCTGCTCCTCTGAAGCTGCTTGACCTGTTGTGCTTTTCCAAGCTGCAGACTTTCAACTTTGTCTTGCTTTGAGCCAATCTTTCTTCCTTGGAATTAAAACCCATCACCACAAGTCACTTCTGGCAGAAATGGGTATGCCCAACTGCATAAACAGAGGCACTGGCTTCTGTACTGTGTTAGACCAATTTAAATATATAAAAATGTTGTTTGAGTTAATTTTCTAAACTTTGATGGTACAAACCTTTGTTTTACAATTGTGGTTCAATTCGATGCAGGAACCAAACTGGCTTAAAATTATTTTCAAAATGTTCATTTTTGTTTTTGTGTTCGTTGCTGTATGTCTGTTAAGTTGAATTTATGGAATTCTTCGGTTGGTATACTCTAATGCTCTTGCTGTTTTGATATATTATTTACCTGTTCTATTGTGACTTTTGTTTTTGACTTAAATTTGAGACAAATATGTATGAGTGTAAGGTGGAAATTTTAATGCCGTACATATCAGTTTCAGTGGACCTGCTGATGAAATATTCACGGTAAGTCCAATTGTATATTCTATAAGCCAGGAATGTTTTACATTATATTACATATTTAATTTTCTGCTGAAGAAAGTAATGTTTTAAACTTATATTGACCTTAATGAATCTATTATGACACACCTCCGTAGCCATCACATGATGCCGGACTTGAACCTGAACCTATTGACCCAGGGACGCTGCTGCTGCGCCATAAGACCTCTTGATTTCTTAATTAGGATCTCAAAATCTAATTAGTGTTCAATGAACGCAGGTGTGGTTAGTGTCATTGTTCTGCTTGTGATTCAGAGCCCTGACTTTAACTGTAATTGAAAAGGTAGTACTATACTGATAGTCGGATATTGTAGCACTTGAGTGAAGATGCATTGAATTGTTGAGGACTTTTGAATATTCAGATGACTGCTATTCTTAAGCTTTTGAGTGTGACATGGCCAATACAATAGGACATTAAATTCTGATAGATGGAGACTTGCATACTGGTCATATTTTTCTTTTTTTAAACCAGCCGTTCAACTGTGGTTTATACTGACAGTTGGATGGGTAGCATATCATTTTATAAAAGCAGGATATTTAAAAATAAATTTTAATTGCACAAGGCATTATTTTTCAAAATTAAGTAGCTGTAAGACTTAAACATTTGGTGAAATTTGAAAGTCATGTTTGTGGTTAGATTTGGTTACTGGTTAAAACCATCCAATGTGAAGTCATTGGCTGTTGTTTCGCACAAAAATCATTGCTTTTCACCTGTTTATAATTTACATGCTGACACATTATTTTTGATATATTAATTACTGTGATCGCATTGAGAAAATCTTTTATCTTGTTAATAAATCATTTGTTATATTTTGGAGGAATTACGAAGGACACTGCCTTATTTTCTAAGAGCTGTTTTAATTGCTGATATTGGCAAGCAGGATTGATAATTTTGTGGTTCTAACACCAACAGTCTGCCAGTGTTTGAAGCAGAGCAGCTGCCTACTAATAGCATTTTCAGTATGGATGGATTCAGCTTCGACTGCAGCTGTGTGTTCCTACCCATCTGTAACTGGACCCAGTTTCTAACAGGCTGTCTGTGGTATATTGGATTTTATACAATAGAGTCACTATTGTATGTGCCATTCCAGTGAAACCAGATGGGATAGTACTGTGGCCTTCCTCTTGAGGGAGGAAGTTCCATTTAAAAAAAAGAACTGAATCAAATTGAATGTTGTAATGGCTAGATGGGTAAACGTCCTTTTTGTTGAGACAGACACTATGCTGGTTGTTGAACAGGTTTGGGTTATCTTTAAGGTGAAGTTTGTTAAACCTAGATGATGAATGTGAAAAAAGTGCATTTTTAAATTTTGTATGTTTTATTTTCTGTTTTCCTGAATGACTTTGCTCTTGGCACTGTTCCATGATATCAGATGCCCTTTTGTAGTTTTACTGTCAGGCAGTGTGCCCAGGAGATGCAAGAGCTAAGCTGAGCCCTCTTTTTATCTGAAATTCATAAATGCCCAAATTAATGTAACTGCATTGCAGTCACTATGACAGACAGCTTGATATTCTCCTACTGTCTACCTACTCCAGGCCACTGAACCCAATAACAACACTCAATTGTAACTTGACTGAAATCAGAAGTTTTAACTTTGATCCAAATTTGAACTGGGAGGGTTTTTTTGTCTCTGTGGCTTAAAATTGTAGAACAGTTGCTAGCCAACAAAGTGCTTCAGAGAGTGAGATATGTGGTTTCCAGCAATTCCTTCAATTAGTTAAAAATCTTAGTTGGGTAGTCTGTGATCCCCATTCATTTATAGCTTCTGTGGCATTAAAAATAAATCTGCTTTGTATTTAGTTACCAGAAAATACAAGAAAAACATGAATGCTGAAAATACAGCACCAGTCCACTAAGCATTGCAAGTGACATTTTGTCTTGCATGCTTGGAAGTATTGAGCAGATTTCTCTTGTTTCTATTTGTCCTCTAAGGCCATAAGTGTTGTGGGGTTGGAGGATGCTGTTCAAAAAAACCTCAATCAGTTGTTGCAGTGCAGCTTGTATGAAGTCCACATTACAAATTAAAATGCACCAGTGGAAAAGAGAGTAAATGTTTAAGTTTGCGAATGGTATACCAATCAAATGGGCTTTGTCTTGGATTGAGCCTCTTGAGTCCTATTAGAGCGGTATTATCCAGCCATGTATACATTTGTCTTGTGAAAAGTGCAAAGGCTTTGGGACTCGTGAGATAAATTAATCGCTGCAGGATATCTACTTTCAGATTTGTGGTTGTAGCCACAAATATGCCCATTTAAGTTTCTAGACAGCAGTGTTTTTCTGTGTCATTAATATGAATATGTTTGCGATTCCTATAGCTTTAAACTATTTGCATATGTCTTAAGGAACTGTTGAAATCTCGTTCATGAAGAGTTGCATCACATGGGTTTATGTACATATATCTAACACTGCAAAATGCAGAAAAAACAAGCATGTTTTCAATTCCTACATGAGTAAACAAGTATCATGTCTCGTGTTGATGCTGCAACTTCCGGAACACTACTTAGGTAGCTGGTGCATCTTCATTTCGTGATTTTAGCATCACACAATCAGATGATCTTTAATATTCAAGATCATATTGTTTCTTGTAATTCTTCTGTTTGCTGACGTGACTGTCTCGCTTGATTTCTCCACTAAAACCAGGGAAGGATATTGAGTTTGTGGAAATTTATCGTAAATTTGTCTACTCATCTACATATTCAGTCATTTCAAAGTTTTTTAAAACTTCAGCCTATATTTATGCATTATTTGAATTAAAGTAGGAGGGGGTTAATTTTATTTTGTATGTAGTCTGTGCAATTCTGATTTTAAGGTATGAAGTGAATATAGCATGGTAAATAAAGTGATAGTAAAGCAGAATCTTCAGTGATCCCTTGTTCACTGCAAAGCGTTATTGATTTTTGATAATACATTTTAATGGTGCTTTTTTGATATGGACTATTTGTTTCTACACACATCATGCTAAAGAGACGTGTTGCTGAGGCTTTTTGTTGAGACAAAAGCAAGAATGCCAAATTTCAGGTAATTGCAGCAATTGTATACTAGAAATAAAGATGCTGAATAGTTGGAAAGTAGTCTCTGACCAAGGTATCACAGTGGAGAAAGCGAAGAGAACTCCCCAGGCTCCTTAGTAATTCAGAACAAGTGCAAGACTAGAATATATTTGGTTGCAGAGAATGTGACTCTGCCTATGAATGTGTGTCACCTGCACCAAATGTGAAAGGCATGTTATAAGCACGAATATTTATCTTGGATCGGTTGCTAGCTAATATTGCATTTAAGATTGCTCAGCAAGTGCTATGTGACGATGGTAACAACAGATCTAATGATAGACTTTGGGTTTTGCAAGTGTGGGCTGGTTGAGTGCGATCTGAACTCTGCTTACAATGAATGAACTTGCAAAGAAAATTGCTGTTTGTTTTGATCAACATCACTATGATGTGTACCCTGTATATCTAGTTTCTTACAGATGTTGAAATTCATGTAAAATATTTTGCAAAAGTGCAATACGTAGGGCATCTTTTTGGACTGATAACACATTCTGTTAGTTAAAAAGTACTTGCCACCATTCGTAACAGAGTGAAATTGTTAAATTAAATGAATATTCAGATTTTTAAGATGTTTTGCCCTTCTGGATAATTTGAGGTCGTGGGGACTCCTCATGTCCAAAAGTAGCAGGTTTTGCTTCATTTATGAGTTTGTATGGAAGGAGATAGTAATACTCGAAAATGATTGAATTCCATATTGACTCCTGAAGGCTGTAAAATGAGCTGAAGTGAGAGTGCCAGTCCTTGACATCATGGCTACATTTGACCGAGGAGCCTGCACAAAACTGAAATCAGTTGGTATTGAGAGCCAACTTCTCTGCTGATTGGAGTCATACCTGGCACTTAGGAAGATCATTGTGATTGTTGGAGGGCAGTCATCACAGATCCGGGACATCTCTGCAGGAGTTCCTGAGGGAAGTGTCCCAGGCCCAACCATCTTCAGCTGCTTCATCAATGACCTTCCCTCCCTCATAAAGTCAGAAGTAAGGATGTTTGCACAATGTGCAGCACCATTCATAATTCCTCAGGTACTGAGGCAGTCCACGTTCAGCAAGATGTGAACAATATCCAGGCTTGGGCTGGTAAATAGCATGTGAGATTCATGCCACACAAATGCTAAGCAATGACTATCTCCAACAAGACAATCTAATCACTGCCTCTTTATATACAATGGTGTTGTCATCATTGAATCCCCGACTACCAACATCCTGGGAGTTACTTTTACCAGAAACTTAACTGGTCTTGCCACATAAACACAGTGGCTAACAAGCTAGGTATATGGCAGCAAGTAACTAACCTCCTGACTCCTCAAAGCCTGTCCACCATCTTCAAACACAAGTCAGGAGTGGGATAGAATACTCCTCACTTGCCTGGTTGGGTGCAACTCCAGTAACACGCAAGAAGCTTGATTCCAATCTGGACAAAGTACACTTGATAGTCACCGCATTCACTCCCTCCCCTACTGACACTCAGCAGCAGTGTGTACTATCTACAAGATGCACTGTGGAAACTCACCAAAGATCCTTAGAAGCGCCTTCTAAATCCATGATCATTTCTGTTTAGACGGACAAAGGCAGGAGATACATGGGAAGAATGTAAGTTCCTCCAAACTGCTGACCATCCTGACTTGGAAATAGAGTCATAGAGTTGTACAGCACAGTAACAGACCCTTCAGTCTAATTAGTTCGTACCAGCCAGATATCCTAAATTATTCTAGTCCCACTTGCCAGCATTTGCCCATATCTCTTACCTCTTGCGATTCATGTTGCCATTGCTTCACTGTTTGATTTGATTAGATTCCCCACAGTGTGGAAACAGGCCCTTCGGCCCAACCAGTCCACACCGTCCCTCCGAAGAGCAACCCACTCAGACCCATTCCCCTTGACTAATGCACCTAACACTATGGACAATTTAGCATGACAAATTCATCTAATCTGCACATCTTTAGACTGGGAGGAAACCCACGCAGGCACAGGGAGAATATGCAAACTCGACACAGACAGTTGCCCGAGGCTGGAATTGAACCCGGGTCCCTGGCGCTATGAGGCAGCAGTGCTAACCACTGAGCTACCGTGCGGCCCGCTAGATGAGTCAAAATCTTAGAATTCTGTCCCTAAGAACATTGTTGGTCAACCTACAGCTCATGGACTGGAGTGGTTTAAGAAGGCAGCTTGCCACCACCCTTTCAATGGCACCTAGGGCAATACATACTGGTCAGCAAGCAATGTCTATATCTTATAAGTGAGTTAAAAAATGAATTCAGTTTTGTTGACATCTACATCCAAATAGATAAGCAACCAAAGGATATCCTCCAGATCAATGCCCACTGACATTTTTGTAGTTTTCCACAAAATGCCCATTTTTTTTAATGTAGGGAGCCTTGCCCCCTATCCTGTGAATTCTTCCAATAAGTGGAAAAATTTGCAGTCTTCAATCTATAGAAATACATAAAGATTCCTTTCTACATATCAATATACTACTTCCTACACTTAGTTCAGCTTTGAGAAGGAGTAGTTTACTCTTTATAAATAGAAGCAAAGTATGCCAGATGTTGGAGGTCTGAAATAAAAACAAAATGCTGGAGAAACTCAGCCAATTATGCAGAACTATGGAGAGCAAAACAGAGTTAATGGCAAATCCGATATAACTCCTCTTCAGAACTGAGCATGCTGGAAAATGGAAAATGATGGTTCTCATATTCATGATGGGTTGGGGAGAGAGTGCATGTAGGTAGAGAGAGAGATAGAAAAGCCCAGAGCGAAAGTTAAAAGGAATACAAATGGTGGTTGATGAGGCATATAAATACGAATGGCAGGTGTGAATAGTAAAAAGTTTAGTATTGCTGAGAGCAAATTTATGTAAACAAAACCCTGGGTGTGTAATCAAAGTGGAGCAGACTGTTGGTGCTCTAAAGTTGCTGAGCTGAATGTGGACTCCTTACAAGAAGCAGGGTTTGACGATGTAGAGTCAGGGTAACTGTTACAACGCAGAAGTTGATCACCCTCTAAGAGCTAAAACTGAAACACCCAAGTAGGAGCACCTCGCCCTATAATCTGTAAAAAGGAGTGCGAAAAGTGGTGTAACCTGCTTTTCAGCAACTTCTGGTAGTTAAATAAAATAAATCCCTGACACTCACTCTAAAATCAATAATTAAGAATTTAATCATCTAACTCTAACAGTGAACAAATTAACTGAACTATTAAATCCCTTCTAACTACTAACTATTCCCGAATAAAGCAAGATTTGAATAGTGTGCTGTTCCAACTAATACAAGTCCCATTCACATACAAAAACAGAATTTACTTTTTCGAAATTACAGCTGGAATGATCAGTGTCTTCTCCATCGATTCTTCTGTCAAGAATGCCTTCTCTTTTGTTGGTAATAGAGCCAGTGATTCTCTCTCTCTCTCTCTCTCTCTCGAGCTGAGGGAGCTGCTGGCTCTGGCAGATGGCAGTTAACTTTGAGGTCTTTGTTCATCTGCCCTCTTCCTTTGTACCCATGATGACACATCAAAATTTCTTACAATAGTTTTGACAACATAGGACCAATTCTATCAGATTTAAATTTAATAGGGTTTTGGTATCTAAGTGATTGAATTGATTGGCTAAATTAAAAGACCTGTTGTCTTGGTAAAAACCGCTGTTTTGTCTGCTAACTGTATGGCCTTTCGATACAAATGTTTCAGTTTGGTCTCTCTGTGTACTGGCATCTTCTTTACACACAGAAAAGGCAACATCTTTTAAAGGGACCACACAGTACTTTCTCCGTAGCATTTTATCAATTTACAGACACTAAATTCAAACTTGCTGCCTTCCAATCTGCATTTATTCCACCCAATTTTGCAACATAACTGAGAGAGTTGGTAAGGACTCCATTCCATTTTCCCAATTTCTCTGGTTCATCTGTTCTGATCATGCCTTCTTCTACAGAAATGTCCAGCATTTTCCTCAATCAGGGATTCCCCACCACCGTGGTTTTGCTTTCTTACTTGTGGGATGTGGGCGTTGTTGGCTGGTCAGCATTTTATTGCCTGTCCCTAGTTGCTTTGAGAAGGTGGTAGTGAGCTGCATTCTGACTTTAGGGTAGAGGGAAGGCCATTGATGAAGTAGCTAACGATAGGACCTCGGATGCTATCCTGAGGAACTCCAGCGGAGATGTCCTTGAGCTTAGATGACTGACCTCCAGCAACCACAACTATCATCCTACCTGCCAGGTATGACTTCAGCCAGTGAAGAGTTTGCTTTTGATACCAATTTTGGAATGACTGAGTTTATAAGTTCATAGAACAGAATCAGAAAATAGTGGCATATCTATACTACCGTGATTATAGCAACACATTGCAAATGTTGGCATCTTCCTTCAACAGATTTGTAACTAAGCTTGCAATGTTTGCTCTGAATAAGCATTGCTCATTGCCATGGAAAGGTAAAGGGATCCTTCATTGTGCATGTAGAAAATTATCTTCACTGTCTGTAATAATTCACTCAGATTGGTTACCATTTGGTCAATTCACACTGCAGAATCAGTTATTGATAAGATGGGCATAATGGGGCAGCTCATATTTATGTGGATGTGATGAGCTGTGAGAACAAATCTTATCATGTATGTCTCGAGGCAACTTATTACTCTTAGTTTAACAAATATTTTTAGAGGTTGCTTTCGAGAAAGGCTGTGCGGTCATACTTAGCAAAAGCTTCAATCGAAAATGAATTTGGAACAGTCAAGAAACTTCATTTTGTCAACATTACTGTGCTTTTGTTTTTGATTACTCTGGTACCTTTGTTAGACTGCAAATATTGATATCTTGGTTGGTCTAGAGGTCTTAGGATGCCACTAGCCTGTACCATCAACAAACTTCAATATATTAGATTAGCTTACTTTAGATTAGCTTACTTACTTCGGCCCAACAAGTCCACACCGACCGCCGAAGCAGAACCCACCCAGACCCATTTCCCTACATTTACCCCTTCACCTAACACTACAGGCAATTTAGCATGGTCAAATCACCTAACCTGCACATTTTTGGACTGTGGGAGGAAACCGGAGCACTCAGAGGAAACCCACGCAGACACTGGGAGAATGTGCAAACTCCCGAGCCGCTCTAGCAAATCTCCCTGGTAGTACATTAGTCCCCCTACCAATTCAGATCCAATCCGTCCTCCTTATACAGGTCCAGCCTGCTTTCAGTTCTCAGAGTGGACTTGTTCAACTTAATTTGCTTGCAGTTTAGAAGTGTTCAGTGTTAACCTTTTCTATATTGGCAAATTGCTGTTTGGGGCAAAGAGATTGATGTCTTGTTGATCATCCTCTACCATTTCAAAGAGAATTACTTTGAGTTCTTGTTGCAAGTGTGTTATGTTGGGATGTTCTTGGTTTGGAACCTGTTCTATTTATGGTAGCTTGGCATGATTCCTCGATTGTAGATGTCTGATTTTTGACTGGAATCGAAGCTATTCCTGCAGCTTCAGAACAGGTTGAAGCAGAAATACTATTCTCAATATTATCAAAAACTGCAAAGAAGCAATTTAGAGTCTCTTTTCAATGTTTTTTCCTGTGCTTTGGGATGCGAAGCCTTAACGTGGCCAATTCACATTAAATTTATGGTGTCTGAGCTTGTGACTGAACTATAACTGGTTTCTATGCGTTCATTCACTGGTTCAGTTGGATAGGGTTAATTGGTTTTGGAGGATACCTAAACAAGGATTTTTATTTTTCTAGTTTCTTCTTTCAACTCTAGCATCTTATTCCTAGTAGTATTTTAGGGATGCTGTTATGTACCTTCTCCCTGGGTGTAATATTAATCCCAAAACTGGACACTGTGGCTGAAGCACTTTATAAAATGAGAATGATCTAGTAGGATGTGGGTTTGTCGTTTAACACCGGACTGGCCAAGCTATCTGATCTTGATTTATGAAAATGAATTGATAGCTTTTTATTGTATTATGTCCATAATGCTTTGACTTGACAGACTTTCAACCTAGCATGAACTGCTCTGCCAGTGTCAACTAAGAGCCGCCATCTAGTTAACACCAAAAGGATTAATGCGTGAGTCACAGAAGTGAAGCAGCATTCTTGCTGGCATGTCTTTAGTGCAACACTTAACCCCAATTATTATTTCAAATCAGCATTGTATGCTTGCTAGGCTGTTGACTTTTTGTTGAGAAGAAAATACATTTCAGTATTATAAAAATGTTCTTAAACAATCAATCAGAATTAGATTTAAAAAAAAACATATCCTTTTTCATCCCACCATCCCTCCATGCTTCAATTTTTTAAAAACAACTCCCTAATATACTGATCCTATGGCTTATGGGAATGCAGACTGTCCACCATGACAAGCAGCTATTCTGTAGCAGTCAGTGTTCTTCAACTGTGGGACTTCAAAAATTTTGTGGCACCCTGTCTGATGTGTCACTCATTATAGCACAGCTGACAATTTAATCCAAGTTTGGTTGCAAGAATTGTGCAATGTGGTTTGCTACTGAAGTAAGACTGACCTAGAATTGCCCTTGTTGGCTCAATACAGAACTGCCTCATGCACTCCGCTTTGAATCATGGCAAAGCAGATGAAATACAAACTTCATCTTGTTTTCATTTTAACAACTTTAAGAATGAAACTGGCTCTTGATACCCCTTGGACAAATGTAGAGCCAGAAGCTGTGGCTGAGCTGGTTACAGGTGATCAGCATAGAAATGTGTAAGTTGTTATGAATTTGAAGGCGTTTACTGAACTTTGACAGAGTTAAAGCAGTTTTGAAGTGAGAGCTTGCAGGCACCTGTCATGTGGCTGACTAGCACTCTGAGTGTATTGGAAAATTAAATATATCTAACATTTGGCCATGAAACAAGCACCTGAGTTTTATTGCTGTTTTGACAGTTATTCGAATTTAGCCAATCAGTTTAAATTATGCCCCAGGATACTAAAACCAAATCCAGTTTGAATTTATTGCTTTTGCCAACCTTGAACCAATGCGATGATCCAACGTTTGGGGTATAAAGAAGCAGACATTTTGACAGTTAGGCAGTGAGACCAACTGCCATTGCCAACAAAACACTCTATCAAAGGTACCTGATTCATATGAAACATCTTTGCAGCAAAAGACTGAAGATGACCCAGGGAAATCTTCAGCCAGAGGAAGACAGACACCAACAATGACAGCCGCTGTGTGGTTTTGAAATTAAGTTGATGTAATTTTCATATGGGTTTTTATCAGAACAGTATATTGTTATAGAATTGAAGGCAGGCAGTAAGTAGATAAGAGAAAAGGGGCTCAGAGTTGTAAATAGTTGTTTAATGTTCACCTTTAGAGTTAAAGAATAAGTTGATTTTTTTTAGATGGTGGCATTTGGGAGTTCTCTGTCACTCATACTTTAACAGATTACAAGGCAAGATGAGCTTTTCTGGGTGTTTGGTTTATTTAGCAGAAGGGTTTACTGCCATGACTTAACAAAGTGAAGCTATCACTTCTGCCATGTCACCATTCTGTGATAGTTTACAGAAATACAAGTTCCAGCTGCATTCTCTCCTCTTCACCTGCCAGTCACTTTGAACCAAACTCAACTCATAAGCAGATAGGCTCTGTTTTAAACTGAGTCATTTGTCTCACAATCTTGAACTGAATTGACTTGTGGAACTGTTTCCTAATGCCATCTGACATCCTGTATTATTGAGAGCATTGTGCCTGGATAAAGTCTCCTTTCTGTTTTTCTGCGTAAATCAAGATGAGGGTTCCTTTCTCCCCTAAACCCTGAGCTTTGATTGGTTAGCTGCAATTTGTTGTTGTCTAGAAATTCCCAGGATTCTGGACAATCAAGGCATTTAAATAATTTGACAGGAAGGTTGTCATTTGCTATTACAGAATCTCCATCTCAACATTGTACATCCCTGACCCTGGCCAGCTCAGAGAAGCCAATTATAAAGAAATACTAGGGAATATAATTATTTGTCTACATTGCATTTATCATGAATGTGTAGATAAATTCTGTTTCATCTGTCTTTGCAATCAGACAAACTAATTCACTTGTTCTTTCATTTTTGATGCTGTTAAGTATCAATGTTCATTAACGTTAGGTTTTTAAAAACTTCCAGTTTTTAATTGCCTTTGATCTATGAATGCAGTTAATCTTCAAGACAATGTTCAATTCCACAGGATTGGCCATTATAATGAGGGTGTTTGGGCAAGTGCTGTTTTGCTTTTGTCACAAATTATTCATGCCTGAAGGGCATAACCTTTATTACTGTTACCTTGACCTTTGATAGAAAACATAATAATTGATCGTTATCTTGAACTAAATATGCAGATTAAGACTAGAAGTAGGCTATTGTCTTTTTCATCACCTTCAATGTTTAGTAAGGTCATAGTTGATCTATTCCCACTTAGCGTGGAAAACTGTAGATTCTTGTAAGGTGAGGTAATTGGTCTACCTCAATCCTAAACATGTTCACTGACCCCATCTTCTGAGGCAGAGGGTTCCAAAGTTGCACAACCCTGTCCAAGAAAAAGAATGTCCTAAAAGGATGATCTCTGATTTTGAAACAGTCTATCCTATTAATCTTTTTCTGGATCTCCAAAGCCTTGATCAGGTCATTCATTGTCCTTTACAGAAAGAACAGAGGCTCAACTATTTTTTCCAATTAGGGATAACATCTCAGTTATTCTGTATCTATTTTTCTCACGGCACATTACTCCCATGTAGGAAACAAACTGGCATGTCAACATTGTGAAACAAACTGGCATGTCAACATGTTCAAGTGGCATAACGGGCGGCATGGTGGCTCAGTGGTTAGCACTGTGGCCTCACAGTACCAGAGACCCGGGTACGATTCCTGCCTCTGGAAACTCTCTGTGTGGAGTTTGCACATTCTCCCCATGTCTGTGTGGGTTTCCTCTGGGTGCTCCAGTTTCTTCCCACAATCCAAATCCAAATGCTAAATTGCCCATAGTGTTCAGGGATGTGTAAGTTAGGTGCCTGAATCAGAGGTAAATATAGAGTAGTAGGGTGGGGGAATGCGTCTGGGTAGGTTAGTCTTCAGGGGGTTGGTGTGGACTTGGGCCAAATGGCCTGTTTCCATACTGTAGGGAATCTGTGTAATTCTAAGTAACTGGTTCTCAGATCAACAAGGTCTTCTGGAGGGGCAGTGAATTTCCTGATCAAGACGATTTGTTTATTGAATGTAGTATGCAGACATAGTAGTAGTTTGGATGTTAAGGGGTAGATTGACGATTGCTGATAGCGATTGTAATGTGGCACTGTATACCCTATATGGGCTGTTTTGAAGATGCATCTTCACTTAATAATAAATGTGCAGCAGAATTTCATTTTGCATTGAATAGACTTTATATGAATAGAATAGAAATGAGCTATGACTTGAGTAAGAATATTTACCTGTGAGTGGCCAGGTAAGGATACACCTTAGTAATTTGAGCACCTGTGGTTGTTTTTGTTATACTTTTAGTACTTTTTTGAGAAAATTGTCAGCTCCACAATGTTTTATTGACTAAATTTACAATGGCCCTATTTGCTGCCAATTAATGTATGCCAAAAAAGGCTTAGTTTTGTTTATGAGCTTCAGTAACTACCTATGCTCTTTTTGGATGATTTCTACATTTCTTCCTCTATTCAAGTCTCCTGTAGACTGCAAAGTTCCCCAACTGAGAGGCACATGATCTATGAGATTTATATCAGCGTTGAACTGACATTCTGCCAGTATGTAGTGCTTGACTCCAAGAATAAAAATTATTCATGTTAAAGTTCAAAAGCATCATTTGTAATGCTTTAATTGTGCATTTCTTAAAATTGTAAATATCAGAAGATGGCACATAAATGCTCATGAACGTATTCTCTTAACCTTATCAAATGATTTATATAGCAGAGGGTGTGGAAGATGCCCTTCAAGGAAAAGAAAACACCTTGTATTGCAAGTAAAAATCCACCTGGAAAATTTTTGGCTGCTTAATCAGTATACAGTATTCCATAATTTAACTAGTTTAATTAATTTGTCCTTTGATAGCATTTTTTGAGGTTGGAGGGGATTAAATGGCACTGCTTAGGTTTGCTGGATCTTTCCTGCTGATTTGATCAATTCAGATTTAACTTAAATTGATATTAAAATACGAATTGATTTATTTTTCACCTGAAAGCGCAGTTTATTTCAGTGCCTGTAACAAAATCTATCAAGGCTACAGAATCACTGCCCTTTTCTGAAATTGTAGATAATTCAACTTCAAATTGCAGTGCCTATCTTTTTAGTATTTTAATTGGAATCTGCACAGTCAGCTTTGCTCCCATCGGAACACCTGGCCCAGAGAACCTAATTGCAGTTAGATGCAATTCGCTTTTCCATAAGATAATGTATGTTAATATGCTTTGAGAATACCAATTTGTCCTAACATTTAGTGTCTCTATCAGGTCTCACAGGTGCCCAAACAGGCAGGACCTGCTGCTTACACAACACATGAACTAAACAAGGGTCATCCAAACCTCCCTGCAACGCCGCCAGGCCATGCCTCTTCGCCAGGCCTCTCACAGGTAACAAGTAATAAAAACAGAGAGACTTTTCCTTTTTGGATGGGGGATTGAAATAATAGGACAAGATAAAAAGCTTTATACTAGTCAAATCCAGCTCCAATGCTATTTGGCTGAAATGTTGTGTCAAATCCAGAAAGTGATTCTTGAATATGGATCAAATAGCTGTTAACTAGGTTGTAGATTGGAGACTTTGGAGTGTAGCCTACTTCATGTCAATTGTAGAGCATGTTAATACTATGGCACATCAGTGTAATTGGTGTGAAGTTAAGATCCATAATTCAGACAAAATAGACTTCTGTTCCAAGATGCACAAGATCCCAGAGGAACCATTAAATACAGAATTGTTCAGATTATCAAGTACTTGTTGAAGCAGATGCGAAGTTATAAATATTTTTTAAAAGTATATAGTTTACTCAAGTTGTATTCTATACTTCTAATCTGAAGCCAGTTTTATAATGAATTGTAGTTCAAAGGACAAGTTGTAAACTTTTTAGTCTGTGGGTAACAGTCAAAATTTTTATCTTGGCAGTTTTGGTGGTGAGAATTTTTAATAAAAAAATTCCTCTCTCGTCCCTTGCTTTGAAGCTGCTCTGATGTGCCTGGGCAAGTAACTTGCTCTCTAGATCCTGAAACTTTGTTATTTGCTTTTGGGGTATGATAATCTTTTCCTTAACAGGTCACCAATCCTCAGGTAAAGTTACCACCCGTCATCTCTCTCACTTTCTCTCTATCTCTCTCTATCTCTCTCTATCTCTCTCTCTCTATCTCTCTCTCTATCTCTCTCTCTATCTCTCTCTCTATCTCTCTCTCTCGGTGTGAGAGAGATAGAGAGAGAGAAAAACCCTATGCTCCTCTGGGAGTCTGGTGACTTTACCTTTGTCTTTTTTTCTACTTTTAGATATTTGTTGCTGCCTCACTGTGACGAACCAGTCTTAAGTGCTGTACCACCTTGTTGCTTTTGAAAAAGTAATTTTATTTGATCAGTGATTGTAACTTTATCTACTTTTATTCTCCATATCTGAGGAAGTACTGGACCCAGGTTTAATGTTTTCTTCTGATGGCTAAATTTTGTCAGGACCTGTGCCGAAAAATTGTGTGACGGATTGAGCGAGGTTGTAACTCTTATAATTACATTAATTTGCTGTGAAAGTATAACAAGAACAAGTCGCACAAGAGATGCAAGGATATTGCATACTTAGATTATTCATGTGCTGAGAGATTTTTGTGACAGACATTTGGGCATACTATGAGGAATTTGTTGTAAACCATAGTATGAAACGCAAGGTCAGTCTGTTACTAAGGTTAGCACAATTGTAACATTGCAGGCACTCAACATGACCACAAGTGTCACTTGCTAGTCCACTTTCTGCAATGAGTTTTTGAATGCTTGCCCCATGTAGTACATGAACAGTCCAACATGATACTTGACATTGTAATTTATATTTTTGAAGTATTTTATACCTCACTGGCATAGCACGCTAGAAATTGAGTCCTGCCATTCCCAGAGTCATCAGAAAAGTGAAAAGTTTTTATGATAATGTACAAAACTTTCCAATTTACCTGTGTTTTAGACCCAGGTTAACAGCATGGACCAGTTTTCTGAACTGAACAATTAAATAGGTACTTGCTACATCTAAACAATTACGAACCATCAACATATAACTCTACTCGTTAAAACTCTAACGCGGGCACACTCACTCACTGCGCACAAGCACGCGCGCGCACAAAAATGGGTGTAATTGGTGGAGGGAAAGACTGTGAAGTCAATTCATGGACACTTTTCATGATTTGCTAAGATGATCCGTTTTGCTTGTAAGGACTTATTACTCCAAGCTCTTCCTTCTCCGGATAGCTTCACATGCTAGCAGGAGACAAGGTGACTGGCTCACACTTAAAGCATCTCTGACTTATTGAACAAAAGCCATCCCTTTCATGCAAGGAAAACAAACTTCTTTTCTCGAGGTTTTTTTTCTTAATTTTTGGAGATCGGATCACCTTTCCCAACATGCAGTTTCATACGCTACTCAGCTACGTGGGAGCAATCGCATATTGTTAATAGGCATAAGGCTTTTGTCATTGAACTGTAGAACAATATAACTACTGACAAGTAGCTGAATCTCCCTTTTGAGCAGACCCTCAGGTTCCAGCTCATCTGCAGTAACCTCCACTGCTTGAACAAACAGCAGTATGAACTGCCCTTACAATGAGTGTCAGGTAACATATTTTTTAACAAGTGGAGTAATCCTTTCCACGATCCTATGTTTTCCCCCTTTTCAGCTCACAATGAAAAATATAGAAAAATAAGATGTAATCTTTACAAATAGGCTATGGCACCAAAGATGACTAGAACATTTAAATTATGTCATGGAACCAAAATGCTCATCGTTTTCAGTTTTTAGAGTATTCCTCTGCAGCAAGGCTCATCCCATTATTTGTGATCAAACGTCTGGTCATTGAATAAGCAATTTTCATGATTAGAGTAAGATCTACATACTGAATTCTGTCTTATCAGATTTTGTTTTCGTCATGCCATGTTACAAAAATGCATCAGTCTAAATCAAAGTTCTAACCTTTTTTTAAAAAAAAGGTAATTTCTGTGTTCCAGAACATTAAATTGGGCTATAGTGGGTGGAGAAAGTGACGACTGCAGATGTTGGAGATCAGAGCTGAAAAGTGTGGTGCTGGAAAAGCACATCGCTTCAGGCAGCATCTGAGGAGGAGGAGAATCAATGTTTCGGGCATAAGCCCTTTATTATGAATCATTAGAAATCATCAGGAATAGTCAGAATTCCTGATGAAGGGCTTCTGCCCGAAACATTGATTCTTCTGCTCCTTGGATGCTGCCTAACCGGCTGTGCTTTTCCACTGTTAGATTTTTCCACTCTATAGTGGGTGGAGCCAAGATTTGATGTTGCTTTCCACTCATTTGGATTATGTAGTTTCCATACTAAGAAATGAAAGTGAGTTCCAGTTTGCTTCATATTATAGTAAACATTTTTAAGTGTTTTTAATCACTGCAGTAGATGAAAGAATGTGAAACATATTTTGATAAAGCTAAAATTGATATTGTTAAGTAACCACAATGGTAATCTGCTCTAGTCCTTTGCTTCTATTGGTTGGCACAACATTGCATATGGGAAATCTGGAATTTTGCCTGCTGCTTATAGGCAAAGAACAGTTCTAAGAAATTATTCAGCATCCAGTCAGCTCACTTGAATCCTTTGCAAATTGCTGCAGGAGCACTACCTCAGTAAGTTTTGTTGGTGGGTTCAACAGGCCATTTGGCCCAAAGGAAGATATAGAACTTGCCTCCAGTGTACAGGTACCTCTGGAATGTTCCTAGTATGCTTGAATATATTACACCTCAACATAGAGGTTTGTTACAAATACAGAGGCAGTGCCTGAAGTGTTGAAACCTGCCAAGATGTGCATTTAATACTATGCTTGGTATTATCTAAATTAATTTGACTATTTTGGCACTAAACACCCTTTAGGGAGGCAAACCAACTGTGAAAGCATTATGTAGACCAGGAAACCCAGCACTTACTTCTGTGGCACCCTCTCCCGTGTTTTGAATCTCCCATGAATTCATTTTGTATATATAATTAAGTATGATCATACTTGAGTTTACTTAATATGACACTTGTTGCTTGCATTGAACAAACATTCTTTTGTATTTTGGAGGTATCATTGACCAGCATAAACGCATGTGATACTTAAGGCTCATCCTGGCTTGATACTTTGTTTTCATTGATGTCATTACTGAAAATCCAGCATCATGGATGTAGCTGTACTAAATGGAATCAACTCTGTGCTGCAAAAGAAACACTCAATGGAGCATTTATATAAAATCTCTTCGGCAGTAGAGATTCAGTAAATATGTTGTTGAGAGAATGCTCTGATAAAATGAGCTTTTCTGATCATTTTGATGGGACAGAGGACGGCTGTCAGATTTCAGTATTCTCAGTCAGGGTGTTTGTAAGTCATAGATGATGTGTGGTTGATCTATCATGAGTTAGGGAAATAAGTATTAAATTTGGTGCATATATCAGAACGATCTGTTACCCTATGGTTTGAATATGCCAAAGTTATGCTTTTTTCTTTGTCATCGTCAAAGATTCTTTCATTCAAGTCATCTTTTCTTCCTTTTTGAAGAAAAGAACATGAGAACTCAAACTTATCTGCAATTTTCTACTGAAAAGAACCTTCCAGACCCGCACTATACTTTTGAATGCATTCGACTCCTCCCATATTGGGCAAAAAGAGTTCACATACCTTGCATTGTTTTATTTAGCTTATGAATTTTGCTGAATATGTCTGTAAACCCCATTAAGCTAGCTGTACATCATTCAACATCTAGCCAGTTCATGTTTCTTGTTCTGCTTGTATCAATTTGCTCTGCTACGTGGCAAGATAAGGCTGTAAGCTTTTATTGGGTTTTGTTACTGCTGTAGTACCAGGCATGTCCTTAACCTGTGGCTGAAAAAATGAATATCACCATTCCTTATGTATTTCATGCTTGGTTGTTCAGTGTCTCTAAGTTGGGACCGGGGTATTAAAGGGTTCATTGCACAGCATGTGTACACAAATTGTACACTAAGGTTTATGGTATACTACTTCTTACAATAGAGAAAAATGAAATTCAAGTAGCTGTTTTCATATTTCTTGAATTTTGCGCATTATTAGTGGTTTTATGTTAGCACTTGTACCTCTTTGATGTTTTCCAGTCCTTGAATTTGATGAAGGGAGTTCTGTACCATCACTGTGGATTTTTGTGGTTTTGAAATTGGTTGCATTAAAGCTTTATCCATAACTTCCTTTTTTTGCCTGCTCCTGTGGAGCAGACTGAATGGACTGAATTGCCTAATCGTATGTCTTATAGTTTATGTCTTATAGTCATTCCATCAACTGCTTGTTTACAGCTTTTGTTCAAGCTCTATTAGACTGGAGTAAAATTCCTGGTCTACGTTTTCCATATTGAAACTGAAACTTTGTTGAGGTACTAAACCTCAACACGGTAGTTAAGGCTAGTGACTTGATCTAGTGACCCCAGTTGTGATTAAGATGAGTGGTACAAGAAAGAAATGGAGATATAAATAGGACTCTCTGGCTTCACCAGCAAAATCCCGTTGCCATCAACTACCCTTTGTGACAGAAGCAGTTCCCCTTTGTCGTCCTCCCTTACCCTTCTGCAAACTGCCAGTGGTATCTTAAAAGATACATATGTCCATACTATACCTACTCTTTTGCAAGAGAAGTTCATGACTGTGAAAAACTTCTCGTTTCTCAACTGCAGTTTTACTACAGGCAGGCTTATGCCCGAAATGTCGATTCTCCTGTTCCCTGGATGCTGCCTGACCTGCGCTTTTCCAGCAACACATTTTCAGCTCTGATCTCCAGCATCTGCAGACCTCACTTTTTCCCTACAGGCACCAAGACACTCTGTTTCTGTGTCTTCACTTCTCTTCCAAGGCGACAACGTGAATATTGTCTTCACTGATAGCATCATTCCCCCAATCTTAAACGCCAGTTGAAACAGGTGAGAGAATAGGCTTTTTTCAAATATGAGTGACTTTCAGCCTAAGCTTTTATGGTACGTTTGCAGATGACACCAAACTTGGAGGTGTAGTGGACAGTGAAGAAGGTTACCTCAGTACAGATGGTCAGGACCTTGGTCAGATGGGCCAGTGGGCCAAGAAGAGGCACATGAAGTTTAATTTAGATAAATGTGAGGTGCTGCATATTGGAAAGGCATGATGGTAAGGTCCTGGGGTGCGTTGTTGAACAAAGAGAACATGGAGTGCAGATTCATAGATCCTTGAAAGTGGAGTTTCAGGTAGGCAGGATACTGAAGGTGGTGTTTGGTATGCTTGTCTTTATTGGTCAGTGCATTGAGTATAAATGTTGGGAAGTCATGTGACTGTATAGGACATTGCTTAGGCCACTTTTGGAATCCTGCATTCAGTTATGATCTCCCTTTTACAGGAGCGGCATTGTGAAACTGGAAAGGGTTCTGAAAAGATTTCCAAGGATTGCCAGGGTTTGGAGGGTTTGAACTACAGGGCAGGCTGAATAGGTTGGGGCTGTTTTCACTGGCGGGTTGGAGACTGAGGAGTGACCTTTATCGAGGTTTATAAAATCATGAGGGCCATGGATAGAGTGAATAGGCAGGTCTTTTCCCCAGGGTTGGGAGTCAAAAACTAGAGGCAATGGTTTAAGGTGAGAGGGCAAACATTTAAAAGGGCCATAAGGGGCAACTTTTTCATGCAGATGGTGATGCATATATGGAATGAGCTGCCAGA
The DNA here is from genome assembly GCF_004010195.1 of Chiloscyllium plagiosum. Lineage (NCBI taxonomy): Eukaryota > Metazoa > Chordata > Chondrichthyes > Orectolobiformes > Hemiscylliidae > Chiloscyllium > Chiloscyllium plagiosum. Next base: position 8,550,767 of record NC_057743.1, on the reverse strand, counting down.
AGTGATGGAGGCTGGTACAATTGCAGCATTTAAAAGGCATCTGGATGGGTATGTGAATAGGAAGGGTTCAGAGGGATATGGGCCAAATGCTGGCAAATGGGACTAGATTAATTTATGAAATCTGGTCGGCATGGATGAGTTGGACCGAAGGGTCTCTTTCCAGGTTGTACATCTCTATGACTTGGCTTTGCACAAGGGGCAAGCAAAGGAATAGAAAGAAGGCTCTTGCTGTCTTAGACTATACACTCCCAAACTAACTTGTGTCAGTTCCTCAGAAGAGAAGCTATATCTACCAACTAATTTATCAAATAATTAAAAATGGTGAGTAGTTTTTGAGTGTGGTAATGATTAGGGATGGCTGGATGGAAATTTTAAAATCTTAATTTTAATATTGATGCAAAGGGACATGTTTAAGTGTGCAACTCGTTTCCAACAATAAAAACCTGAATTAACTGCATATGCATGTTATTACATCACTGAGTCTTATTTACTCATCTAAATAGACTGGAGCGAAGCTCACTGCAGCACACCAGCCTGGAGTAACTTCTCTTTTTTTCTGCCTGTCTCATTCTCACTTAATGTCTTAACCTTTGTGGGCGGCACGGTGGCACAGTGGTTAGCACTGCTGCCTCACAGTGCCAGAGACCCGGGTTCAATTCCCGCCTCAGGCGACTGACTGTGTGGAGTTTGCACGTTCTCCCCGTGTCTGCGTGGGTTTCCTCCGGGTGCTCCGGTTTCCTCCCACCATCCAAAAAGATGTGCAGGGTCAGGTGAATTGGCCATACTAAATTGCCTGTAGTGTTAGGTAAGGGGTAAATGTAGGGGTATGGGTGGGTTTCGCTTCGGCGGGCCGGTGTGGACTTGTTGGGCCGAAGGGCCTGTTTCCACACTGTAATCTAATCTAATCGAATCTTTGAATTCCTCTTCAGGATCCCAGGAGTGTTCTGCGTGACCCATCAATAAGCCCCTTACCAGTTGTTGGACAGAATTAAACATTGTCATCTAGTAATTATTGGACTTGAATGTGCTTTGATAGAATTCACAGGTTGCCGAGGTCCTTCATACAAAAGTGCTTATGAAGAGAAGGATTCATCACAACCAATAATGATTGAAATTCATCATTATGCATTCATTTTAAAACAAAATCTCCTTAAACCAGATTGATTGATTAGTGCAAAATAGAAATATAAAACTTCTCAATTGCAAATAGTCAGGATTCCAATGCTGGCAATTGTATTAAACTCTCAGAAAAGCTCAGCCACCAAACATTAAAGCTGAAGTTCAAAGAACCTGTGATTTGGAAATCAAATGATGGATAGAGAAGGCTGAGAAAATTCAACTCTTTGATGACATGCATGTTGTGTGCCTTTTTTAAGGCAGCCAAGAAATCAGAAGGTTCAACACTGTTTAGATTGAAAATTCTCCTCAAGACTATGGACAGTGTCAATACGCACTGGAAAACACATGTTGTGTCAGTGCTTAAACAGAACTCCACAGGGGTCATGCACCTGCTGGAAAGTCTTCCAGAATATACAATTAGAAATGAGCCAGATAATTATCTTAAATTGGAAGCTTTTTGACAACCGGGTAGTGTAGGCAATCTCTGTAGCAGTATTGAAGTAGGGAAGAAGCAGTCTAATCTCTCGAGTGTATGGTTATTTGTGAAGAATGATTAAATTCCAAATGACCTATGAGTTGCCATAATGATTGCAATCTTCAAGAAAGGAAAAAAAGTCAAACTTTAGCATAACATTGCTCTCAACTGTTGGCAGATTCCTAGCTCTGATACTAAACTCAACACTTGTTGAGTTCCTTCCAATGCCCCACTAGCTTTTGTCCCAATGGATGAATGACCTACATGACCTTGACCCCTCAACAATTTCATGTAAAGCGCAGAGAACAAAAAATTCCTTTGAACGTAGTTTTCTTTGATCTTGGCAAAGCTTTCAATTTGGTGAATTGAGCGTCCCTCAAAGTTGCTACAGTGATAAGCATTCAAGTGATATTCACAAGCATCTTCAATGTCCTACTCGACAATAGGAAAATAGCAGAACTGCATGATGGCTCCACCAGAGACGACAACTCCTGCCAAAACATCAGGCTGTTGGACCAAGACTGTAGCTGCAACTTACTACTGACCAGCTCTTTTCTCTCTCCCTAAAAAGTTGTGGAAATAACTCATTGCACTGGTGGTGAAATCTTCAATCTTGAACAGTTAGACATTACATCCGAGCTACGGCTGCTTCAGTCATAAAACTACAAAATGCTGAGATGTAATAGTTAATGCTGTTTCTGAAAAAGAACTGCAGCAGTTCTTGTAATCACTGAAATCTACAGGAAAATAAGACTTGTGTTGAATATCATTCACGAAGACTAATGTACTAACAATCAAATATAAAGCCCAGTGACTTCAATTGAAAGTCGTGATATAGTGTTTTAAAATAGTGTTTGGGGACTATCTATCCCAGAAAGTTGATTTTTGTTAAGGTATGCCACCAAATCCAAAATGCCAACTTAGTCTATGGTAAACAATGTGCTTGTGTTTTGAAGTATCGACACCTACTTAAAGTCAATTGGGCAGTGGTTCTCCAACAGTTTCTAGGGTGCTGAAGCTTAGACAACTTCATTGCAGTAACAGAGTCCTAAAGCAACAAATACTGGTACTGTTTGAGAAAGATCTTGGGATTCAAGTAGGAAAATAAAGAATAAATGTAAGTATCCTCCGGGACACCGAATGCAAAATTGATACAGTTTATTCAGCGTGTCTACTTTAAAAAAAAAGTCCAAAGAATTGACAAAGAAACAAATGCTGACATTTCATGTCAAACTTTTCTTCTCGCAAACAAATCTGTGTACATTGAGCACATTAACAGACAGTTGAGGTGCCAACTTAACAGAAAAAGTATTTGTATTCTAATTAACTCACTCACTCTTAACTACCGTATATGGTCATTTATACTTCATATTACACTTATGGCATATGACTTGCAAGACAAGATCATACTTCAGGGCACTCCCGCAGTTGAGCAAGATCACTAGTTCCTATCGCACCCCGGTGTGCCTTTCAGAAGTTGGCCTGCTGTGACAGAGTTAATCAGAACAATTCCACCAGCTAGACCAATTTTGCCAACTCGTTCTTTGAATCTCAAGTCCCTCCAGTTCTCTTCCTTTCAAACAGAAAACTAACTTTTACTAGCATTCTGCTAGGCTGTTAAGACAAAAGCATTTCACTCTGCTCTTCGTAGCATAAAATCTCTGTCCAAAAATCACCTGCCCCTCCAATTAAGCAAGACAATTAATTGTTTTAAATTGGGTTGCAAATTTCTGAAAGAAAACAAGTTGCTTGTAGAGTGCTGAGATGCCAGTTAAAGAGCCGCTGCTTCCCCTACTGCTAATGTTGACAGTGGTCATAGCATAGAAAATAGGAGCAGTAATAGGCCATTTGGTCCTTTGAATGGTGGAGCATATTCAAATGTGATCATGGCTCATCATCCAACTCCGGACAGTGCTCTTATTTTCTCCCCATATCCTTTGGTCCCTTGACCCCTAAGAACTGGATCTTACACCCGAAAAATTCAAAGTTTAGGCCTGGACGGATTTCTCTGACAGAGATTTCCATAGGCTCACCCCCCTTTCTCGGTGAAAAGAATTATCCTCCTCTCTAAATGGCTGACCCTGTATCCTTAAACTGTAACTCCTGGTTCTGGTCTCCCTGATTATTAGGAAACATCCGTCCTGGGTTTACCTTGTCTTATCCTGTTAAGAGTTTTATAGGTTTCTGAGACTCCCCTCGTTCAAAGTTTGTGAGAAGATTTGTAGCTCGGGTGCTCGTTGTTGTGGTTCTGTTCGCCGAGCTAGGAATTTGTGTTGCAGACGTTTCGTCCCCTGTCTAGGTGACATCCTCAGTGCTTGGGAACCTCCTGTGAAGCGCTTCTGTGATCTTTCCTCCGGCTTTTGTAGTGGTTTGAATCTGCCGCTTCCGGTTGTCAGTTCCAGCTGTCTGCTGCAGTGGCCGGTATATTGGGTCCAGGTCGATGTGCTTATTGATTGAATCTGCGGATGAGTGCCATGTCTCTAGGAATTCCCTGGCTGTTCTCTGTTTGGCTTGTCCGATAATAGTAGTGTTGTCCCAGTCGAACACATGTTGCTTGTCATCTGAGTGTGTGGCTACAAGGATACTAGGAATCCTAACAGCACACAAACCAACAGCCACTCTCAGACAACAACCCAGCATGAGCAAAACCAATGTAGTGTACAAAATCCCATGCGAGGACTGCACAAAACACTACATAGGACAAACAGGAAGACAGCTAACGATCCGCATCCACGAAAACCAACTAGCCACGAAACGACATGACCAGCTATCCTTAGTAGCCACACACTCAGATGACAGTGAGTGTGTGGCTACTCAGTTAAAGTAGCCTCAGTTACTTTAAACTGTGTTAAAGTTTAACTGTGTTACAGTTAAAGTTATGCAAATTGTTTTGTTTTGTTTGTATTTTAACTGTAGTGTAAGAATGGTTTGTTTTTGACTAATGAAATGAGATCTGGAATGCAGTGCCTTAACATCTGGCTTTAAATAAGATGAAAGTTAGGGTCTAGGCTATTTTTCTGATATGTTTTGAGGGGTTTTGGTCCGGTCCATAACACTGAATCATTCGTATTTTGTGATGGTTACAGCTTATTAAGTATAGCAAAATAGCAAAAACCTATGGTGAAATAGCAAAACGTGAGTGGCATTGTGGCTCAGTGGTTAGCACTGATGCCTCACAGCGCTAAGGACCTGGGTTCGATTCCAGCCTCGGGTGACTGTCAGGGGGAGTTTGCACATTCTCCCTATGTCTGCGTGGGTTTCCTCCCACAGTCCAAAGATGTGCAGGTCAGGTAAATTGGCCATGGGAAATTGCCCATAGTGTTAGGTGCATTAGTCAGAGGGAAATGGGTCTGGGTGGGTTACACTGGAGGGTATGTGTGGCTTTGTTGGGCCGAAGGATCTGTTTCCACACTGTAGGGAATCTAATCTGTTGGGAATGCTGTTTGCAGAATATTTTCTCCTTTTGTGTTTAGAGTTGGGCTCAGCTTGTGCGCTTCTGCATTGCTGCCTGCTCGGTTTGAGAATCATTTTGAAGATGAAAATTATTAGGATGTAAGGAGTGAGAAGGGAAAAGGACACTTTCATAAATGAGTATTAGTAATCAGTACAAGTGCGCCAATTACTACTCCATATCCTTGGCAAACTAACAAAACTTTTATGGTTAAATCTACCTGTTCAGATTGATCACCATTGGGAACGTGTTGACCAACACACGTGTGTCAAGTCTATTGTAATACAATTGCAGTAGTTTTTTGCAAGATAATTTCAAATTTTAACTGAAATTTACTAGGGATGATGCGCAGCCAAATACGATATACTTTTAATTAGTTGCAAGTCATAAATCTGAAGTAACTTCTATCAAAATTGACTTGATTCATGCTGATTGAATTTGTCAATTATATTAAAGCATTTGATTTACTGCTGAATTATCGCATATGCTGTAAAAGCATGTTAATGTTGGCCTCTCATATGGGTTGTCATCATTTCTCAAAGATGCTTACGAATGTACCAGGAAATTTGAAAAATTACTTGTCTATCCCACCAAGCTTAATGATGCTGCTGATGCTGTTACGAGCGCACACGCAACTTTAGTTTGAAAACAATCTTATACGCTCTCTTAGGCATGTTGAACCTTTATTAGTGATAGCAAAACGTGTTGGAAATGCTGTTTGCAGTACGTTTTCTCCTTTAGTGTTTAGAGTTAGTAGGCTCAGCTTGGGGCACTTCTGCATTGCAGCCTGCTCTGTTGGAGAATCTTAACTTTGAAGGTAAAGCTTATTGGGATGTTGAGGGTGATAAGGGAAGAGGGCGCTTTCAGAAGTGAGTATTAAGAAGCAAATAAGCTTTTAACTGGAAGACACTACTTTTAGCACACACAGATTGGAAGAATTATTGGTAATCTTTATTTATGTAGCTGTTTCAAAATCTATTGAATTGCAATAGTTTTACTTAGTGCTAATACTATTAGTTTACTATTAATTGATGATCACTAATCGTTCTTGTACCTGGCTGATTGTAGAGCTTTGAAAAACCTGTAATATGGACGTGTGTATGTGAAAAGAAATTTGAAAGACTTTTGTTAATCCTCTATTGTTTCACTCTAAATCTTTCGTTTTCAAGTTTTGCTTTGTAGTTAAGCAAAATACCTCGCTGTCTGATTCCTTCCCCCTCATCTCACTCTACCCTGGTGGGGGAATGTTGAAACACAGTTGGTACAGGTTTTCACTGTTTCACTGTTTAGCTCTCTAACCGCAAGTGATATTTTTGTGCATGGGGTTGCCAATTTCCTCCTCTTTACTGTTATAGAAGTTGTTCTCGAGAGATTTAAAATAAATCTAACAAAAACAAATGATTGGTCACTGCAGTTTTTTATTATGTATATCTGTTAACTCTTTCCTCTCAATCAATTTATTGACAAATCGTATTAAATTGTGTTCCATCCACTCCAACAACATGCCAAAAACTCAGACTTTTTCTAAGATTGAGACATCTCTTTAGGCTGCCCTTGCCATTTCTCCATTAAATCAAACTTCTCACCTGCATTCCTGCACTTTTTTGTGCAAGTTGTCTCAGAGATTTCTTTTTTCCGAAACGACTTGTTCAGAGGTGTTATTATACACCTTTGGAACAGGTGGTGCTTGAACCTGAGCCTTCTGGCCCAGAGATAGAGACAATACCACTGCATCACCGGAGCCCTACATCATTTGTTTGATAATGTCTTCATTACCTTAAGACCCAACCGCCACACTTTATTTCCTATTTGTGATTAAGCTGCTTATTTCACTTGGCTTTCTCTCCAGTTTGCTAGCTAGTGTTGCAGTTTGGTCCATGTACTTGTTACTGGTCAAAATTACTTTTGAGTCTCTTTTAGCACAGACATTCCTTTGCCTGCCCCTTCCCCACTCCACCACCACCCTCACCACTCAAATTGCATGTAAATGTTTTTCCACCTACAGGGAATGCTCAAAAATTGAATGAAGAGCTAAATGCCCAGTTTTTGAGAGCTAATGTATGATGCTGTTAAAGGGCAGATTCATCAGTTTTGTTTGTGATTAGTTATATGCTGAGTTCCTTCCCTGAATTGCCATTGCAAGATTGAGAATTGCGAGAGAGAATTAGGAGTCCAGTGTCATCTCGGAAAAGGGGAACCAAGGATTAAGTCTAGTTATCCTTGTACCACACACTACAGAGGCTCTAGAGTAATATTGACAGCATTCAAGGAGTGCATTGCCTATGTGCCTGCTGAGTGGAATATCAGTGGCACGATAACTAAAGTGTGAAAATAAAGAAAAACATCGTGTACCATTAGTTTGGGATAAGAAAGGATATTTTTGAAATTAGTTCTCGTAACCTACAGTTGTTCTATCTTATTCTGGTGTGTATCTTTCCCTTATATGTCATAGACCTTGTTACCTTAATAGTTTTTCAACAGTATTTTTCATCAACTTGCCATCTACAATTATTGTTCTGTCAACAAGTGGAGTAGCCATTTATATTATTTCAGTTTGCGTGCAAACTGCTCATTAAAGTAACTGATATGCTATCAAAAATGCTATCTGCTACAAAGTAAGAACTTGGGTAGAGAAGAAAAAGTTTTCTTTTTGCTGCATTGATAACCTCACAAGTAAATGGCTATTGTTGTTATGTTTTGAGGTTTTTTTGATCTTTGTGATTGGAATTTTTCTAAATTGTGGGGGTGAGGCAGTTTATACTTGTTTTGCTTCTTTATACTTTAAGCGCACAGAGTATGCTTCGTCCAGAGACAAAATGCTGATTGGTTTGTGCAAGACTGCCAGTTGTGGAGGCCGTAGTCATCAGTGTAACACGGCTTCTGGTGGTTAGAGTTGTGAGATCAATGTTGAGGCAGAAGGCCTCGAGACTGTGAAAGAGACAGCATCTCTCCTTATCTCCCTGCAGAGAGGTAACCAAAAATTGAAAGAGTTCTCCTAGTTTACTGTTGGCTGCTAACCAGTGACTGGAAGACCGAACAATTAATATATCAACCATACTATGACTTCAGCAAAGGACGGAAAGATCTGGAAATATGTTCGGAGACTACTTGGAAGAACTGAAGAGGATACGTCCAGTGCATCCTGTGGGCTGGTGCTATTTAACTGTGTTTGCCCAGTCATTGTTCCTCCACTCCATCCATGACAAACATCCATGTTTGTCTCTGCCTGCATGTGTTTTGGGAGATTTAAGAAGCGGGTTAAAGTTTCAGCTAGTAGAGTTACATGTAGAGAATTCATAGGTTTTTTTTTCTTTGATAAGAATCAATTTCTTTGTTATAAGTAGTTTCTTGTAAAATAGAAAAGCCCGATCAATGTTTTATGTTCAGCTGAGTTCATCAAACAGGATACTAGGGGACTTCAAATAATTTGATTAAATCTTTAACTTTTGTGTTGACTTGGGAATAGTGGAGATTGAGTATCAGTGCACTTTCCTAAGTGGGTAGTGACATGTGCGAGAGTTTATGATACGACTGCAGAGTGAATTGCATGCAGCATGAAAGTGATGAATTTGAACATGTCCTCCAGTAAAACAATTAAGGGTGAATCTGTTTTCAAGCTAAAACTTATAACAATCTCTATTGCGTCACATAACTGTTTTACAGCAAGAAAATTTGGTATGGGTTAAAAATCTGATATTACAGTACAAGAAGAAAGAATCCAACCTGAAGATGATGTCCAAGATCAAATGGCAATGAGAACAGGGACCAGCCACTGGCCTCATCTTAAGAAACATGGTGGAAGGAGTCCCCAAAATGCCAGAATGGTTAGATCATCATCAGAAATGTAATCTATATATCGATACATCGGCCAAATCAAATCCCGAGTCCACTAAAGATTTCAGAACAGCAGCAAGTTGGTGGAGCCATTAATAGAACATAACAGTTGAGATTTGACAACATTTCAAGATCAATCAGGCCACCAAATGACATGATTCTGAAATGAGCAATTTCTAACAATTCAAGAGCAGATAGCAACAAAAAAAAAGTATCTATTAAGTCATATTGGCCACATGGATGAATTATCCTTCACCTTTAATATGACCAATAACCAAGTTATTCATACATCAAATCATTGAAAAAATGGGGAATCTCTAATTCATTGGCTAACTCATGGCTATTTGTTGTAGAGATTTGATTCTGAATGGTTAACGAACCTCACCTGATCCCGAATGGGATCAGTGTCATGGATTCAGTGGATTCCATTGTCAAAGTGACTCAAGGAATTGGGTGCCAAAAGCAATGAATTTGTTATTTTTAAAGCACTTAATTGTGAAAGATATTTGCGTGGAATTCATCTATCCAATAAAATCTGAGCCTTTAATATGAATTACTGGTGTTATGCTTTCTTTCACATTTCAAAAAGGTGGTCACACACTCGCATTGGTGATTCATGTTTTATTCTGGGTGACTAAGTCAATCTCCATTCTTGAAAAGACTTTTAGAGGCTTCAAAGTAGACTTTGATGCCAAGATTGTTGACAGCTCTGCATAATAGTGTTAATTAAATTTAAAATCTGACTTAATGTTTGTCTCCAGTCTCAGCAGGCCTTGTGTTTGTGGTGACGGACAATTAGCTGTCCAGCCTAATCTTACTTTCCAGCTCTTGATCTGTCATCCAAGTTGTGACTCAAGTGTATATCCGAGTACATTTTAAAATGTGATAATCATTGGCTGTACCACTCTTTGAACCAGTTAGTTCCAGTCTCTCTCCACACACTTTCCAAAAAAATACTCCTAGCTCATTTCTATTTCTTTGACTTCAAACCGTGACTCGTCTCTGCTGATGGGACTAGGTCCTTTCAATTGTCTAGGACCCTAATTTTTGTTTGCACCAAATCATGCCTTAGTTGCTTTTGTTCCATAGAAAACAAGCTTAACTAAGCCAATCTGTTTTCATAGCTAAAATTTTTATTCCTGTCCAAATCTTTGTGAACCTCCTACCCTCTATGATGTGACCACATTGCTCCCATGACATGGTGATTGGAACTCTGCAAACTAACATTGTTTATTGTTCTTGCACAAGCTCCCTGCTTTTATATTCTGTACCCCAGCTGAAACAAAGGAGTTTCTTGTATGCCTCCTGTAACTGCCTTATCCTCTGGGACCTGTGGACATAGATACCAAACTCCCTCTTTTCTTGTACACTTCTGAATTGCTGACCATTTATTTTAGTACAGAAGAACCTCAATTATCTGAACGAGATGGGTCGGTACAATTTCGTTCGGATAATAGATTATTCAGTTAATCAATTAATTGCCTGCCTGCTGGGTTTTGATATTTGTTTTAAGTCCACTCCCCATTCAGGAGACGAGGCAGCAACAGCACACTGCCTCCAACCCCACTCCAAACACGCACACGTGCACGCACACACGCAGCCACAGCCCCACACACAACTTTTGACTGCAACCTTTTGACAGGTTCCACCACTACCCTGTACAGGACAATGTTAGAAAGATTATCTGGGGAAAGGAGGGTTTAGGGTACACCCCTCTTGTAGAACTCCAGGGAAAGTGTGGGGAGAGAGTGCGCGGACGGTCTGTCATTTGGAGACAGTGTCTGTTTAATCACTGTAAACAAAAGACGCGATCAGTGTTGGAAATGCGTCTTTGATGTAATGTTTCTATCGGGACCTCGAAATCGCCTTCGGATAATCTGATATTCGGATAATTGGTATTCGGATAATTGAGGTTCCTCTGTATTACATTGTCTCAATTGACATCCCCAAATGTTTGCATTCCACAAATGTTTACACTTCTCTGGACTGCATTCACTTTGTCTCATTACTTTCTGAGCTTCTTCCTGCTTTCTTCAGTTTTTGTACTCACTTTTGACCGTTGACCAATTTTTGCATCATCTGTAAATGTTTTAATCATATTTTAATTCCTTACTTGAAAAGGACATAATTGCATTAGAAACATTTTAGAAAAGGCTCACTTGGCTCATTCCTGAGATGAAGGGCTCACCTTGAGAAGAAAGGTCAACAAGAATGAGGAGCGATCTCCTTGAAAAATAAGGGCGACTTGATATGGTGAATAGCTGAAGGATGTTCCCTGCTCTGGAGCAGACGAGAAGTAGGGGAGCAGGATTTGAAAATTAGTCTTTTTATAATGATGGAGATGAAGAGAATTTAATGTCTGTCTGAAATTCTGATCTCAAATGGCAGTGGAGGTCATTAAATTTATTGAAGGTCAGGTTACATTTTTAATAGGCATGGGAGTTGAGGGTTGTAGGGGAAAACAGGAAGGTGAAACTGAAACCACAACCAGATTAATTGTGACATGACCAAATGGCAGAGCTAGCTTTAGGAGCCAAATTTCGAAGTCTTATGTCCGGTTCATTACCTGTTCATATTTCACTCCCTGACATCATGGGTCTGTAGAGTTGGGTGCATCACAGTTTTGGTCAATTTGGTGGCATACTTGTGCTGGTCCCTCTGTTTATGATGCTTAAATGTCTCTGATTGCTCTGGCACTGATTTGTCTTCAGATAACTGTTTCTAGCAAAACTTTGGTAAATTTCATGTAGGTTTGGGAATATTGGCTTTACTCAGTGGCGATCTTTAACTTTTGATCTAGCTCTTTTCAGTAACTATTCCAAATGTAATGAAGTTAGAATCCCTGCCCAATTTAATTTGGAGGATACATATTTGCCCCATTTGGGTTTACTACATAGGTGGTTTAACACATTATCCTGAAAGCATATGAAGAGATCTGCACCCCCTACGCCTTCTGTAGTAATTTTGCCAGTTAATATTAAGGTAATTGAAATCCTCTCCTGTTTTTGTAATTCTCAGCAATTTTCCTAAATTTGATATTACTGTTCACGTTTTATGGTATACTGCCAACAGTTTGATTCCTCCTTTTTGATCTCCAGTACAGCGTGTTACATTTGATAATTACTGTAGTGTAACATCCATCCTTGTACCTGTCATTGTTCCATTAACTGCCATTGTAAAACTTCCCTTTTTATATTCCTTGCTATCTCATCTAAAACACATGTGACCAATAGTGTTTGAATGTTCTTTCTCCTCTTTTAAGCTATATTCAGTATCATGTGTTCAAGTGTGTTTGTGTTTTCAGTTCATCTGCATTATTTGTTAGTCTCGTTTCATTCAAGTGTGTATCTTTTAAGCACTGTCAAACTCCTAGGTTTGTTTTTGTGCCTTTGTTTGTGCCTTTGTTATGTGCTTTCCACATTACTTTCATTCCATTTTGTTTTCCATATCCAACTTTGCTTTGTTGTCTTCTGAAACTGTGAAGCTTCCCACCCTTTTGCCTACTTATTTGAACCTTACCATGCAGACTCAATTTTGTCATATTTATCCTAATTTTATGAAAATTCAAAATGATTGCTGTCATAATCAACAGCTGTTCAGACCTTACTAATTTTAACAGGTTCTGTCTAATTTCTCTATTAAATGATAAACATTTACAGCATAGCCTTCTGTCATACATTATGTAAAGTCCTGTTAATCTCACCCTTAAATTCATTGTAATCTTCAGTTTGAAAAGTAACCGCTGTAGCAGTCACTGTAGGTTAGAAAATTAACAATTTGGTAGACATTGATCCTGATAACTAAATTTCTGGTGATGTTTAGAGTTTGCAAAAAAGTTGTAGATTTTCTTTTCGATCATTTGAATTGTGTTACTTTGTCTCTAATCCAAATCAATAACAACTTGGGTTACTGTTAAAATATGCAAAGTTTTTGCTATTTCCTGCAGCTAACAGTAGCTAATGCATTTTGAAGAAGTACAATTCAGTTTGGGAATTTGTAAGACATTAATCAGCGACAAGTCATTTATTTATCACAAGTGATATAAAGAGAAACATCTGAGCCATTTACCATTTGAGGAAATGGATTGAATGGGTATTTATCACCGAGAAGGAAGAAATGTGAATTTGAAGGTAATTTCTGTTAAGTATAAACTATGGAATTTCACATGGTCGAAGATGTCAGAGTAGGTCCAATGATGGAGTAACAAACATTTCATTTAGAAAATCATTGATCGGGTTGGAGGAAATAATGAGTAGCCTGGAAAATGAAGATGAGAGTTTTGAAATGCTAGTGCCTGGAGAGGGTGTGGGTGAAAATATAGGCCTGTGTTTATGAAGATCCGGTCTGATTTTTATACGTGAGTTATTGGAGGAATACCCACTCAAGGGATGAGATGCAGTCATAACTTTTCCAATTCTTTTCTGGGTTGTTGCTGTTGCTGGTCCACATTCATTGCAATAGAGTTGTAAGAGATATACATCTGTGCTATCTCAAATCCTTTTGAGCTGGTTGTGAGTTGCCTTGTTGAATACAACGGAGTGCCTTAATAGGCTGTTCTGAGAATTAGCCACTTTACTAAGGACCATGGGGCACACAAGCCAGTCTAGATAAAGATGGCAGATTTCCTTCCATTAAAGACATGAATGAACCACATGGATTTTACTCAAGCTGGTAGTTTCATGGCCAAGATGATTACTGCACTGATGCTAGCTTTTCATTCCAGAATTTTAAATTAATATATGATTTGAACTTAAATTCACCAGTAGCAGTGGTGGGCTTTTAGCTCACACCTGCAGATTATTAGTTCACATCTCTGATTACTGGTCAGTAGCATAACCATGATGTCAAATTTTATGCAAGTACAAGTGGCCCAGACATCCCCATCAGAAATAACAAAATTATTCTGGAATCTGTGCTATTTAACAGTTATCACTAATGGTTAGCTCAGTTGGCAGCTGGTTTGCGACACAGAATAACAACACAAGCCTGGGTTCAGTTCCCACGCTTAGATTGAGCAGGCGTGTCTTGCTTGATAACCTATCACCTTGCTTGAGGTGTGATGACCTTCAGGTTGAACCACCACCGATCATCTCTATTTAATAAGGGAGCAGCCCTGTAGTCTAGTATGACAATGATAACTTTACCTTTTACTAAGAACCCTATTTCCCAAATAATTTTCATTATAAATAATGCTTTCGGCAATGGCTTACCAGAAAGGAAATTGTGGTGTGCAAATGTGTGACACTGCTGAGTTCTGGTCTCTAACTTGCACTTTGTCATTACTGTTTTCTGAAAAAGCATCATTATTCATTTTGTAACGTTATGATGTTGAGCAGCTGTGACAATAAAAATTACATCATACAGGCATCCCCCGTTTGGATTGACTTTCTCTTTTCTGTCCTGCCTTTGAGTATCATTCGATTATTTTTCTAGAAAAAGCATATTGGAGCACAAATTGTCATTTAGTATGTAAGGAGGACCTTCCCAAGGAAGACAAATGTGAATGATGGTGGACAATTAAGTATCTCTCCATCATTAGTGGGCTGGCTCCAAGGAGGAGGAGACTCCAAAAGTGTCCCCATCCTTTATGATGGAAGAGCTCAGCTCAGTGCAAAAGCTAAGGCAGAAATAATTGTGACAATCCTCAGCCGGAAGTGCCGAGTGGATGATCCACCTTGGCTTACTCCAGTAGTCTCCAGCATTTCCGATGCCAGTCTTCAGCAAATTCAATTCACTCCACTTGATATCAGGAAATAGTTGGAGGTGCTAGATACTGCAAAGGCTATAGGCCTTCTGAACATTCCAGCTATAGTACTGAAGACTTGTACTTCATAACTTACTGCTTTCCTAGCCAAGCTGTTCGAGCTTAGTGAATTCAAGTTTGGCTTTCATGAGAGCTACTCAGCTCCTGACCTTATTGCAGCCTTGGTTCTAACCTGGACAAAAGAGCTGAGTTCCAGAGGTGAGGTGAGAGTGAAGGCTGCATTTAACTGAGTACAGCATCAAGGAGTCCTAGCAAAGCTGAAACCAATGGGAATCTGGGAGGGGAAATCTCAACACTGGTTGGAGTCAAATAGCACAAGGAAGATGGTTGGTTCTGTTAGAGGTCAGTCATCTCAGTTCAGGGGCATCTCGACAGGGTAGTCTTATGCCCAACCATCTTTAACTACTTCATCAATGACTTTTCCCTCTATCATAAGGTCAGAAGTAGGGATGTGTACCGTTCACGACTTCTCAGATACTGAAACAGTCCAAGTTCAAATGCAACAATTGCTGTACAATATCCAGGCTTGGGCTGACAAGTGGCAAGTAACATTTGTACCAGTCACACGCAAAGTACTAATTATCACCAATAAGTGAGAATTTAACCATTGCCCTTGACGTTTATATTACCATTACAGCATTTGTATTACCATTCATTATCAACATCCTTGGGATTACTGTTGACTCGAAGCTCAGCTGGACTCGTCATATAAACACAGTGGCTACAAGAACATGTCAGAGGCTAGGAATGCTGCAGTGAGTAACTCACCACCTGACTCCCGAAGGCTTGCCCATCATCTACAGGGGACAAATCGGGTGCGTAATGGAATATTCCCCACTTGCTAAGATGAATATAGCTCCCGCAACGCTCAGGAAGCTTGACACAATCCAAGGCAAAGCAGCCCACATGATTGGCACAACATCCACAAGTGTCCAATCCATCTGCACCGATTCACAGTGGCAACAGCATCTATTATCTACAAGATGCTTGCAGATATTCGCTAAGACTCCTGAGACAGCACCTTCCAAGTCCATGACCACTTCCATCTAGAAGGACAAGGGCACATGGGAACACCCTTCCAAGCCACTTTGCATCCTGATTTCAAATATATCGCCATTCCATCAATGAATTTGAGTCAAGATCCTGGAATTCCCTCCCTAACAGCAACATGGGTCTACCTACAGCATGTGGACTGCAACGATTCAAGGAGGCAGCTTACCATCACCTTCTCAGTATCAACAAGGGATGAGCAATAAGTGGTGATCAATAAACAACACTCTCATCCCATGAGTGAATAAAAATATTTGTGCCAGCGATGTGAGTTATTGGAAAACTATTCACGTGTCTTTAAGGGAGCATTAAGGGGACAGTGATCATAGTTTCATAAGAAAAGACAACATGCTGGAAGTACTCATGTAGAGCATTATCCATCAATAAAAATAGTTTATAGGTCTAGCGACTTGCATCAGAGCCAGTGATGCCAATGACTGCTTCCAGAAGAGACAATCTAACCATCTTCCCATGACATGCAACAGCAGTTAGATTTTCCCACCATCAGCAAAAGGATTACCCTTGGCCAGAAACACCCAAGTGCAATGGCTGCAAGAATGGGCCAGATGCTAAGAATTCCTTGCCAACTAATGTGCCTCGTGGCAGTCCAATACTTGATTATAATCTACAGCATGCAAGTCAGAAGTGTATTGGAATAATGATCGCTTGCCTGGATGAGTGCAACTTGAACAATACTGAAGCTTGACACCAATCGATGCAAAGCAGCCTGTTTGATTGGCATCTCATACACTAAGTGTGCAGTGACAGTACCTATATGGTGGACTACATTAATGCACCAAAATCGGTTGCCAGCACGTTCCAAGCTTGTGACCTCTGTCACCTAGAAGGACAGTGACAGCAGACACATGAGACTGCAGACTGATTATCCTGACTTAGGACTGACTGACTTGCTGTTCCTTCACTATCTTAGGGTCAAAATTCTGAAGCACCTTCTTTGGATGTCCCTATACTACGTGGACTGCAGTAATTCAAGCAGACAGCTCAAGATGGTAATTAAGAATGGGTAGGAAAAGCTGGACTTGACAGTGACATTTATAATTAATAAGCATTTCTAAAAAAAATGCTGATTCCTCAGAACAGCTTTTGAAAACCCGACCCTGTCATTTAATTGCTTTTAAAATATTTCCACTCTAAAGGCAAATCTTGAGACATTCAATTTGGAAGCTCAAAAGTCCCAGAAAGTGTCAATGAATGACCTGTTCATCTGTTTTTGATTTGCTACTATTTTTGATCGATTGTTGGATACAGTCCTCGTGGCATTATAATGGGTGTTAGAAAGAGAAAGCAGTACTTCATGTCGTTTGGAACCATGCCATGGACTGTCCATGTCCTCTTGAACAAGAGGAACAAAATGAGAAAACATTATTTTCGGGCATGATTAACTAATTGAGAGCAGAAGGGGCCCAGCAAGAGAGAGAGCATGAATTCAATAAGATGACAGCAGGTATCGTGGAATTAGAACATTGAAGTGTAGGCTTACTAAGGATGAATGCTGTTTCTTGATTTTAGTAGCAAATCCACTTGTAAGACTAGACTCTCAAACTATAGGATGAATTTGGGGATTTAAATTCGGGGATTTGAATTCCAGTCCTTAAATAAACTTAGAATAAAAAAGCTTGCATCAGCAGTGGTGACTGTGGAATTTCCAGAATGTCGTTAAAATCCCATTGGAATCTATAATATCATTAGAGAAGAAAATCTGCATCCTTGTTTGATCTGACCTAAACGTGATTCTTGGTGCACAACAATTTGGTTGCTTTTAATTGACCGCTGAAATTACCTAGTGAGCATTCAGTTGTATTCAAGGAGATGGCCTCAAACAACTTCCTTGAGAGTAATTTGAGTAGGTAATAAATGCTGTCTTTATCACTGAATCCCACAACTTGAGAGAGTGGCTAGTTTTAAATGGGTTAGTTGGTTTTTTCCTCTATAAATACTTTACAGTTGATATGGCATTCTGGGTTAAAGAACTTTCTCAGTTTGCAGCTATTGCTCCTGGATACCTTTTGAGTATGAGTGTTCTAGACAGAGTTCAGCTACATTATGATGCGACAGTTGTCGAATGCTTGGCATATTGTCAGCAGACTAACACTCGAGGAATAGTTACTTCAAGTGCTAGATTGACCTAGATGCACCCCAACAGCTATTATCAATTATAGGGGTGGAGAAGAGAAAGTGGGGAAAGGTTTACTTCTAGCTTTTAATGTGTGACCTCTTGAACACGAGATTCTTCAGTATTGGAATAGAATCAATTCTCTTTTTTTTGGGAAAGTTGCTTTAGGATGCTATTCATGCTTCTCTTCAAGTTTCTCTTGTTGAATAAGCTGGAAGCCTGTTAAATCAACAAATGCCGCCTCTTGAAATGCATGTATGTCATGAGATTGTATGTTACTAGTGTGGTGCTGGGAAAGCACAGCAGATCAGGTAGCATCCGAGGAGCAAGAGAATCGATGTTTCGAGCAAAAGCCCTTCATCAGGAATGAGGTTTGTGGGCCGGGGAGCTGAGAGATAAATGTGAGGGGGAATGGGGTTGAGGGGAAGGTAGCTGAGAATGTGATAAGTAGATGAAGATGGGGATGAAGGTGATAGGTCAGAGAGGGGGTGGAGTGAATAGGTGGGAAATGGTAATGGACAGGTCATAAGGGCAATGCTGAGTTGAAGGCTGGGATAATGTGGGGGAAGGGGAAATTAGGAAACTGGTGAAATCCACATTGATCCCATGTGGTTGCAGGGTCCCAAGGCAGAATATCATCAGGAGTTCTTCCTCCAGGCATCGGGTGGTAAGGGTTTGGTGATGCAGGAGGCCTAGGATCTGCATGCTCGTGCTGGAGTTGAAGTGTTCAGCCACAGGGTGGTGGGGTTGGTTGGTGCAGGTGTCCCAAAGATGTTCTCTGAAACAATCCACAAGTTGGCATTCTGTCTTCCCGATGTAGAGGAGATCACATTGGGTGCAACGGAGACAGTGGATGACATTGGTGAATGTACAGGTAAATTTCGGGCCTTGGGCGGAGGTGAGGGGGGAGGTGTGAGTGCACGTTTTGCAATTCCTGCGGTGGCAGGGGAAGGTGCCAGGAGTGAGATGTGGGCTGTAGGGGGGCCGAGGATCTGACGAGGGAGTCGCGGACGGAATGGTCTATCCGAAACACTGATAGGAGTGAGTCGGGAAATATATCTCTAGTGTTGGGGTCCGTTTGTAGGTGTTGGTAAGGGGTCTATCCTTGTTGCATTGGGAAGGATGGGGTTCAAGGGCGGAGATGGGGAAGTGGAGGAGATATGCTGGAGGGCGTTGTCAACCATGTGGGAAGGGAAATTTCGATCTTGGAAGAAGGAGACCTTCTGGAATTTTCTAAAGTGGAATTGGTCATTTTGGGAACAGATGAGGCAAAGGAATTGGAAATAAGGGTTGGCATTTTTACAGGAGATAGGATGGGAGGAGGTGTAGTCTTGGTAGCTGTGGGAGTCGGTGGACTTATAGTGGATGTCTGTGGTTAGTTGGTTGCTGGCGATGGAGGTTGAGAAGCCCAGCAAGAGGAGGGAGGTGTCAGAGATGGTCCAGGTGAATTTGAGGTCTGGGTGAAAGTTGTTAGTGAAGTTGATGAACTGCTCAACCTCCTCATGGGAGCATGAGGTAGCGACGATAGTCATCGATGTATCGAAGGGGGGTCGTCCCGGTGTAGCTGCGGAAGATGGACTGTTCCATGTACCCGACAAAGCATAGCTGGGCCCCAAGTGGGTACCCATGGCTAACCGTTTGGTTTGGAGGAAGAGGGAGGATTGGAAGGCGAAGTTAAGGGTGAGGACCAGTTCAGCCAGGTGGATGAGGATGTTACTGAAAAGGTACTGGTTGGGACATAGTTAGAGGAAGAAATGGAGAGCTTGTCGTGGCAGATGGATGTGTACTGGGACTGGGTGTCAGTGGTGAAGATGAGGCGTTGGGGGCCGGGGAAACAAAAGTCTTGGAGAAGGTGAAGGGCATGGGTGATGTCCCTAATATAGGTGGGAAGTTCCTGGACGAACGGGGATAGGACAGTATTAAGGTATGCGGAGATGAGTTCAATGGGACAGGAGCAGTCTGAGACAATGGGTCAACTGGGGAAGTCAGGTTTGTGAATCTTCGATAGGATTATCTTACTTGCTTTGATGGACATTGAAATGCTGTAGAAATTTTAAATTGAAGGCATCGCTTTCTCTATACTAGTGCAAAAAGATAAGCATTCACATACTGCAGATGCTGGGAGTAAAACTTTTCCTGCTCCGTTTCTATAACTGATGACAGTATGGAAACAACTCTTCTGCGTTCAATATTACACATACATGGTTTCTGTAGGAGGAGAAACTATTCTGCAAGTGAATCTGTTTGCACTGCAGCAATTTGACTCACTTCTGTACACTTGACCATCCCCTTTAAACCTTCAGTTGTTTTTGTTTGTAGTAGTCACCATGCTGAGTAACAGGAATTCAACTGCCTTGATGAATTTCAGAAGCAAGCCCCAGTTGTAGATAATAGGTGATTAGGAATACCTTGAAGAAGGAGCTTTTTGTGAAAACCAATGGTACAGTTTGTATAGGTCTTTCAGCATTAATTACTTGAATGTTGGTGTGCATTTATTTCTATGATTAGGCTTTGATAACTAATAACTTCTGGGCAACCGTACTTTACTAGTGGATATGCTTTTTTTAGTCACTGATGCTTCATCTTTATTTTTATGTATGAGAGGAGCGAAAGAGGTAGGTGGAGCTTGGGTGGATTTGATCTGCGATAGTTGTTTGTCCTGGTTAGTCACAAGGAACAGAAACTGCCTGAATGACTCAGCTGTTTTCAGTATGTGCTGGTATGATTAGTAGGTGTCGATCCTTGCATGCAAAGCCTGGCGACTCAGAACATTGGTACGTTGAATTTCTGCCCACGTCATACTCTAGTCGTTGCTAAGGTTTCTTAAAATAACATACTGAATCTTCTGTACCCTTGCCTTATGTATCAGAGAAATGTTGATGTAGAAGTGGAAAGACAAGATAGCTGATGTTGCAATTTGTAGTTTCTGCAGTATTTATAGCGCAGTAGACAGTCTGACTAATACACGTTGTTTCTGGTGCTTTCCACTGCAGTGTGATCCTTAGGATGTATGCTAATGAATGAGAGAGAGATTTGTTTTACATCTGTCCTGATGCCATTAACTCTATGCTGGGTGAGGTTGTGTGCTTGCTGCATGACCTCGCTCTTCATGATGAGACTGGGTGGAAAGTTATCAGCAGGCATCTGTCCACAGAGGCGCATTACAACTGACGCTGAACTTGTCCTCAAAGTGGTCTTTGTAAAAATATACTTTTAACAGATGTTGCCGGCTGGAGAGCAGGATCTCTTGTCGATGTTTTCTTCCTCTCTAGCCCATCTGTGTGGATTTCGGTTTGTTTGAGATCACATTAATTCCATGCAGACTGGGATTGAAATTGTGGCTTTCTTAATCTGTTTGTGCACTCCATCCTTAACTGACTGACTGGGTCAATCTGCTTCCAGTCCACTCTGAATAACAGAAATATCAGCATCAAGTTGTATGTGGTTCCAAACTAGTTCTGTCTTTTATAACTAGATATCCTCATAGATTATCTGTGATCAGTTCAAAAAGAAGTTCCTTTTTGTGTACACTTCTAAGTTAATCAGTATTTATTTCAAGCAAAGATTTCCGAGCAAAATATGCAAGAGCTGAAATATAAAATAGGAACAATAGGAAACACTTAGAGCAGGAGGCAGCAATGGAGAGAGAAATATACAGTTAAGTACTTGAGCTACTGATCTTTCATTAAAACTTGTCCTGATTGAGTAATTCTATGAATATTGAGCAGGGCTCGACATAACTGATTCAGGAAGTATGTTACTGGCTTGGGGAGTTTTTGCCTTTTCATTTGTGGGATCTGGGCATCACTGACTGTTCAGCAATTACTGCCCATCCCCAGTTGCCCTTGAGAAGATGATAGTGAACTGTTTACTTGAACTGCCACAGTCCACCTGCTGTGGGTCAACCCACAATGATATTAGGGAATTCCAAGATTTTGACTAAGTAACAGTGAAAGATGAGTGATCTGTTTCCAGATCGGAATGGTGAATGGCTTGGAAGAGAACTTGCAGATGGTGGTCCTCCCATGTATCTGTTGCCCTTGCCCTTTTAGATGGAAGTTGTTGTAGGTTTGGAATTGACATCTTTTAGGCAATACACTGCTGTTGCTGAGCGTCAGTGATGGAGGGAGTGGGTGTTTGTGGATGTGATGCCACTCAAGCAGACAGCTTTATCTTGGATGATGTCACTAGTTGGGAATATTCCATCACGCTCTGACCTTGTGCCTTGCAGGTAAGGGACAGGCTTTGGGGAATCATGTAGTGAGATGCTCGCTGAAGTATTCCTAGCCTCTGACCTGCTCTTGTATCCACTCTGTTTATGTCATGTTGAGTTTCTGGCCCCAGTGGTGACTCAAGGATGTTAGTGGGGGATTCGATGGTAATAACATCAATGAATGTGTGGGTGGGGGGAGCTCAGATTGTATCTTATTGGTGAAGGCCATTGCCTGGCATTTTTTGTGGTGTGCATGTTAGTTGTCACTTGTCAACCCAAGCCTGGATATTGTATAGATCTTATTGCATTTGAACATAGACTGCTTCTGTATCTGAGGAGTTGCAAATGGTACTGAACGTTGTGGGATCATCAGTGAACATCCCCACTTTTGACCTTATGATGGAAGGAAGGCCATTGATGATGCAGCTGAAGATCACTAGGACACTACCCTGAGGAACTCCTGCAGAGATGTCCTGGAGCTGAGCTGACTGACCTCCAGCAACCATGACTACTTCCTACATGTCAGGTATGATTCCACCCAGTAAAGTGTTTGCCCCGATACCCATTGATTCTACTTCTGCTAGGACACTTTGCCACACTGACTTGAATTCAGCCTTGATGTCATCTCCCCTCTGGAATTCAGCTCTTTTTTTTGTCTGTTTGAATCAAGGCTGTCTTTGAGGTCAGGAGCTGAGTGGCCATGGTAGAACCCAAACTGAGTGACACAGATGGTTATTGCTGAGCAAGTGCTGCTTGGTAGCAGTGTTCCTCACACTTTCCATCACATTATTGATCACCAAGAGTTGAGTGAGGGGCCAGAAATTTGGTTGGATTTGTCCTGGTTTTTATTTTCAAAAATACCTGGGCAATTTTTGAAATTGTAGGGTAGCTACCAGTGTTGTAGATCTTGGCTAGAGGAGTGGCAAGTTCTGGAGCACAAGTCTTCAGTATTATTTCTGGAATGTTGTCAAGATCTATAGACTTTGCTATATCCAGTGCCTCCAACCATTTCTTGATATTACATGGAGTGAATTGAATTGGTTGCAGACTGATATCTGTAATCCTGGGGGCCAATGGAGAAGGCGGAGATGGATCATCCACTTGACACTTCTGGCTGAAGATTGCTGCATATGTTTCAGCCTTATCCTTTGCACTGGTGAACTCTTCTGTCATTGAGGATGGGGATATTTGCAGAGCCGCTTCCTCCAGTGATTTGTTTAATTGTCCACCACCATTCACAGTTGGATGTATCAGAACCGCAGAGCTTAGCTCTGATCTGTTGCTCGTAGGCTCACTTAGATCTGTCTCTCACTTGCTGCTTATGTTTGTTGTTCACCTGGTTGGCACCTCATTTTTAGATTTGCCTGGTGCTGCTCCTGGCATGCGCTCCTGTATTCCTCCAAACTCTGAATCAGAGTTGATCCCCTAGCTTGATGGTAATGGTTGAGTGGGGGGATATTCCAGGTCATGAGATTGCAGAGAGCATTGGGAGGGAGAATAGTACATAGTAACCAGCAAGAGGTTTCTTTCCCTGTGTTTAACTGAGACTTCACAGGGTTCAGAATCATTGTTGAGAACTCCCAGGGCAACTTCCTCCTGGCAGTGTATCACTGTGCCACCATCTCTGCTGTTCTGCTGGTGGGATGGTGTTTGGGACATAATCGTACTCATAGAATTATACCTTACAGAGAATGCCAGACTGTTGCTTAATTAGTCCAAGAGACAGCTCTCTGATTTTGACCCCAACCCCCTGATGTTAGTAAGGAGGGCTTTGCAGGGTCGACAGAGTTGTTTCTGGCACTGTCTTTTCCGGTGTCCAGGTCCATCCGATTTCATTTCTTTGAGACTTCTTCACAATTGTTACAAATGGAATACAGGGAGAACTTGCCACTTGGATACAGAACTGGCTCAAAGGTAGAAGACAGAGGGTTGATTTTCAGACTGGAGGCCTGTGACCAGTGGAGTGTCACAAGGACCAGTGCTGGGTCCACTACTTTTCTTCATTTATATGAATGATTTGCATGTGAGCAAAAGAGGCATAGTTAGTAAGTTTGCTGATGACACCAAAATTGAAAGTGTAGTGGACAGTGAAGAAGGCTACCTCAATTTACAATGGGCTCTTGATCAGATGGGCCAATGGGCTGAAAAGTGGCAGATGGAATTTAATTTAGATAAATGTGAGGTGCTACATTTTGGGAAAGCAAATCTTAGCAGGACTTGTACACTTTATGGTAAGGTTCTCAGGAGTGTTGCTGAGCAAGGAGACCTTAGAGTGCAGGTTCATAGCTCCTTGAAAGTGGAGTCTCAGATAGCTAGGATAGTGAAGAAGGCGTTTGGTCTGCTTTCCTTTTATTGGTCAGAGTGTTGAGTACAGGAGTTGGGAGGTAATGTTGCGGCTGTACAGGACATTGGTTAGGCCACTGTTGGAATATTGTTCTGGTCTCTTTCCTGACGGAAAGATGTTGTGAAACTTGAAAAGGTTCAGAAAAGATTTACAAGGATGTTGCCAGGGTTGGAGGATTTGAGCTATAGGGAGAGATTGAGTAGGCTAGGGCTGTTTTCCCTGGAGCATCAGAGGCTGAGGGTTGACCTTATAGAGGTTTATAAAATTATGAAGGGCATGGATAGGGTAAATGGGGAAAGTCTTTTTCCCAGGGTGGGGGAGTGCAGAACTAGAGGGCATTGGTTTAGGATGAGAGGGGAAACGATATAAAAGAGACCTAAGGGGTAACTTTTTCATGTAGAGGATGGTGCTTGTATGGAATGAGCTGTCAGAGGAAGTGGTGGAGGTTAGTACAATTGCAACACTTAAAAGACATCTGGATGGGTATATGAATAAGGAGGATTTGGAGGGATATGGGCCAGGTGCGAGCAGGTGAGACCAGATTAAGTTGGGATATCTGGTCGACATGGAAGAGTTGGACCGAGGGGTCTGTTTCTGTGCTGTACGTCTCTATGACTCTGAGTGGATTGCTAGGCGATTTCAGAGGGCAATGGGTCTGAAGTCTTCTATAAGCCAGGAGAGAATGGCAGATTTCCTTCCCTGAAGAAAATCAGTAAGCCAGATGGGTTTTTTTCTACGACCATTTCTGAAATAATTAGCAATGGTTTCATGATCATAATTACATTCTTAATTCCAGGTATTGAGTTCAAACTCCACCATCTTCCATAATGGACTTCAAACTTTGCAGAAAATTTGCTGAGTTTCTGGATTAACAGTCTAGCAATTAATGCCACTAGGCCATCGCCACGCTTAAAGTTTAGGAACAGAGGACTAGGAATAAAAGATTGGTGATTTAGGACTTCGATGAGGATGTACTTTTGTTTTCTCTACCTCCTGGGGCATGAAAGCTCAGCAGTTGAGCATGTTCAAGACAGGAATGAATAGATTTCTAAATATTAATGATATCAAGGGCTATCATGATAAAATGGCACTAAGGTAGAAGATGCGGTTGAATTGCAGTGTAGTCTGTGTATGAAATGGTCTTGCTGTTCCATTTTTCTGTGTTCCTATATGAAGTGCTTGCATCTTAATTTGACATCATAGTCGAAAAATTATATGAAGTTTCACCTCATTTTGAAGTTCTTGAATGTTCAACATAAATTAACTTCTCTATGTTCAGTCGTAACAGGCAAAGGGTTTTAAAAAATGGCTCACTGGGTGAGAGTGCTGCAAGCAAGGCTGTTATATATTATCCTTCAATGTGAAGTTTGCTCGCCCATTTCAGAGGGCATTTAGGAAACAGCTAGAGTCATAGAGTCAGCATGGCTGGTTTTCTTGGCTCACTACACTAATGAATTTGTTGGATTGTTAAAATGATTCATAATCTTTCTGGTGACTTATATTGACCCTGTATCACGACATTATTGGCTCACTGTGATCACACAGGCTAGGTTCTCCTTTTGAACAAAGAACAATACAGCACCGGAACAGGCCCTTTGACCCCCCCCAGACCTGAGCTGACACATTTTGCCCTTCCATACTAATCTGTATTACAGATCCTATAAAACTTGCAGGATCTGTACCCCTCTATTCCCTTCCTATTCATGTATTCATCCAGGTGTTTCTTGAATGCTGCTATTGTGTCTTGCTTCCACCATCACCTCTGGCAGTGAATTCCAGGCACTCGCTACCCTTTGTTTGAAAACGTTGCCGTGCACGTCTTTCTTTTTAATCCCCTCTCCCTGCACCTGTGTCCCCTTGTAACTGACCCCTTCACCTGGAACAAAAATCCATATATTTTCCACTCTACCTATGTCATTCACAATTGTATTCACAATCTTCACAAAGTTCAGTTAGGTCGCCCCTCAAACGCTTGCATTCCAGAGAAATCAAGCCCAATCTATCTAACCTTTTTTAATAGCTAGAATCCCCAAAATCAAGCAACATCCTGGTAAACCTTTTCCAAAGTATCCACATCCTTCTGGTAATATGGTAACCAGGACTGTACACAATACTCCTGGTGTGCCCTAACTAAAGTTCTATAAAGCTGCAGTATAACTTGTCTATCTTTATACTCGATGCCCCTTCCAATGAAGGAAAGCATACCATAGGCCTTTTTCACTACCTTATCTACCTGTACTGCCATCTTCGGTGATCTGAGGACCTGCCCAGCCAGATCCCTCTGTGTATCAATGCTCAAAGAGTTCTGTCATTCACTGCCATATAAAATTTCACCTGCACTTGACCCTCCAAAATGCATTTATCTGTATTAAACACTATCTGCCATTTTTTCTGTCCATACCTCTAACTAATCTATATCCTGCCGTATCCTCTGACAATCCTCTTCAGTATCTGCAACTCCAACCTTTTGTCACCCGCAAACTTGCTAATTAGACCAACTATGTTTTCTTCCAAATCATGTATGTAGACCATGAACACCAGAGGTCCCAGTACTGATCCCTGTGGACACCATTATTCACAACCCTGCATTCCGAAAAGCATCCTTCCACCACTCCCCTCTGTCTCCTGAGACTAGGATCAAAGATTTTGCAAGGTTTATGTGTGATCAATTGAACCTCAGCATTTTCTGTGTTTTCTTCCTAAGATGTGTTGCTATCAGTTAACTCAAGAAATTTATTCTGTCTGAGTATATAGGGGCACTTGAGTTATTGAACTCAACAGCGTGTGTATCTCATTCATCAAAACATATGAATTCCTCAATTTCTATTCCAGTCTTCCCTTTTTGGAGGCAGGATTGCAATATGAGCGAGACTACGTTATATGCCTTGAGGTGTGGAGTCCTGTCCCTTGATGTATGAATGTGAAGATGAAGCTTAAGGCATGTTAAAGTGGGGAAGTGTATACTTAATCCGACTCTGACAAGCTTGGTTTTATTGCAGGGTGGATTTGAGCTCCTTGTAAATTGTAGGTGTGTTCCTGTTTTTAGTAGATTTCAGAAAATAGAATTACACCATTAAGTTTCGATGGAATGTTTTGAGGACCATGGGGGAGCTAGTAAGATGAAAGAATTTAGATTTGTATGTTAAATGGTGAGGCAGGATGGCTGAAAGTTTAGCTGTCATAATGAATACTGGTAGAAGGAATGGAAACCCAACACAAGTCCAAATTGAGAGGGTTAGAGGGAGGGCTAGAATGTAGGATTGGGGGTGGGGGCAGAAGACGTGGTAGCAGAGGTTTTCTAATATGTTGGCATCTTAGAAAGCTTCCTAAAGGAGGATTGGGATTTTGAATTGGATATACTGGGAGGTGACAACAGGGACTTGAAGTGTAGTATGTTGGGTGACTGAAGCAAATATAGGCTGGCAGTTTAGGTTAATGAACAAGCAAGGCTTGTTTCAAGTTGCATGTGACAGAATTTTGAACAGTTTGGATTTCATGGGGATAGGCTGTTCAAAAAATATAGTTGACTCCTGATTATTGAGAGTTTCATGGCAGAGTCATGTGCTGTGTTTAACCTCCAGCGCCACATATTTCTATAAAATTTAGGTTTTTAGCTCACCACAGAAAAAAACTTGGTATGAAAATCAGGCTTGTTTTAGTTGGCATTCATTAGCTTGTTTAAGGTAGTCTTCATGAGTTTTTAATATGTGATGAGTAGTTGATGCCTATTATAAATTTTGAGCAATTACCATGTTAAATGTCAATCGTGAAACCTGTGTTTAGTTGTGAAATTTATGATCATTTGTGCCTATTTTTCATATGCTACTCTGCCCATATTTTAAGTGATATTCATATCTTTTCTCTTTCTGCTAGTCTTACATTTTCTTTTTTGGGATAGTTGCAAGCTGTATGTTTTGTCTGAAGTGGAATTAGAAGTTATTTTTACATCAATATTCATGATTTCCTTTAGGAAAGTTGGGATGAACACGATAAAATCACAAGCAACAACAGCAAAACATAAATCTGAGCTAATGTTCGAGTCCAGTGACCCTTCTGGGTTTGAAACATTAACTCTTGCTTACTCTCAAAGATGCTGCCAGACCTCCTGCTCCAGCAACTTTTGTTTTTGTCTCCGATTTCCAGCATGAGCAGCTCTTTGTTTTATTTTAGCAAAAGACAAATATTCACTGAAGTGTTTATTGGGGAGACAGATCATGTGAAAATTGGTTAATTAGATGGGATTAATCAGTTTTAAGTACATTTAAAGTCAGATACAGATCATTCTCCTATAAAATGAGTTTCATAAATGCGATTTGGCTGTAATGCCATTGGTGAATTGGGGAACGAGATTTTTTTAAATGTGAACGCCTGATGCCATCCCCAGTTACCTTAGTCTGCTCGAGATGTTTACTTTAGGTCGAGAAAGAGAGGTTGGATGATGGGGATGTTTGTGATCTTATTGTTGGTATTTTCGAGGATACTTTTATAAATTATTGCAGGAGAAAAGATTTGGATTTCAAGATTCTCCTCATTCTGAATAATGCATCAAGCCATCCTCCCACCGTTGGTGAACTTTCTGAAAACATCAAAGTACTATTTCTACCTCCGAATACAATCTCCCTCCATTCAATCCATGGACCAAGATGCAGTAGCAGTTTTTAAAGTTTATTATTTATGCCACACATTCAGGAAGCTGATTGTAGCTAGTGAGGGGGTTAATGAGGACAATGTTCCCCAATTTTGGAAGAGCTTTAACATTGAGAATGCAATTGACATCATTGTAGAGACCTGGGGTGATGTCAGTAAGGACTGCTTGCATGCAGTTTGGCAGAAGCTTCTCCCAGATTCTTTTCATGATTTTAAAGGCATTGAACAGTTGAGATTCCAGCAAAGGACATTGTGTCGCACTTGCAAAGCAAATTGGATTTGATGGAGTGGAGTCTGATCTACAGCAACTTGTTGCTGCAGGGTAAACTGAAGCTTGAGATGAAGGCTATGAAGTCCAGGATACAGCACCACGAGAATGGTCCACTTCTCTTTTATCTTGTATCCTGAAGGAAGTTGAGAAGTAGTTGCTCTTAGAAGACAATGACTACAATGCAGAACACAACAGGATATCAGTTTGTGGCATAAAGTCTTATCTGGCACAGTATGAATAGCTTCATGAAAGAAGAAAGGTGGCAAAGCTGCAAAAATGAGATGCCTTTTTTAAGTCAAACCCCAAGAAACATTCTGAGGCCAATGAACCACAACCATCCACTTCTGGACTAAATATTTTCTTTCATTATAACCTTGCACCTGAAAGTAATGATGCTGATGGTGACCCTGAGCCCGTCTTAATACAGTACTGTAAGCGTTCAACTTATTGTATTATTTCATTCAAATTTATGATTTTAAAATTTACTTGGACTGTGTTATCTTTTGTGTTAGGCTAACTGCTATTTTTGGTAGCTTGCCCCAACCCTGTTTTTCCCGTTGGCTCCATTATTTCTATTGCGTGATTTTCTATAACAGGATGTTGCAGGAGCGCACAACTACTGTGCTATAGCAGAACAAATTGTATTCAGCATGGAAACAGACCCGTTGGTCCAACTCGTCCATGCTGTTCAGATATCCTAGGTAAATCTAATACCATTCGCCAGCATTTGGCCCATATCCCTCTTAAATCCTTTCTATTCATATACCCATCCAGATGGTTTTAAACTTCCTCTGGCAGCTCATTCCATACATGCATCACCCTCTGCATGAAAAGGTTGCCCCTTAGGTCCTTTTGAAATCCTCCGCCTCTCACCCTAAACCCATGCCCTCTAGTTTTTGACTCTCCTACCCTGGGGGAAAAGACCTTGTCTATTTACCCTATCCATGCCACTCATGATTTTATAAACCTCTATAAGGTCATCCCTCAGCCTCTGATGCTCCAGGGGAAAAGCACCCCAACCTATTTAGCCTCTCCTGTAGTTCAAACCCTCCAACCCTGGCATCCTTATAAATCTTTTCTGAACCCTTTCAAGTTTCACAACATCCTTTCCATACAAGGGAGACCAGAATTGAATGCCGTATTTCAAAAGTGGCATAACTAATGTCCTGTACAGCCACATCATGACCTTCTGACTCCTATATACAACATAGCAAATGCTGCCTTCATTATTCCATCTCCCTGCGACTGTATTTTATGAGAAGTATGAACCTGCACTCCAACATCCGTTTCTTCAGCAACACACCCTAGAGCATTCTCATGAAGTGTATAAGTTTTGCCTTTCCAAAATGCAGTACTTCACATTTATCTGAATTAAACTCCTGCCACTCCTCGGCCCACTGGCCCAACTGATCAAGATCCCTATGTACACTGCGGTAACCTCCTTCGCTCGCCAATGGCATCTCGAGTTTTGGTGTCTCCAGTAAACACTGATGCAAAATATTCGTTTAGTATCTTCTCCATCTCCTGAAGTTCCATACATAGCTTTTTAGGGGGCCCTATTTTTTCCTTAGTTACCCTTTTCTCCTTCTTGTATTTATAAAATGTGATTTTAATTCCATTTTGGACTGGAGAGCTGTCTCTGCTGTGTCACTGATTTCTTACAACTATTCAAAGTGTAAACTTGTAAAACTGTTCCAGTAAATGAAGATTTTACATGAATTATTATTTGCAAGGAGTAAAGAAAGCAAATGAGTCATGTGCTTCAACAGGTAGGGCTGCAGCTTGATACTGAATGAGACCACATCTGGGATATTGTGTTAATTTTGCTCACTATAAAGAATATGCAGAACTGTTGGAGGGACTCTCAAGGAATGCTATGAAGATGTTCTGAATTTTCAACCCTAAGTTTTGAGAGAAAATAGTCTGAGAGATTTTGCTCTCAAATGAGCAAAATAGTTGTTAAAATTTCTTAGGTAAGCAGAATTTAGATCCAGGCACATTGCATTAAACTGTGATGTGCAGTTTGCTGTTGAAGAAGTCTAAGGGAAAGAGACCCTCTTCAGAGGATCGATGCAGACTGAATGGGTTGAATGGCCTGTTTCCACAGTGTTAAAGCTTCTATGATTCTGTGATAAAATTTTATCCATCAAATGTTTTTATTTTTAAAAGCATGTTCACAAGGCCTGGAGAAAGTCAGTTGGTCTTGAAGCAGCTGGAGAGAGGAAAAGTTAACACTTCAAGTCTGATGTGACTCCTCTTTGTCACTGGATCGAGGTGGAAATGTGATGGATTTTAGATGTATCTGAATTAACCTGTTCAGACATGCTATAATGCATCTCCTGAGGCAGGTGAGACTTGAACCTGGGCCTTTTGGCCCAGAGGTAAGGTGCTACCACTTGCCACTGATCTGGGTTTTATGCTGTTACAGATGTGGGAGAGGCAAGGAATGGAAGGCAAGTTGATGAACTGTTAGAGGGCGAAAGAGATTAGAGATCAAAGGTGTCATGGAACAGATTAGATTACATTACATTACAGTGTGGAAACAGGCCCTTCGGCCCAACAAGTCCACACCGACCCGCCGAAGCGCAACCCACCCATACCCCCACATTTACCCCTTACCTAACACTATGGGCAATTTAGCATGGTCAATTCACCTTACCTGCACATCTTTGGACTGTGGGAGGAAACCAGAGCACCCGGAGGAAACCCACGCAGCCACGGAGAGAACGTGCAAACTCCACACAATCAGTCGCCTGAGGCAGGAATTGAACCCGGATCTCTGGCGCTGTGAGGCAGCAGTGCTACCACTGTGCTACCGTGCCGCCCACAAACAGAAGGCAATTAGAGTGGTGATGGTAATGTTTTTGTAAACACCTTATTAAAAACACCAGGAGGGAAATGGAATGCGATGAAGGTGAGCAAGATGAAAGAGACAAACTGATATTAGTTAGACAGAAGAAAATCTTTTTGCTATTATCATGTGTTACAATATAACACGGACATTGCATCTCACAGAAAATGTAGTGTCGGTAATGTCATTATTCTAGCGTGTGATAAATTATGCCTGTGACATAGTTATAAATCAGACGACTGATTAAGTAAGGTTGATGATTAGATTTCCTACAGTGTGGAAACAGGCCCTTCCCCCCAACAAGTCGACACCAGCCCTCTGAAGAGTAACCCACCCAGACCCATTCCCATACTCTATATTTACCTCTGACTAATTCATTTAACACTATGGGCAATTTAGCATGGCCAGTTAACCTGACTGCACATTTTTGGCTTGTGGGAGGGAACTGGAGCAATCCCGCGCAGACATGGGAGAATGTGCAAACTCCACACAGACAGTCGCCCAAGGCAGGAATTGAACCCGGGTCCCTGGCGCTGAGGCGGCAGTGCTAACCACTGAGCCACCATGCTTCCCCCCCCCCCCCCCCCCCCCCCCAACCGGACAGTCAGCTTCTTAACAATGGCATACTGTAAAATTTCCAAATGATAAGCGTTGATCTAATTCGATAGAGATATATTGTTATATAGACACTAACCGTGGTCACTGTTAAGTTAATTTAATCACTACCTGTGGGATACATATTTTGTAAATGAAGCACATGTCTGGAAGTTTAGGTCTTACTCTGCTGCTTCATTGCTTATGTTTGGCACTGAATTCAATGGAATGATGTGAAATTGCAATCTATGTTTACCAGTTACTGAATATGGCAGGAAGGATTGAGACTGCTCCGTTCAGCTGGTTAGTAATTTTTAAAAAATGGTGTAGTTATTGTAAAGCAACCTATGGATCTGAAAATTCTGTAGGCAGTTGACGCTGTATTGAATAATGAAGACCTTTCTTTATCACTTATCACAAAAACCAGAACATTGTTTAGTTCTTTCTGATTGTAGATCATTTTGATGTTTCTAAATTGATCACAAACAAAGGCCAATTATATTTTATTAGCGGGCAATAGTTAGTGGGTAGACTGCTTGCAGATTGGAAGCAAATATCCATTATTTAAGGAAGGAAGGAGAGAGAAAAACTGAGGACTACAGACCTGTTGGCTTGATAATGGTATGGAAAATGCATGTCTATTATAAAGAATATCATAATTAAATATTCAAAAATTATGGTAGGATTGGATAGAATCAGCATGGATTTATGACATGAGTATGTTACTGGCAGAGTAAATGGGGAAGTCAGTTGATGTGGTGTATTTGGATTTTAAGAAAGTCTTTGATGAGGTCCCACATGGGAGATTGGTAAGCAACTCAGCACATGCAATTGGGATAATTTGGCACAGGTTGAGAGTTGATTAACAGACAGATGAGTGCCTCATTAGGGTAACATGCTACGAATCTGAAGTTAATGCCACGATCAGGTGCCGATGCTGATGATAATACCTGGAACATTGGAGCAGCTGCATGTACAGCATCGGGGGCTGGTTGGATTTGAGTTTAGGAACAGGGATCACTTGCGACAATTATACAGAACCCTGATGAGACCATTGCTGGATTATTGTGTGCAGTTTTGATCACTTTGAGGAAGGATGTTCTTGCTAGAGAGGAAGTGCAGCAAAGGTTTACCAGACTGATTTGATTGCTGGAATGGCGGGACTGATGTATGAGGAGAGGTCGAATCCGTTAGAATTATATTTGTTGGAGTTCTGAAAGGCAGGGGCAGACCTCATAGAAATCTATAATGTTCTAAGACTGACATGGGTTCAATGCAGGAAGGATGCTTACAATGGTAGAGGGGTCCAGAACCAGGGGTCACAGTCTGACGATATGGGATAAATTATTTAGGACTGAGATGAGAAATGTCTTCACCCAGAGAGTGGTGAACCTGTGGAATTTCCTATTACCGAATGCATTCAAGGCCAAAACATTGTATAATTTCAAAAAGGAATTGCATATAGTAC
This sequence comes from Chiloscyllium plagiosum, assembly GCF_004010195.1. Taxonomy (NCBI): domain Eukaryota; kingdom Metazoa; phylum Chordata; class Chondrichthyes; order Orectolobiformes; family Hemiscylliidae; genus Chiloscyllium; species Chiloscyllium plagiosum. Next base: position 8,516,552 of record NC_057743.1, on the reverse strand, counting down.
TTGGGCCTAAAGAGACCAAAGGGTATGAGAAGAAATGTTGAAATAGGCTATTGAGTTGAATGATCAGCCGAGATTATATAACGAATGTGGAGCTCGCTTAAAGAACTGAATGGCTTACTCCTACTCTTTTTTTTTTAATCTCTATGAAACTGGTTAAGTGACAGGCTGATGGAATGGTAGACACAGGACAAGTGAAACTTAATGCAGAAAAGTGTGAATTGACACATTTCAGGATCAGGAGGGGGAGAAAATACCACATAACACAAGAGGATTATATAGGGGATGCAGACCGTAGAGTATGTGTGCACAAATTGTTGAAGGTGGCAGATTAAGTTGAGAAAGCAGTTATTTAAACAGAATTAAATACAAAACAAAGGAAGTTATGATTAACATATAAAACTGTCTCAGCTTCAAAATTGAGTTTCTTTTGATTTATTTGTTCATGTGGTGCAAGTCTCATTGGCAAGGCCAACACTTCTTGCCCATTCAGACCTTAGAACAAGTTGGTGATAGTGAACTGGCCTCTTGAACTGTTGCAGCCCATGTGTTCCAAGTATGTCCACAATATTGTTATGGAGAGAATTCTAAGATTTTGATTTGGAAAACCTGAAGAAACTAATGTTTCCAAGACACAATGGTGTGACTTGGAGGGAAACTTGCTGGTATTCTTGTCCATCTACTAATCTACTTCCAGGCAGTGGAGGTCAAAATGCTTTCGAAGGAACTATATACCTCTGACTGGTCTGCGCTGGTGGTAGACAGGATGCTACTCAAGAGGACTACTTTGCTTTAGATGATGTTGAACTCCTTGATAATGTTTGAGCACCATTCATTTAGAAATTGGAGAGAAATCCATTATAGTTCCGACTTGCATCTAATAGATCATGGACAGACTTTGGAGAGTTCCTAGAATTCCTAGTCTCTGACCTGCTCTTGTAGCCAAAGTGTTTATATAGATTTTGTTCCTGATCAATGTTAACCTCCAGATGTCGATAGTGAGGATCCGTCATAGTACTGTTATTTAATATCAAGGACACTTGGTTTGATTTTCCTTCGCAGATTGTTCTGTCACTTGTATTTTGAACTATACTTGATTGTTGTCTCAGTCTTGCTGCTTGTGGACATGGGTTGCTTAATTATCTGTGGAGTTGTGAAAGATGCTGAATGGTATCCAGTTTTGGACATTACACTTTGGGAAAGATGTAGAAACTTCAAAGATGATGCAGAAAAATTATCAGAATAATTATGAAGATGAGGATTTTCAGTTCCTTGCATAAATAGGAGGAACTGGGTTGTTGCTTTAGAGAAGAGGTTTGTCAAGCAGAGGGTGGTACGTGTATGGAATGAGCTGCCAGAGGAAGTGGTGGAGGCTGTTACAATTGCAACATTTTTAAAAGGCATCTGGATGGGCGTATGAATAGGAAGGATTGAGAGGGAAATGGGCCAAATGCTGGCAAATGGGACTAGATTTATTTGGGATATCCAGTCAGCATAGGCGAGTTGGACTGACTGGTCTGTTTCTGCGCTGTACATCTCTATGACTGAGAGAAGATTTGGTACAGCAGTTAATAATCATGGGGGATTTAGACCAAATAGATGGAACAGTTCCCACAGGAGAACTGGTGACAGGTAGGAACAAAAGATATCATGAAATCATTTTTAAATAGTGATATAAATTGCGCTGCGTGAAAACATGATGGTAGCAGATATATTGGGGCTTAAAGAAGGGAATTTTAGAGATCCTTGATGGGGAAAACAATTTGCTGGCATATGGGAAACATATCAGTTTGCCAATTGCTAAATTCTTGTAGCAGACAGCTGGCATAGGCTCAATGGTTTTCTTCTGTCCAGGAACCATTCGATGATTGTGCGAAACATTTTAGGGAGCCATTAGATTCCCTGTAACTGTAGATGTGCTGTTGATACTGAAGGTATGCTGCTGAAATTGCTATTGATCCTGAAGATGAGATTTATCTGTTTATGTTGGGACCAAACAGCAAGGATCAAGCTAGAAGGTGGACAATCGGATATGATTCAAATGGAGAGAGGAGCAACAAAAGTTCCTACTGTCTCCAAAACTAGTAAATGAGAATACAACAAATATTAAGAGTCAGCTGTATTTAAGGGGTAAAACTTGGAAGCAAGAAAATACATTTGTGGTATGCTAATGAACCAGTGGTACTTGCGGAGTCAGAAGAGCCCAGTCAAATATTATACATCAAGTAAAGTCTGGAAATTTTGAATATGGATTGAGTGTGAATGCACCAGAAAGAGACAAACAATAGTCATTAATGGAATGCACAGAAATGATCATTAAGAGAAATGAGAGTGGGGTTTGAAATGTCTGATATTGGAACAAGTTAGAGAGTCATTGAGTTGTACAGCACGGAAACAGTCCCTTTGGTCCAACGAGAATATAATTCCAAACTAGTCATACCTGCCTGATCCTAGCCCATATCCCTCCATACCTTTATTATTCATGCACTTATCTGCATGTATTTTAAATGTTGTAATTGTCCCTATCACTTCCTCAGGAAGTTCATTCCACATGTGAACCATTGTCTGTTTAAAAAAATTGCCATTCATGTCCTTTCTTCAATCTCTGTCCTCTCTCCATAAGAAATGCCCCCTAGTCTTGAAATCCCCCACCCGATGGGCAAAGATACGTTCCATTAAACCTGTCTGAAGCCTTCATGACTTTTATAAATGTCTATAAGGTCACCTCAACCTCATAAACTTCAGTGAAAAAAGTCCCAGCCTATCCAGCCTTTCTTTATAATTCACATCTTCCATACCCAGAAATGTCCTGGTAAATCTGTTCTGAACCCTGTCCATGTTTACTACTTTTTGTCTATACTTTCCTATAACTGGGTGACCAGAACAGGACACACATTACAATACTTACTGAATTTTCATTGTTTATTTTATTCTTCCATCAGTTTTGCTTTGGAGTTGTGAACTTAAAACTGTGAGCTAAAAATAACTTTTGGACTATATGCAGCAGCTTGAGTTTTTTAAAAAGGAGATTAGAACAAGCAAGCTGTTGTTGTTTGTGAGGCCAGGCCTGGAAGTTAATTGCCGGTTAGTTCTTGGTTCAAATGTTCTATAGACTTATCAGCACTGGCAAAGAACAGTATGTTTAAACCGATAGCAGGTATCTGGCCGTTAATAAGGTCAGTATCTGGGAATTGGTTCCAACAAGTCTGGGGGAGACCATATGCTCAAGTAGATGGCAGATGTTGAATGGTAACTGGGACCTTGTGGGGAAACTATCAGCCTGACAAGGAGAGGCTAGAGTTTTGAACTTTCTTTTTCCTGTGGAGTTTGGCTGCAGATGAGACAGCATGAATATTTGAGAGCTCCCCGCCTAACTTCCCATAGTCAATTATTGGCAGTTCAGAGAATAGAATCAAGTTATAGGTGTTGCTGACTTCCTCTGAGTGAATTGAAAAAATAGCCCTGATCATCAACATCAGATAATCAGCCAAGAAATAGTTGTCTGTGCCTGTGGAATGACTCATCATGAAAGCCATTTAAGTAATCTGGCCAGTTTCTTTTATCCCTTAACTGTGCTTGTTGATTTGTCTGTCTTTTGTGTGAATGCGGCTGAAAAAAAAAATTATTGGGTTTAAAATCGTAGATGTTAACTGAATTACTTTATTTAATTATATTCTGCTAGAGTTGTTATGTTAATAAATTGATAAGTCTTTTGTCTAAGCCACAGACCAATGTCTAGAATGGATTTTTTGTGGAATCTGAAATTATTTGTTCAAGAAGTTTGGTTAGGAACCATTGGGGTAAGTCTTAAAGGTCTTAAGGTTTGAATTTTGCTGTGTTATGAATACAGAGGAAGAAAGGCTGATTGGTTCAGCTGCCTGTCTCCGTAACATAGCAAAGTACATAAATTTGACTACTTCAGACAATGATAAGCGAAGATGGTAGATGCGATGCCAAAGTTATTGCATCCTCTGCACCCGATGTGGCCTCCTCTATATTGGGGAGACAGGCCGGCTACTTGCGGAGCGTTTCAGAGAACACCTCTGGGACACCCGGACCAACAAACCCAACCACCCTGTAGCTCAACATTTCAATTCCCCCTCCCACTCCACCAAGGATATGCAGGTCTTTGGACTACTCCATCGTCAGACCACAACAAAACGACGGTTGGAGGAAGAACGCCTCATCTTCCGCCTAGGAACCCCCCAACCACAAGGGATGAACTCGGATTTCACCAGTTTCCTCATTTCCCCTCCCCCCACCCTGTCTCAGTCAAATCCATCGAATTCAGCACCGCCTTCCTAACCTGCAATCTTCTTCCCGACTTCTCCGCCCCCACCCTAGTCTGACCTATCACCCTCACCTTGACCTCTTTCCACCTATCACATTTCCGACGCCCCTCCCCCAAGTTCCTCCTCCCTACCTTTTATCTTAGCCTGCTGGACAAACTTTCCCCATTCCTGAAGAAGGGCTTATGCCCGAAACGTTGATTCTCCTGTTCGCTGGATGCTGCCTGACCTGCTGCGCTTTTCCAGCAACACATTTCCAGCTCTTGATCTCCAGCATCTGCAGACCTCACTTTCTCCTCAAAGTTATAAGTAGTATAGAGACAGCCAGGAGTAATTTTGGGAGCATGGTGGATGTAACAATAAGAAAATTCAAGTCTCTAACAAGGAAAAATTCATAAGTTCCCCCACACAGTTCAGTTCCCCAAATGTCACAGAACCTGGATAATAAATATGTGAATCTTGTCATACCTCACTGAGTAATTGCACAAGTTAAAGATTTCATCCAAGTGCGCAAATAAAATTCCCTATTTACCTGTCTGTTACACCCAGCTAAACAGAAGATGCAGGCCATGTTTCTCTATTCATCAAAAATCGCTGTTTAGAACGATAAATAGATTTTGGCTACAGCTAAATACTTGTGAACTGTTGAGATACAATGCTATTACTTAAAACTCTTAACTTCCTTTTAAAACTTCCCTACGAACCCATACTGCTGGACGAATCTCACTTTGTATGCACTGAGAATGTGTATAGGGTATAAGTAGGCAGGGAGAGAGTTAAGTTCTGAGTTTTGTGAAAGGAGGTTCAGCTGAGCATGACTCTGATCAGATAAGAACTTAGTTAACAATGGGGTGCTGGATGCAAGGATGATGGGTTAACAAGGTGGAAAAACAGTCATTATGTAGAGCCATTTTACAATATTGGAAGCATTCAGTATAACAAGGGGACAAGTATCCATTGTATGAATCCAGTTAACAATGTTAATAATATTCATTGTATAACAGTAAAGGGCTTGGTCTCTGCTATTGATGCGTTGATCGTAACAGTAACCCAAATGATAAGTATGTTGCCTTATCTGGATGCTCCTCCTGGTAAAATGACTACAGTTCATTGAGAAACTGCTGTTCCAGAGAAGACTGAGAACTCTCATCCCTGTGCATGTGGGCGACCATTCTCTCTCCCTCCAAGGCTCGGAATAACGATGGAGGAGGTAACCATACTGTGTCTCTGAGCGTTTTGCTTTAACTGTGGGGAGGGAAACGAGACAACAGCACCACCTGATGCCAGCCTGTCTGCAGCCTGCCTCCCCCACTGTTGAACAACATAGGAACGTAAATCACACTTATGAGTTTCAGTAACTTACTGTTATAAGTGCATCAATTCCTTTCACAATCCTGGATTTTAAAACTCTTACTTTCTCATTTCAGTCCACAGTCAAAAACACAGAAAAATAGAAGCATGTGTTCTTTACAATCTGAAAATAAAGATTTACTGGGAAGAAAATTGAGACTTTTTAGATGTGGTTGTGAAGGTGTATGCTTATTAAATATAATATGTGTAACAGTATAAAAGTAAAGAAATGTTGCTCCAACTTACATGGTCTTACATGGGATATCTGGAGTGTTGTGTACAGTTTTGATCGCCTTACTTTTGAGAGGTTATCATTGCATTAGAAACAGTTGAGAACGTTCATTCAACTTATTCCTGGAATGTGGGGTTATTTTATGAGGAAATGCTGTGCAGGGTGGGCCTATGGCCATTGGAATTGAGAAGAATAAGAAGTCACCGTTAAGTATGCATAATCCTGGTGGGACTTGATGGAATAAATACAGATAAGTTGACCCCCCTTGTGAAGGAATCTAGATCTAGGGGACACAGTTTATATTTTAGGTGTCTCCCTTTAAAGGCTGAGATTATTTTTCTCTGAGCATCATCAGTATTTAAAATTCCTTTCCCATAAAACAGTGAAGGCTGACTTACTGAATATATAAAAAGATGTTAGATGTTTGATCAACAAGGAAATCTGGATTATGGCAGGTAGGCAGGGCATTGAAGTGAAGCCCTGATAATATGTCATAATCTTACTGAATGGTGAAGCAGTCTGAGGGGGCTCGATGGCTAACTGTTCTTAAATTCTTATATTCTTGTAATTCTGTAAACAAACCATAGTAGAAATGAGGGCACGCTTAAAATTCCAAGAACAAATAGAACTGAAATCAGGTAATCTAAAAAAGAAAATGTTAATATTTTGACTGTTTAATGAAAGTGAAAAATCTACCGAGATCCCTTCTAGGTGATGTTGTAGAGAAAATAGAGAACTACCAGGAGATGCAGAGAGTTCTTCAGGAAGTAGATCTTTTATTTGCAAACAAAAAACCATGACACTGAGAAAGCAGATTCTCAAATGCCCACGGACCTCAGGTCTGTGGATTTATATATATTGTTTTATCATGTTTCTGTTAGCTTATTAGCATGTCCAACTATATTAATCAAAGTACCTCACTCTAGCTACGCAATAAACCAGTGATGTTAGTTCCCATTATCTCTTTAGTTGTACATTCTACTTAATGTTATTCTAATGTCACGGTTAGATATTTATTGCTAACTGTGCTACAGAGATCTTCCATTGCAGACTAACCTGTCATGATAGATATTTAGCTATTCCATCTGTTACAATAGTCTCCTGCCTCAAGCTGACTCTACTAACTATTAATTAGACATTTTAATGTCATGTCCCAAATATTTATTGTCCCAATCCTGTCATAATAACACTTAACAGAGAAACTTGCTTTATTACTTGTGTTATCTCATCTCGCCATACTGACCTTTCAGCCTTAACCTTACTCTGCTAATTGGTGTAAGAATGTTCCACTATGGTTATCCCATCCTGCCTTCCTTCCACAGAATACAGAATCCCAGTGGTCTTCATGCTTTAACCCTTCCCATGCTTTCATGTTCTTTATTTTCCATAGGGGGAGAAATGCAGGGCAGCAGAAAGAGGAGTTGCCAGAGTCATAGTTGGATGACTATCTGCAACCACTTTGTAATATCAAACTATGGGCTGACACAAGACAAACGAGGAGAAAGTGAGGACTGCAGATGCTGTGTGACATACCATTACAGCAGAGTCCATTGGCAAGAACAGCTACAAGCAGGGTGGGAGGAGATTCTCAGTATTCTAATCTCCCTAGAGTAACTAAATGTATATGTCAGCTGTAATAGAACATAGAACATAGAAGAATACAGCGCAGTACAGGCCCTTCGGCCCTCGATGTTGCGCCGATCCAAGCCTACCTAACCTACACTAGCCCACTATCCTCCATATGCCTATCCAATGCCCACTTAAATGCCCATAATGAGGGAGAGTCCACCACTGCTACTGGCAGGGCATTCCATGAACTCATGACTCGCTGAGTAAAGAACCTACCCCTAACATCTGTCCTATACCTACCCCCCCTTAATTTAAAGCTATGCCCCCTTGTAGGAGGTTCCATGAATTTCTATTTAAGGATGAGTATAATGTTCTTACTCTTTGTTAATTATCTTAATTATGCACCTCTTCATTTTAATGTATGGTGCATACAAGAAGAAAAGCTAGTATTTAGAGCAATATAAGAAAAATTGTACCATTTATGTTTTGACCTTGATTTTGATGAGTTTTTGAAAAACTGCTGAGGTTATTTTGCAATTCTGATTATTTGTTAACAAAGTTGTCATGCAATCCTTAATGGCCTAACCGATATCCTTAGATTGTGAGCCCTTGTTGTGGACTCCTGGTCATCATCAGCATCGTTCTACATTTGCCCTGTCTAGTCCTGTTAGAATTTTATAGATTTCTATGAGACTACCCCTCCCATCCCATCTAAACTCAGGTGAATATAGTCCAAACCGATTCAGTCTTTCTTCTTGTATTTTTTTTAATCAAAGCGCGCTCATCACCTTGAACAATTCATTCAAACCTCCTTTGTTTTGGTGAAAGAAGTGGGATTTTCTCCATGTGCCTCTTTGTGATTGATGTCTCTAATCCCAGGGGTTTCATTGCTGGTTCCCAATTAATAAAGCACCCATACTCAAAGCTGCTTATATCTGCCCAGAAATTGCAAACTATTAGTCCTTTGTTACATAGATTGGGAGGGATTGGGGTACTTAGCAGCAGCGTTTCTTTGATGTTTATGTGGCAGCTTGCGTTTTCCTGTGGTGCACTGTCTGTGGAACTGACAGCTGTCAATAAGTACCAGCCCCTGTTCATCTTCAATCCACTTTTCTGTAACCTTAAATCTGGCAAGACTGTGTTTCTGTAGTGTAGTGGTTCTCGCATTTACCCAACATGTGAAAGGTTTCCAGTTCATAACCTCATACAAACCTGACACGTGGCACAGTAGTAGCATCCACCTTGGAGCCAGAAGGTCTGCAATCAAGTCCCACCTGCCTTAAACAGGGGCAACATAGTGTGCTAAGTAGTTTACACTGCCCGGGGCCTGTGTTTGATTCCACCCTTGGGAGTCTGTCTGTATGGCGTTTGCACATTTTCCCTGTGTCTGTGTGGATTTCCTCCGGATGCTGCAATTTGCTCCCACAGCCCAAAGATGGGCAGGTTAGGTCACTGGGCAATTTAGCATGGCCAGTAGTGTCCAGGGATGCAGGCTAGATGGGTTGGCCGTGGGCAGTGCAGGGTCACGGGAATAGGGTGGGTCTGGGTGGGAAGCTCTTTGGATGGGCTGAATGTCTGCTTCCACACTAGGGATTCTATGGAAAAAAAGTGTGTAAAGCTAGCCTTGTTTGATTTGTAATTCACCAATATTGAATTTTGTTGCAGATTTAAAAAGTAGCATTGGATGAGTAACTTTATGTTAAATGTTTTGGGGTTGTTAGCAAACTCAGGCAGTTGACAGATTTTTAGTATAAAAATGTGTTTTTTATCCTCCTGCATATGGTGTTGGCTGGTGCAGTAAGAATGCTTGTACTCTTTTTCCTTTCACCTCTGATGCTCTAGGTTTGAATTCAGATGAGGTCACCTGGTTTCCAATCAAACTGCATTCAGCTATTATTGCAATATTTTGAATGATCCAAATCTCTATCATCAAACTCCTCATGATTCTGATAAGAACAAAATACTGCAGATGCTTGAAATTTGAAATCTAAGTGGAAAATGCTGAAGAAACTCAACATGTCAGTACTTCGAGTCTGATATGATTCCTGTTGAGAACTGGAGGTTCTGTTCTGAAGAAGGATTATATTGGACCTGCAACATTTAATGCTGTTTGTCTCTCCATCGTTTCTGCCAAATCTGCTGAGTTTCTCTGGTATTTTCTCTTTTTGTTCATGTTTCAGCATACTTTTAGCTGCTTCACAATTATAAGCATGACTGTAGTAAGTAGAAAGTTCACAATTGTGCTACAGGGATTTTGTTTTTTGAGAGTATTATTTATGTTGCTGGCACAGAACACAAAGACTTTTATCATCCATCTTTGAAGTTCTATGTCAGGAAAAGCCATACCGGTACTGATTCACCTCACCCCACCCCCAAAAACAAGGAAAGTGAAACTCTTTCCGGCATTTCGCTCTCTCTCGCTAGGCCTATATTTACCTCTGTTTCAAACCTTTTCCCTTAAAAGATGTAATCATCTCTGCCTTCATCACTTTCTGTGGGAAGAACTTTCTGGCCATGATATCCTTCTGTGTCAAGATGATTTTGCTATCTCATTTGCTCTTGTATTGACGATACAGCTGTACATCTACTCATAGTACTAGGGTCTGACTGTATAAGGCTTATGAAGAAGAATAGGGAGGACAATACTTTGTCAACATTTTTCCTGGAAGATGTAGTTTGTGTCAGCTGTTGTAGTACACCAACTTGTATTATTATAGTGCCAGAACTTAGTAAAACATGCTTGACACTTTGCAGTACCATTGTTAGCAGAATATGACATAGAACATTCCAGCACAGTACAGGCCCTTTGGCCCTTGATGTTGCGCCGACCTGTGGAACCAATCAGAAGCCCATTTAACTACACTATTCCATTCTCATCCATATGCCTATCCAGTACCATTTAAATGTCGTTAAAGTTGGTGAGTCTACAACTCGCAGGCAGTGCATTCCATGCCCCTACTACTCTCTGAGCAAAGAAACTACCTCTGACGTCTGACTTATCAGCCCTCAATTTAAAGCTATGTCCTCTCGTGCTAACCATCACCATCTGAGGAAAAAGGCTCTCACTGTACAACCTATCTAACCCTCTGATAATCTTAATGTCTGAATGAAGTCCCCTGTCAACCTTCTTCTCTCTAACGAAAACAGCCTCCAGTCCCTCAGCCTTTCCTCATAAGGCACTCCCTCCATACCAGGCAATATCCCAGTAAATCTCCTCTGAACCCTTTCCGAAGCTTCCACATCCTTCCTATAATGTGGTGACCAGAACTGTATGCAATATTTCAAATGTGGCCGCACCAGAGTTTTGTACAGCTACAACATGATCTCATGGTTCTGAAACTCAAACCCTCTACCAATAAAAGCTAACACACTGTATGCCTTCTTAACAGCCCTGTCAACCCAGTTGGCAACTTTCAAGGATCTATGTACCTAGACACTGAGATCTCTCTGTTCATCTACATTACCAAGAATCTTATCATTAGCCCAGTACTCTTTATTGAATTTGCTCCTTCCGAAGTGAATCGCATCACATTTTTCTACATTAAATTCCATTTGCCACCTCTCATCCCAGCTTTGCAGCTTATCTATGTCTCTTTGTAACCTACAACATTTTTCGGCACTATCTACATCTCTACCAACCTTAGTGTCATCTGTAAATTTGCTAACCCATCCTTCTTGGCCCTCATCCAAGTCGCTTATATAAATGACAAACAACAATGGACCCAGAACAGATCTTGCAGTACCCCACGAGTAACTGAACTCCAGGATGACCATTTCCCATGAACCACTACCCTCTGTCGTCTTTCAGCTAGCCAATTTCTGATCCAAACTGATAAATCACCCTCAATCCCATGCCTCCGTATTTTCTACCGTGGGGAACCTTATCAAACAGCTTACTGAAATCCATATACACCTGTTTGGTCACCTTCTTAAAGAACTCAATAAGGTTTGTGAGGCACGACTTAACCTTCACAAAACCATGTTGACTATCCCTAATCAACATATTCCTCTCTAGATGATTACAAAGCCTATCTCTTATAACTCTTTCCAGCACTTTACCCACAACCGAAGTAAGGCGCACTGATCTATAATCTCCAGGGTTGTCTCTACTCCCCTTCTTGATCAAGGGCGTAACATTTGCTATCTTCCAGTCTTCTGGCACTATTCCTGTAGACAACGACAATGTAAAGATCAAAGCCAAAGGCTCAGCAATCTCCTCCCTGGCTTCCCAGAGAATCTTAAGATAAATTCCATCTGGCCCAGCAGACATATCTGTTTCTACACTTTCCAGAATTGATAACACCACCTTCTTATGCACTTCAATCCCATCTAGTCTAGTAGCCTATATTTCAGTATTCTCCTTGTCTTTTTCTATTGGGAATACTGACGAAAAGTATTCATTTAGCACTTCCCTATCTCTTCTGACTCCACGCATGACTTCCTGTGCTTGACTGGCCCTAATCTTTTCTAGTCATTCTTTTATTCCTGATAAAGCTATAGAAAGCCTTAGAGTTTTCCTTGACCCTATCCACCAATGACTTCTCGTGTCCCCTCCTGGCTTCTCTTAGCTCTCTCTTTAGGTCTTTCCTGGCTAACTTGTAACTCTCAAGTGCCCTAACTCAACTATCACATCGCATCCTAACATAAGTCGCCTCCTTCCTCTTGAGAAGAGATTCAACTTCTTTAGTAAACCACGGCTCCTGCACTTGACAACTTCCTCCCTGCCTGGTGGGAACATACTTATCAAGGACCTGTAGTAGCTGTTCCTTGAGTAAGCTCCACATTTCAATTGTTTCCTTCCCCATCCTATGTATCCTAAATCTTGTCTAATCAAATCATAATTGCCTTTCCCCCAGCTGTAGCTCTTGCCCTGCAGTATATACTTATCCCTTTCCATCACTAAACATAATCGAATTGCGGTCACTATCACCAAAGTGATCACCTACCTCCAAATCTAATAGCTGGCCGGGTTCATTACCCAATACCAAATCCAATGTTGCCTCGTCCCTTGATGGCTTGTTTATATACTGTGTCAGAAAACCCTCCTGCACACATTGGACAAAAACTGATCCATCTAAAGTCCTTAAACTATAGTCTTCCCACTCAATATTTGAGAAGCTGAACATTCTCATAACAACCCTGTCACTCTCGCTCCTATCGAGGATCATCTTTCCTATCCTATCCTCTACTATTCGGAGACCTGTAGAAAACTCCCAACTGGGTGACGTCCTTTTCTGTTTCTAATCTGAGTCCATACTACCTCAGTAGATAAGTCCTCAAATGTCCTTTCTACAACCATAATACTGTTCTTGACTAACAGTGCCACACCACCCCCTGTTTTACCATTTTCTCTGTTCTTATTGAAACATCTAAATCCCAGAACCTGCAATAACTATTTCTGATGAAGGGCTTTTGCCCGAAACGTCGATTTCGCTGCTCCTTGGATGCTGCCTGAACTGCTGTGCTCTTCCAACACCACTAATCCAGATTCCTGTCCTTGCTCTACCGATGTCTCTGAAATGGCCACAACATCGAAATCCCAGGTACCAGCCTATGCTGCAAGTTCACCCACTTTATTCCGGATGCTCCTGGCATTGAAGTAGAAGCACTTCAAACCAACTTCTTATCTGCTGGTGCCTCCTTGAACCTTGTACAAGACATTGAATTTTGTAAAGTGTTATTGGGGTAAATGTCCAAATACTTGGACAAGGGGCTACATTTTCATGAATATCTTAAAGAAAAAAAACTGGATGAGAAGGTGATAATTCAATAAGCTAGGTCTTCTGCAATATATATTTGACCCATTTTTAAGGCTTTTTGTGTTCCAAAACATGATGTGTAAACTACCCTAAGAATTTTTTTATTATGCAGCATTATCTTTGTTTTCATTCTTCCACTTTTACCTTAAGCCCTAATTGTCATTCATTGTTTCATTTCCCTTGCACCCTTACATGATGTCGTACCCATTTTCTAAGATGCGGTTCTGTTATTTTTGTTGAGATTCGTATACACTCAAAGTTGCCACACAGGTTGATAAGGCTGTTGAGAAGCCATAAGATGTATCAGCTTTTATTAGTAGAGTGATAGAATTTTGGAACCATGAGGTCATGCTGCAGCTGTACAAAACTCTGGGGCCGCATGTGGAGTATTGCATGCAATTCTGGTCACTGCACATTGGGAACGATGGGGAAGCTTTGGAAAGGGTTCGAAGGAGATTTACTAGGATATTGTCTGGTATGGAGGGCAAGTCTTACACAAAAAGGTTGAGGGACTTAACTGATGGTTTCATTGGAGGAAAGAAGGTTGAGAGGTGACTTAATTGAGACATACAAGATAATCAGAGGGTTAGATCGGGTGGACAGTGAGAGCCTTTCTCCTAGGATGGTGATGACTAGCATGAAGGGGCATCGCTTCAATTTGCGGGGTGATAGGTATAGGACAGATGTCAGAGGTAGTTTCTTTATGCAGAGAAGTAGGGGCATGGAATGCACTGCCTGCAAGAGTTGTAGACTCACTAACTTGACAGGCATTTATGTGGTATTGGATAGGCATATGGATGAGAATGGAATAGTGTAGGTTTGATGGGCTTCAGATTGCTTTCACAGGGCGGTGTAACATCAAAGGCTGTAGCGTTCTATGTACTTGATGCAACTGCAACACGCCAACTTCTGTGAACAACCAAAATTTTATTAAGCAAGTACAAGCTTTGGCGGATCACTTACCACTCTTTGCAATGCCTGCAAAGCGTGTCCAGGGAAGCTCTCTGAACAAAGGAAACAGTCCTTCCTTTATACAAAATCTCACATCACAGTCAGTAATGCCTACAAGACAATCCCCCAGCCACTCCCCCACAGTTACATGCCACTCAAGACACAATGCAGTGACTATCCAGAAACAATGTAATGTAAATCATCCCTTAATGGCCAGATCTATTGTAAATCGCTTTTTAACTAGCTGTGGTCAGAATTTTAATTGCAATGTTCTTATTGATTCTGAGTAGGAGATGACGGCAATGTAACTAGTAGGAGATGACAATGTAAACATTTTTTTTACATTTTACCTGCAAGACAAGGACATAACACCCTACCCTCTGGACATGCAATTTCTTGCAGGTCAGCAGAACAAATTAACTCTTTAACATTTCAGTTCAACACAGGCTCTTCCTTAACGATTCTAAATATTGATATATAAAGCAGATCTAAATGCAGAAATCAGGTCTTTGCTTCTTTATTTGTGATAGCTCAATGTATCTTTGGATAATTTGGGTAACGTTATTATGACCCGTCTTCATCGTTTCTTTTCTCAAATTAGCTCATATACAGTATTTTATCCAGTGTTGTTCATCAGTATCTGTAGTTAACTCCTGATATTGTCATATTTCTTTTCTGCCTATTTGTTAGGACACTCTAGTTTTTTTAGATTAGATACAGATACTGATGGATAACACTGGATAAAATACTGTATATGAGCTAATTTGAGAAAAGAAACGATGAAGACGGGTCATAATAACATTACCCAAATTATCCAAAGATACATTGAGCTATCACAAATAAAGAAGCAAAGGAGGAAAAATTCAATGTGAGCTTTCTTTTTTGAAAGAGCACTTCTGGACACTGTATGGGGGCTCTCCTTTTAAATGGCCTAATTATATTGGTAGTTTAGGATCACAAATTGAATCTAACCATTGAAAGAATGCCATTTTCCGTTTGAAAGTAACTAGCTTGAACTGAGGCGAAACTTGTGGGGGAAGAGTCCTGAGTGGTGTTTGACCACCATAAAGTTCTATTTAAACAAATGAAGTTTCTTTTCACACTTAGTCCCACTTATACTTGACTAGTTGATTTTGACTGTCTACTTAATAAGTAATGAGAGGGAAATATAATAAAACTGATCTAGATAAAATGATATCTACAGAATCATGTTGACATTTGAGTCAAAGTTGTGGGTTCAAACAGATGTAATTGTTTTATGCATTTGTTAAATTTCTCCATTGAGTTTATTACTGATTTAAGTATTTTCACACCTAGATATGTTTAAAATTTAAATAAGATTGGAATGTTAGAGGACAACGTCTATATCCTATCCTAGTACAGAATCATTTTGATTTGAAGCAACACTCTTAGAAGTGACATATTATTTGTGGGAGGTTGGTGTCTACTGACTTATTTCATTTGGCAGTTGTTGGGCATTTTGTTTTTCTGCAGGTTCCACCCCCTCCTCACCACCATCAGCACACAGTTGCAAATGTTTACCTCTAAATTTACTGAATTATGCAATTTTTTTTTTACACTGATAACTGACGTTGCACTGAGCCTTACTGTGATTTTACTAAGTGATGCTTTGATTTTTAACTAATATTTTGATGGTATGCCGCACTAAATTGGTATTTTGAAAATCAATGTAGCACTTTTTTGATTAACACTATTTTAGCTGTGCTCAACAAACATTCCTGTTGGATTTATTTAGCATTATACCAAACTTAATGTACTGCCAAAGAAACCACAAAGCCTGCAAAGACAACAAACTGTTTTAAATTTATACAATGGTGGATAGTTTTGTCCAGTATTGAATCTTTTTAGAATAGTTTTTTGTCACTTTACTCTTTTGGGGCATTTGCCACAGAGCAGTCCTTATTCTGAAAACTGGAACCACCTCAGCCACCATGAACTCTAGTAGAAAATGTCTATTTCCATTATATTTGATATGTAATATTATTTGCTGTAGAAGTGTCGACATGTTGAAGTTGGTAGTCTCAAATTTGAATTTGCATCAATGTTTGATAAACTGGCATTAAACCCTTAATAACTTTAGACTCTATCTACTTATTATTAGACTTTGAGACCTTAAAGGAACTGGCTGTCTCTAGAAGCATGGTGTATATTTTTCCTTTCTTTATAAAGCAAGGCATGGTAAGGTTTAATTATAATTAACACCAGAGGTAGTTTCTACATTGCAATATGTCGAATTGAATATGGTATACACTGCAGTCTTGTAAATTCCAAAAAGATGTGGTCTTGCAAATATTTGTGTATTATGAGGCCGAGGTCTGATTTGGAATAGTTGGGTTCTTCAGTTGGGTTCTTCAGTTGGGTATTGTTGACCACATTAAATATATTTTTACAAAACTGTTCAGTACGTTGTTGGGAGTGAACTAATCAGATGGGATTTTTGTTTTCACTTCAAATGAGAATTTTGTGCATAACTTAAAAGAACACCCTTCTGCCACATGTTTTATAATTTTCAAGATACAAATCCGGGAATTGCTTGTAAAAGTTATAAGGATTTGAATTACTGTTGGGCATTCCCTTGAATCCCCACAGTTTGATATTAGTGATACTCTTTTGACAGTGTTAGGTAGAGAATTGCAGGGCTTGACAGTGATGAAGGAAGCTGGTGATGTCTCTAAATCAAGAGGCTATGTAACTGGCTGTAACTTATTTCCACTGTCCTCTGAAGAGGGATTGGACAAAATAGACCTGTATTCTCTTGAGCTTTGAAGGATAAGAAGTGATTTCAAAGAAACTTACAAAATGCTCAGAGGGATAGACAGAATTGATGTAGGTCAGATATTCCCCTGGACAGGGAGTCTAGAACTGTGGGACACAATTATAAGACAAGAACTGTGCCACTTAAGTGTGTGATGAGAATTCTCAGAGGGTTGTGAACCTTTGGAATTTTCGGCTGCAAAAAGTTATAGCAGCTCAGTCTTTGCATATGTTTAAGGTGAAAATCGATAGTTTTCTGATTACTGGTGGTGTGCAGGATTATGGGGATGGGGTAAGCAAAAGACAGTGAAGTTTCAATCAACTGTGTTGATACTGAATGGTAGGGCACGCTGGAATGGCCGACTTCTAGTTCTATAACTTTCATAGTTTCATCATAATAGAAGCAGGAGTAGGCGTATGAGGGCCATTTGGCCTGTCGATCCTGCTCCGCCATCCATTAAGATCATGGCTATCCATCGTTGAAGTTCCCCATAACCATTAATTCCCCAACCATGCAAAAAAAAACCATCCAACTATGTCTTGAATATATTGAATGAAGCTGCCTCTACTGCTTCCTTGGGCAGAGAATTCCGTGGATTCGCTACTCTCTGGGAAAATCAGTTCCTCCTCATCCCTGTCCTAAATCTATGCCCCCATGCCTTAAGGCCATGTTCCCTAGTCCTATTCTCACTCACCAGTGAAAACAACTTGCCTGCTTCTATCTGATCTGTCCCTTTGATAATTTTATTTGTTTCTATAAGATCCCCACTCAGTCTTCTAATTCTAGAAAGTACGGTGCCAGTTGGCTCAATCTGTATTCATAGGGTAACTCCCTTAACTCCGGAATCAACCTGGTGAACCTCCTCTGCACCGCCTCCAAAGCCAATATATCCTTCCTGAAGTAAGGAGATCAGAACTGTGCACAATACTCTGGTGCAGCCTCACCAACACCTTGTACAATTGCAGCAGAATTTCCCTGCTCTTAAATTCAATCCCTCCAGCAATGAAAGCCAATGTTCCATTTGTCTTCCTGATTACCCATTGCACCTGCAAATCAACTTTTAGCAATTCATGTATGAACACTCCTAAGTGATTCTGCACAACAGCATGCTTCAATCTTCCACCATTTAAATAATACTCTGACCTACTATTTTTACTTCAAAGTGGATAACCTCACATACCATTGTTCTCCAAATGCCAGACCCTTGCCCACTCATTTAACCTATCTAAAACTCTCCGCAGACCCTCCACATCCTCTGCACAGTTTGCCTTTCCACTCAATTTAGTGTCATCAGCGAACTTGGATACGTTACACTCTGTCTCCTTTTCCAAATCATTTATATATAGCATGAACAGTTGCATGCCTAACACTGAAGCTGGTGGCACCCTGCTAACCACTGATCTCCAACCAGAGAAACACCTATTATTCCCAACTCTCTGCTTTCTGTTGGTTAGCTAATCCTCTGCCTGTGCTAGTGTATTCCCCACAACTTCATGCATTCTCATCTTAATGATGAGTCTTTTATACAGCACCTATTGAACACCTTCTGGAAATCCAAGTATACAAAATCCACTTGTTCCCTTCCATTCATCTCGCTTCTTACATCCTCAAAGAACTCCAGTAAGTTTGTCAGACATGAACCTTCCCTTCCTGAATCCATTCTGCATCTGCATGATGGAACTCTTTCCATCCAGATGTCTCATTACTACTTTTTTAATGGTAGCCTCCAGCATTTTCCCAACTACAGATGTTACGTTAACTGGCCTATAGTTACCTGTCTTTTGCCTGCATACTTTTTTAAACCTCACTGTGACATTCGCTGTCTTCCAGTCCACTGGGCCAGCTCGGAGTCTAGTGAATTTTGGTAAATTACTACTAACTCATCTACTATAACTTCCACCATTTCTTTCAGCACCTTGGGATGCATTCTTTCAGGACCAAGGGACTTACCTATCTTTAGACCCTCAAGTATGCTCAACGCTATCCCTTCAGTGATCATTTGGAGATGCCGTTGTTGGACTGGAGTGTACAATGTTAAAAATCACGTAACATCAAGTTATAGTCCAACATGTTTAATTGGAAGCTCTAACTTTCGGAGCGCTGCTCCTTCACAACCACCTGATGAAGGAGCAGCACTCCGAAAGCTAGGGCTTCCATTTAAACCTGTTGGTCTGTAACCTGGTGTTGTGATTTTTACTTTTGGTGATAACAATTGAATTGAGGCCCTCAGCTCCCATTGTATCCTTACCATCATTTCTTGGCATGTTAGGCACATCCTCCACTGTGAAGACTGACACAACATAGCTGTTCAAGGCTTCAGCCATTTCAGCATTACCCAATATTAATTCCTCTTTCTCACCCCTCAAGGCACCTACATCCACTTTAGCCACTTTTTTCGGTTTTATATAGTTATAACAACTTTGCTGCTATCTTCTTCCCATACTAAAAAGGTTTCAATCTAAAATGGAGTGCCCCTAAATGAGGAAACATCCTGACTTCTCAGCAAAAGTAACAACAGCAACTTGAGGAAATACCTTGTTAGGCAGTAGTTGGTGTGGATCTGGAAGCCACTGTCTTTAAATATGCAGTGCCGCTAGGTTCAAATGTGGTTTCAAAGTGTTTATTATCTGGAAAGGGAAAAAAAGAACTGCAAGGCTCAGTGGGAAGAAGCAGTGGCACGATACTACACAAATTGCTTTTCTGAGAGGTCAGCACAGGCACAATTAGCTGAATGACCTCCACCCATCTGCAATCTTCCTTCTATTATTAAGAACTGAAGCCTTATATATCCTAGAGAGACTGAGTCATCAAGAGGTGAGGTACTTTTTCTTTCCACACTATGCCCTTCTGTGTAACCATTGTTGCTTGTCCAGTAAACTTTCACATTAGTAGACTCTTTTGAGGTATTAATGGGGGAGATTTGGTAGTAGTGATGCCTTGACGATTTGGTGGATGTTTCTTATGTGATGTGAATGTTATTAGATTAGATTAGAAATTAGATTAGATTAGAAATTAGATTAGATTACTTATAGTGTGGAAACAAGCCCTTCGGCCCAACAAGTCCACACCACCCCGCCGAAGCGCAACCCACCCATACCCCTACATTTACCCCTTACCTAACACTACGGGCAATTTAGCATGGCCAATTCACCTGACCTGCACATCTTTGGACTGTGGGAGGAAACCGGAGCACCCGGAGGAAGCCCATGCAGACACGGGGAGAACGTGCAAACTCCACACAGTCAGTCGCCTGAGGCGGGAATTGAACCCGGGTCTCTGGCGCTGTGAGGCAGCAGTGCTAACCACTGTGCCACCGTGCCATCTTGCCACTTGTTAATCCATGCCTACGTTTTAATCCAGGTCCTGCTATAGGCTAACATGGCTGCTTCATCATGGGAGAGCTTTTGAATGGAACTGCACGCTAGAAAGAACACTGAATAGTCCCATTCCTGTTATGATTGGAAAGTCATTGTAACACCTGAAAGTGGTTGGTCAAATAATTTTGCTCAATATTGCCAAAATGAACAGCTAATGAGAAACAGAATTAACTTTGTCTGAAGTTGGCCCTGGATTTGTCAAGTGCTTTTCTCCAGCAGCAGTCTCCAAGGGGCAGAATTGAGTGTATACTTTATCAGAATATCTTCCACTAGAATATTTGTTATCCGCGTTCGGTGTGTGGGAGCAATCCCAACTGCTAGCAAAAAGGAATTGCTATCATTTTATTGGTATTGTCGACTGGACATTCCAAAGCGTTTTGCAGCCCCTAAGTATGTGTGAAGCGTAGTCACCATTGTAATGTGGGAAGCATAGTAACCAATTTGTATAAAACATGATCCACAAAAGCAATGCAACAAAGATCTGTTTTTGTGATGCTGATTGAGGGAAAACTGCTGGCCAAGACCTCCGTGCTATCCTGCCTCTTATTGAAAGTATTATCTGAGGATATTTTACATCAACTTGAGAAGGCCTTATACAAAATATACCACCTCTAAAAGTCCTGCAATGAATAGTGCACTGTGATGTCTGTATTCGAGTCTTGGGGTGGGACTTGAACTTAACAATTTACTGACTGTGAGGTGGTGACTTGCTGAAGAACAGTGAAGTGACATTAATTTCTGGGAGAACTGCTGAGTAATGGCGGTGTGTATAAGGAATAGACATTGATTATACTTTCCATAAGTAGTAGCTTTGATCTCATCAGTCCTTAGTGTTTGAACCTTGCTCAATAAATGGGAGAAACAGCATAATCGAGCCATACTGCCCATTGAAAAGAAGGTGATGGCTGAGCATAAAAATAGGCTTTCTTTAATAAACCCGTTGTGCTGAAGCTGGAGGAGTTCTTTCAGAAAACATGCAAATATATTTGCATTTTATATCCCAAATAACTTGGTATACTGATTGATTCTGGGAAATTGGCAGATCATGATCCATTAAGTACACTATTCAGACTTTCTCAATATTTAATGCTAAATACATGGTATTTTTGCAGAGATGTGCATCAATTTGGACAGATGTAAGAAACAAATTGTGGGACAACTCAAAGTTATGGAAGTTTACTGCAGCCTGACTGGTATCATAAAAAAAACTGTCATTGTCAATTGTTGGATTTTACTGTGTGAAGTGCTGTAATGTGTTTGCTTACTCAGTTGCCTTGTGCTTGATTCCAGTTGCTAGAGTGTGGAATAGCTTTGCAGTGTTTCTGAGGCCCAGCGATTACTGTATAATTGTAAGATACTTTTGTCAGTTATAGAATTTATCTACATCCTGTTTCAAAGGTGATTACTTAAGTTTCACAATTGTGCTAATATTTGTAATATTTAAAAAATCTTTGTGAATTGAATGAATGTTTTAATGTGAAGAAATCTAATGTAGTGGTTCAACATGTAGTAATCCTTTTCCCTGCATCAATAGTTAAAAGCATGCATTTGAATTTGCACTGCAGTAGAACTGCAAGCAGCTTCAAGACTAAAAGGGAGTGTCCACATTAACTACATTGTGCCATATAACATGGTTTTACTGTAGTAATTTAATCTTTTCAGCTTAAACAGTGCAAACATTTCCAAAGGTTTGATCTTAGTTCATTGTTCGCAAAAATGACTGCGTGTACTGTAAGCATGCAGAAGAGCAATGATTGACGATTGACGATTTCAGTGCTGCATTATGTTTTGTTCGGTGGAGACGCCCACATCGTGACCTGCATGATTTTTACACTGCAGTTTCTAGCTATAAGCCTGATGCTTGTCTGCATTGGACTGGAGGGGGTGAGGTGAAAAAAATAGAAAGATGTATTTTAACCTGGAACAGAAGGAACAATAGTTTCAACTCTTTTTTTTCTCCTTCCCTCCCCAATTATATTCAGAAATGTGACTAAATGTCGGAGCCTGGATTTAGCCAGTGCGATCAGAACACTAACTGTATTGTGTGCCTGAAGTTGGCTGTCCAGTTCTGTCTGGTTGTGCTAACCCTGCCCATATAAAGTTGTTGAAAGGTTTGTTCTTCATGTAAGTGCTGAAACTGCTTTCAAAACTAACAATGTGGTCACGTAAATCTAAACACAGTTTGTGCAGTTTTAAACTGAGCATCTTCTAACAACTGCATGGAAATACTTAATTTTAGCATTCAACAAATAAACTTTTAGACTGTATTTCCATTTCCACTTCTTTGGCCATGGTGATCCTGAGGCTAGCCATAATGTTCATGTAAATGATGGTCTGCACGGTGAGTGGGATTTTGTTTGATCCATGCCCATGAGACCACAAGATCTCAGTAGGCTAAGGAGACAAAATTCTGCAATTTAGTTGTATTGCTGTATTACTTTAGTAGTGTAATTTATGAATGTTATACTTCAAATGAAGCAGTAAACTTCATTACTTTCAATCAAATGGAATGTGAATATAACAGACATCTTTGGAATAATGAGTTTTTGTAAGAAAAAATGGTGGAAAAGATGTTATGAACAATTTAGAAGATGGATAGTTTGGTTAACCTAGTTGCTTTATCAGTGATGTTTTTGTGTGTTTCTTTGAGATTTTTGTGTGCACGTCTTGCTCTTGCGAGTAGTTGTGGCAATGCAAAATATTCTTTTGACTTGCTGTTTGTCCTACCAATCTGACATTTCAACATTTGCAAAATATTGATGCAATATATTCAAGCACAGCCATTTTTGTGATTGGTTGAAAATTGATAAAGAAACTGTTTTCCTGGCGGACAACAGAGGAAAGAAACTTGGATTTACAAAGCACATCCTATAACCTTAGAGGACGTCAAGATACTTGGTAACCAATGAAGCACTGTTTAAAGTGCAGCCATTATTGAAATGTAAACCAGTTTAATCAAACAGCAAAAACAAACATTGCATAGCATGAAATGAATTGACCAGTGTCTGAATTTAGGGATCATGGCCTTGCTAATTTCTCTAAGGACTTAATTGTCCAATTGGAATATTTCTGATTGATCTAAATATGACACTACCTGAGGTTAATATTTAGAAAACCTTTTTCCAGTTGGTGACAATTCATGTTGAAGCTTTTCATTATTACCTGCCCAGTACCTCAAATCTATGCAGGTTTTGGTATTTATAGTATGCCTTCCCCAATCTTAAAAATCGCACAGCACCAGGTTATAGCCCAACAGGTTTAATTAGAAGCACTAGCTTTCGGAGCGTCGCTCCTTCATCAGGTGGTTGTGGAGGACACAATTGTAAGACACAGAATTTATAGCACAAGTTTACAGTGTGATGTAACTGAAATTATACATTGAAAAATACCTTCATTGTTTGTTGAGTTGTTCATCTGTTTTAATACCATGATATTTCACTTCCTTCATGTGTAAATCACAAAACTTTTTTTAAAAAAGTTACATTCTCAGGTTAACTGTAACAATTGGGTGTTAGCCAGACAATATATTGAAGGTGTTAGCCCCCTGTGTTCTCTGTCTATGCCATAATATTTAGACTGATTCTAATCTAAAAAGTGCGATAAGAGTTTTGCATGAATTCATGCAGTTTTTGAGCAAAGTACAATGTATCTCTGCAAGTACAAATTCACCCCACAAACGTATATGTATGTGTGTGCATGTGGGTCTTCGTGTGTGTGTGTGTGTGTGTGTGTGTATGTGTGTCTCTCTGTCTCTCTGGGGTGGGGGGTTTGTGTGTGTGTGTGTGTGTGTGTGTGTGTGAGAGTGTATATGTGTGTGTGAGAGTGTGGGAGTGTGTGTGTCTAGGGTGAGGTGTTGTGAGTGTCTGTGAGAGAGTGTATATATGTGCACGTGAGTGTAGAGTGGTCTAAGTCTGTGAGAGGATGTATGTGAGTGTGGGAGTGTGTGTGTCTGTAAGGGTGTGTGTGAGTGTCTGTGTATATGTGTCCAAGTGTATGTGTGTGTATAGGAGTGCCAGTGTGTGTGCGTACAGTGCAATGGTGGTCACCTGTAGTGTGACATGAACCCAAGGTCCCAGTTGAGGCCCTCCCTATGGGTACAGAACTTAGCTATCAGCCTCTGCTCGGCCACCTTTCGCTGCTGCCTGTCCCGAAGTCTGCCTTGGAGGATGGTCACCCGACGGTCCGAGGTCAAATGTCCTGGACCGCTGAAGTGTTCCCCAAATGGGAGGAAACACTCCTGCCAGTTTGTTGTGCGGTGCCCATTCATCCGTTGCCGTAGTCTTTGCTCTGTTTCCCTGATGTACCATGCCTCGGGACATCCTTGTCTGCAACGTATAAGATAGGCAACGTTGGCTGAGTCACATGAGTACCTGCCACGTACATGGTGGGAGGTGTCCCCACGTTTAATGGTGGTATCCATGTTCACATTCTGACACGTCTTGTAGCGCCTACCGTAACAGGGGTGAATTTGTACTTGTTACATTATACTTGGCTCAAAAACTGCATGAATTTGTGTAAAACTCTGTTATCTCACTTTTTAGATTAGAATCAGTCTAAACATTATGGCATAGACAAGAACACACGGGGCTAACACCTTCAACATATTGTCTGGCTAACACCAATTGTTACAGTTATCCTGAGAATGCAACTTTTTTAAAAAAAAGTTTTGTGATTTACACATGAAAGAAGTGAAATATCATGGTATGAAAACAGATGAACGACTCAACAAACAATGAAGGTATTTTTCAATGTATAATTTCAGTTACATCACACTGTAAACTTTTGCTATAAATTCTGTGTCTTACAATTGTGTCCTCCACAACCACCTGATGAAGGAACGACACTCCAAAAGCTAGTGCTTCCAATTAAACCTGTTGGGCTATAACTTGGTGTTGGGTGTACAAAGTTAAAAATCACACCAGTCCAACACCAGCATCTCCAAATCATTTCCCAATCTTAGCAGATTCTATAGACCTTTAGTAATTTGTGCACTTTTGAAGTGTAGTCAGTGTTGTGAAATGGGACATGGGCCAACCAATTTTAATACTGCAAGTGCCACAAAAACATTGGTGTTAATGACTTGATCTACTTGTTCCTCTTCCTCTCTCTAATACCGGCCCCCCCTTTCTGCAACAATTTGTAACAATTACAGGCTCTTTGAAGAAGCAATCTAATAAAATATAATAATTATATAATAGAATTAAAAAACTGCTGCCATACATTCAAGTGTTCTTGATGAAAACTAATTTTGGTCCAGTCTCTACAATGTCTAAGCAGACAACTCAATCAGTTTCTAAGCTGATGTCCTAGTTATGCTTTATTCTTGAAAGATCTCCGTTCCTAACGTTATTTTTTCCTTTGTGTTCCACATGCTGCTGCCAGGCCTCAGAATTTTAAAGCTGTCTGATTGGAATACTGTCCGGGTAATCCTTTGTTGTTCCAGCCTACAAAAAAGGAGCTGTTTCTATCTGTGTCTTCAACATTTTTCTCCCTTGGAGATGGTTATCTACTGCTTTAAGACAACTAGGATTCTGCACTACTTATTGCTAATAAGAGAAAGTGACTGTTCTTCTCAAACTAAGTCTTGAAGCTTGAATCCTACGCATGTAAATTGGGTGATCTTGCACTTGGAGAGGTATAAATTTCAATGGGCTGGTATCCCAGAATTCCAGGTTAATGGTCTAGAGCCTTGGGTTTGAATCCCGCTATAGTGAATGATGAAATTAAAATTCACTTAAAAAGCTCTTGAATAAAAAGCTTGCATAATGGAATTGTCATAAAAAAACGCTTGTAGTTCACTAATGTTCCTTTTAAAAAACTGCTATCCTTGTCTTGTCTGGCCTACATGTAACTCCAGATCCACAAACTGCTGTCCAGGCAGTTAGAGATGGGTAATTAATGCTAGCCTACAGACTAAACCCTCATTCATTGTATAATTTTAAAAATTAACTTCCCGATACATGGGGTCCTTGCTTTATGAACATTTGTATTTGAGAGAATGATTTCTTGGTGATACAAGGGCGTAATTTTAAATTCCCAAGAAATGTACAT
Organism: Chiloscyllium plagiosum; assembly: GCF_004010195.1. Classification (NCBI taxonomy): domain Eukaryota; kingdom Metazoa; phylum Chordata; class Chondrichthyes; order Orectolobiformes; family Hemiscylliidae; genus Chiloscyllium; species Chiloscyllium plagiosum. The sequence continues at coordinate 8,490,201 of NC_057743.1, read as the reverse complement.
ATCTTGGACTTAACGAACTGCTGCTTTACGTTGTCCTGCATTGTGTTCCAACTTGGGTGCAAATTGACTTGCGAGTGGACTGCAGAATGGAGCCTACTTGCAGTCCGGGACTGCCAATATTGAAATTTGTTTGCCAAGTTATGCCATTCCGTTTGTACACCTTTTTGTAGTTTTAGGTTACCATCTGTACCTCATGCAATGCTGCCGAACTTGATGTCAAATATGTCAAACCAATTACGGCTACTGAGCAATTAGGTACCATTTTATAGTCGGAACAAAATAGACTGATTCAGGAAACATGATTTTACACAAGTGAAAGATTTGCTGAACTGCAGAATTTCTCTGGCTGGAGGTAAGTGTGCAAATCATTGCCCTGGGGTTTTGTTTTTGTTTTAGTTTGCTTGGGATTTGGTGGTTTCAATGGAATTATCTACTTGTCAAACTGTTGGAAAGGGCATTTTGGCAAAAAGTAGAAAATCTGGATGAAAGACCTCACTTTGAGAACCTTTAGGCTATTTTTTGGAATGGCAGTTGAGGACAAAGCAGCCAACCAAAGGTTATATTGTTTAGTTTAAATGCTATGGAAGCACAGCATAGTGTTGTGTTTTAGTGATTTCGATTTGGGTTCCAGAGTGCGCTCTCAGTAACAACTCTGCTTTAAAGTATTTCATGGAATATGAATGTTGTTGATAAAGCTAGCATTCATTAATTTTTACTTACCCTTGAGAAGATGGTGGTGATTTGTTGTCTTGAACTGCTGTAGTCCATCTGGTATAGGTACCATATATACTGAAGTAAAAGTTTTTTTTTAAAAGGTTGAATTTATGGGTTCAACTTTTACATGGATACTACTTTTGCGGGGCTGAAATGCATGCTGTCATCCAAAATACTGTATTGTTAGCAGAAGCGCAAATTATCTCTAAACGAGTAAAGAAAAACATTGCAACAAATTATGGTAATTACCAAATAAAGACATAGAAACAAAAATGAATTAGTAGGCTTTTATTTCTACATACAAAAAGTGAGGTCGAAATATAATACAGCTTTAAATTACAAATACATGGTACATCTTAAGCATGTCAAAGATTGCTTTTGTGCAGTCTTAGTTCTCTGCTGAAGTACTAAGTCATGCCTTCTCATGCCTGAAAATCCGAAATTCCTGTCTCCTTTGATTCGTTTTGTGCATGGATTTGGAAAGCTTCTCAACAAACACCTTTCTCATTGTAATAATTTTCAAGTACCCCCACTCAGCAACTCTTTCTCCAGTTGTGGCCGCTTGCTAGGTTTACCTCTGTTGGCACACTTTTGTTTTGGCATTGCCTGAAGTTAGTTTGATATCTTTGTCCAGTTTCTCAAGTTTCTCCGAAATCTACAATTTTCTTGCTGTTACATGGTTATTTGTTGTCTTTTCTTAGAATCTCTGCAACTTCAATAACTTTCAGTTTAAAGGCTGCTGTATTTTTTTTCCCTGGAGGACATTTCATCACAAAATGAAGAAATTTCAAAACCTCAACTGAGCATGTCTGTATTCCATGAGTGCGACAGGGGAACTGAGCTTAGCTGAGCTACACACAAAAGGAGATTGTCACTTGACTCTGACCTGATGCGTCTTAAACTTTCATGCCAAATTGGTGTGAATTGTTCATCAAAACACAACAAAATCCAGTTCCTCGTTGTAACATTGATGAACATGATGATACGTTGACCCTCAACTGTTGATCTGTTATCTGTGAAGAACTAGGGCTGACCTTTTCAAGATATATATGGAAAATTCCAAATTGTTTGGCGAAAGATAGGGGGTTGACTTCTACATGAGATCAACTTTTACTTGAGTATATACGATGTATTCACTGTTAGTTTACAGGAAAAGAGTTCCAGTGTTTCGATGGTGAATGAAGTGACGTAAGTCATTGTAGTGTTTGGCTTGAGTGGAACTTGCAGGTGGTGGTGTTACCATCCATCTGCTGACCTTATCCTTCCAGCCAGTAGAATCCACAGGTTTAGAAGGACTGTTGAAGAAAGATTAGATTAGATTAGATTACTTACAGTGTGGAAACAGGCCCTTCAGCCCAACAAGTCCACACCGACCCGCCGAAGCGCACCCACCCAGACCCATTCCCCTACACCTAACACTACGGGCAATTTAGCATGGCCAATTCACCTAACCTGCACATTTTTGGACTGTGGGAGGAAACCGGAGCACCTGGAAGAAACCCACGCAGACATGGGGAGAATGTGCAAACTCCACACAGACAGTCACCTGAGTCGGGAATTGAACCCAGGTGTCTGGCGCTGTGAGGCAGCAGTGCTAACCACTGTGCCACCATGCCGCTGTTGTCGTCAACTTTGGTAGATGGTGCACATGACTGATACTGTGTTGATGATGAAGGGAGCAATTGTTTATGGTGAAGGATGAGATGCTGGTCAAGCTGTCGGCTCTGTCCTGTTTGATCCCCATCTCTGGTGCTAAATAGATCTTGGCATGCTTTCTGTTCCTGAATGCTAAATTGTTCATGCAGATGTAACAAAATTCAGTGCTATTTGGATTTGAGCTATTTTTCCCACAGTCATGATCTCCATTGCTTATTAGAAAGTACAGATTTTGAGATATTATTGATTGCTCACCTCAGTAGTGAGAAAATAGATAGGTTAAAATGTTTCTGTCCTAAATAATTATTAGCTTCAGATTTTGGTATAAAACACATTTCTTCACTTGGAAAGCAATATTGTTGCATTTAATAGATCATGAATGTTAAATCCATTAGTGAAACAATACTTGCTTTGCCTCCTTTTACAGACAATTTTCATGCCTTTCACCCTCAAGATGTTGATTTCTTACTGGTATGCTGTCTCTTTGGCAGTGATTTTAGTGCTTAATCTGACTGCTCAAAGCCGGACTTGAATCAATTTGGCATACTGCAGTATTAATTGGCGGCTTTGTCTTGCAGCACAAATCAGGGAGAGTAGCATTGCACTTTTAATTAAGCTGCTGCTCATTGCCTGTAATATCCTCTCCCTGCATATTTTAAAAACCAAACTTACTGCCTTAAGTCCTATCCTCAGCTGCTGAAAGGTATGACAGTGGTGGGCTGATGTATTTGCATGAGTCTTGTGAGGAAAGTGACTCATGTAACCTTTTTATTCAACTCAAAAGCTTATTGATAACTTGGCAGTTATGGTACTCACTGCAGATGGTGGGCATGTTCCTACAGTAAGGAATGTGGGATATAAATCCATTGGATCCTAAACTAAAACAGAGTTTTGCATGTTGTTATTACAGGTATCACTTTGTATTACAGAGTCATAAAAGTTGTACAGCACAAACAGACCTTTCGGTCCAACCAGTCCATACTGAACATAATCCCAAACTAAACAAAGTTCCACCTGTCTGCTCCTGTCCCATATCCTTTCAAACCATTCCTATTCATGCACTTACCCAAATGTCTTTTAAATGTTGTAATTGTACCCACATCCACCATTTTGTCAGGATGTGTTATTGGACAAAATTTCAGATATTAGTATAACCTACCTTATATACTAAACAGTCTTGTTTAAATCTGATCTATTAATTTGGTGTGTTTTTCAGCACCAAGTTTGTTAGGCTATTTCTGCCTCTTGATCATAAACTTAGAACACTGTTACATTTACAAATCGCACCATGCAGCTTGAAATCAAACAAGGCTGGCCCAGGGTTTACTTAAAGGTTGACTGTAATACCAGTGTAACAATGATTAGTTAAAGTAATGGGAACACTGTATTAATTTATGGGTGCAAATTTCTTCTAGTAGCATGTGAACAACACCATCTGGCTCACTGATGTCATTTAGGGAAGGAAATCTGCCATCTTCACCTGGTGTAGCATATATGTGACTACAGAGCCACAGTAATGTGATTGACTCTCAACTCCCCTCTGAAAATGGCCGAGCAAGCCACACAGTTGTATCCGTTGTAACAAAGTCTCAACAAAGAAGTGAAACCAGATGGACCACCTGGCATCAACCTAGGCACCGGAAAAGGCAATGGCAGAAAGGGCTGTTTTGATCATGCAAAGTCCACCTTTGTAACAACTGGGCCCAAGTGCCAAAATTGAGAGAGCTATCTCACAGACCGATCAACAGTCTGACTTAATCATATTTGCAGAATCATATCTTGCAATGACCCAAAACCACCACCACCATCTCTGGATTTGTCCTGTCCCACTGGCAGGATAGACCCAGCAGAAGTGGCAGCACAGTAGCATCCAGTCAAGAGGGAAATGCCCTGGAAGTCCTCAACATTGACTCTGGGCTTGAGGTCTCGTGACTTCAGGCTAAATATGGGCAAGGAAAGCTCCTGCTGATTTGCCCCCTACCTTGGCTAATAAATCAATCGTTGAAACTTTATTGCTGGAACAGCACAGCAAGTCAGGCAGCATCCAGGGAACAGGAGATTCGACGTTTCGGGCACAGGCCCTTCTTCAGGAATGAGCAGAGAGTGTTCAGCAGGAGAAGATAAAAGGTAGGGAGGAGGGACTTGGAGGAGGGGCGTTGGAAATGTGATAGGTGGAAAGAGGTCAAGGTGAGGGTTTAGCCTCTTGAAATCTATTTCTTTCTTAAGTATATTCAGGGACTTGGCTTCAATGGTGGTAGAGAATTCCATAGTTTCACCACCCTCTGAGTGAAGACATTTCTCTTCAACTGAGTCCAAGATTGCCAACTGCATAAACAAGACCTCTCCTGAGACTGTTTTCCTCATTCTGGTCTCTGTTCCCCAGCCAGGGGAAACATCATCCCTTCATCTATTCTGTCCAGCCTTCTGAAGAGAAGAGACACAGTTTATGGTTGCTAATCAGAAGACAAATGAGGAAACTCTTTTGAGGTACAAAGGCTTTTACACAGGTCACATTTCAGTGCGCTTTAGAATGGTCTTGTTTCTGTGGTTATTTTGAGTGTTAACTTGTAATGGATAATAACAGTTACTGTCCAGTTAGATATGGTTCTTATGTTAAAAGGAAATTAATACATTTTGAACAACATTAAGTCGCATCCATTGCAATAATTGTTAATCACTAGGAAGTGCCACTGCAGATTTTAAACAGATGCATCAATTGATTATTGATGCCATCTCACCTTGATAAAGGTCTATGAACTTAGTTAGATAAAAGGAACAAGCTGTTGTAAGGGGGACAAACTTATAAAATGATCAATGTGTGAAAGAATGAAAGAGGAAGTGAAACTAAGATGACCATTAACTCCCCCTCCCACTCCACCGAGGATATGCAGGTCATTGGACTCATCCACCGCCAAACCACAACAACGTGACGGTCGGAGGAGGAGCGTCTTATCTTCCGACTGGGAACCCTCCAACCACAGGGGATGAACTTGGACTTCACCAGTTTCTTCATCCCCCCTCCCCCCACCTTGTCTCAGCCGAATCCCTCCAGCCCGGCTCCGCCTTCCTGACCTGCAGTCTTCTTGTTGACCTCTCCGCCTCCATCCTACTCCGACCTATCACCCTCACCTTGACCTCTTTCCACCTATCACATTTCCAACGCCCCTCCTCCAAGTCCCTCCTCCCTACCTTTTATCTTCTCCTGCTGAACACTCTCTGCTCATTCCTGAAGAAGGGCCTGTGCCCGAAACGTCGAATCTCCTGTTCCCTGGATGCTGCCTGACCTGCTGTGCTGTTCCAGCAATAAAGTTTCAACTTTGATCTCCAGCATCTGCAGACCTCACTTTCTCCCCTAATAAATCAATCGTCAATCTTGAACAGCACTTTGAGGAAGCACTGAGGGTGGCAAGGGTGTGTAATGTACTCTGTGTGAGGGATTTCCATGTCCATCAATAACAGTGGCTTGGCAGCAGCACTACTGACCAAGTTGGTTTACGTAGGACATAGCTGTGAGTCTAGGTCTGCGGCAATTGGTGAGGAAACCAACCAGAGGGAAAAATATAACTTCATTACTGATCTGTCTGCTGCATATGCACCTGGCTGTGACTGTAAGAATGCCACTTTGCAATCCTTGTGGAGACAAAGTTCTGCCTTCAAGTTGAGACTCAAAGCGCGTCACGGGGCAAACTCTCTGAAGTTGGAGTCATGCCTGGCACATACAAAGATGGTTGTGGTAGCGAGTTTTAAGAAGACTTGCAGCTCGGGTTGAGGTTCTGGTTGCAGGTTTGCTCGCTGAGCTGGGAGGTTTGTTTTCAGACGTTTCGTCACCAAACTAGGTTACATAATCTGTGAGCCTCCGGATGAAGCACTCATGGCACGGCCCGCTTTCCATTTGTGTTCAGGTTTCCTAGGGTTGATAATGACATTTCATGTTGACATAATTTCCTGTGGTGATGTCATTTCCTGTTCTTTTTCTTGGGGGTGGTAAATGGGAGCCAAGTCAATATGTTTGTTGATAGAGTTCCAGTTGGAATGCCATGCTTCTAGGAATTCTCGTGCGTGTCTCTGTTTGGCTTGTCCTAGGATGGATGTCTTGTCCTAGGATGGATGTCTTGTCCCAGTCGAAGTGGTGTCCTTCCTCATTTGTATGTAAGGATACTAGAGAGTGTGGGGTCATGTCTTTTTGTAGCTAGTTGATGTTCATGTGTTCTGGTGGCTAGTTTTCTGCCTGTTTTTCCACTGTAGTGTTTGTTATAGTACTTCAAGGTATTTTGTAAATGATATTAGTTTTGCTCATTGTCTTTATCGGGTCTTTCAAGTTCATTAGCTGCTATTTTGGTGTGTTGGTGGGTTTGTGGGCTACCATGATGCCAAGGGGTCTGAATAGTCTGGCAGTCATTTCCGAGATGTCTTTGACGTAGAGGAGAGTGGCAAGGGTTTCTGGATGTGTTTTGTCTGCTTGTTGGAGTTTGCTGAGAAATTGGCGTACTGTGTTCATTTAGTACCCATTCTTTTTGAATACAGTGTATAGGTGATTTTTCTCTGCTGTGTAGTTCCTCTGTGCTGCAGTGTGTGGTGGCTTGTTGAAAAAATGTTCTAATGCAGTTTCATTTGTGGTTGTTAGGATGACTGCTTCTGTAGTTCAGTATTTTGTCCGTATGTGGTGTTTTCCTGTAGATGCTGTTTTGAAGTTCCCCATTAGCTATTCGCTCTACTGCGACATCTAGGAATGTTGTTTTCCTCCTCTTTAGGGAATTTTATGCCAATGCAAGTATTATTGATGGTCTTGATGGTTTCATTTAGTGATGACAAAGGTGTCATCTATGTAGCAGACCCAAAGTTTGGGTTGAAATGTTGGCAGAGCTAGAGTCTCTGCATTACTGCCTCTGCTAAGAACCTCGATATCAGCGATCCATGGGTGTTCTTAATTATGGTGTGTCTGTAGATTTTGTTGTTGAAGGTGAAGTGGGTGGTAAGGCATAGCTTCAATAGCTGGATGACATTGACCTTGCTGGTGTTGGGTGTATGTGTCTTTTGGTTCTTGTAATAATGTAGTCGGTATTTATTTGGCTAGGTTGATTTAGATGAATGTGATCAGGGTTGGTTACGTCAAAGGAGACCGTTATTTCATCCTCTTCTGTCTTGGTGTCTTTGGTCTTCAGGAGTGGATGGAGTGGTGTGAGTATTCTACAAAGTGTTTTCGTCTTTGGTGTAGCTCCTTGGCCAATCTGTAATGGTTGTGGTGGTTGAGTCATCTCAGCTTCAAGGTGTACGTCAATAGGAGTTCTTCAGGATTATTTTCTAGATCTGACCATCTTTATCTGATTCATCAATGACCTTCCCTCCACCGTAAGGTCAGAAGTGTGGATGGTCCCGTGAAGATTACACAATGGTCAGCACCATTCATGACATCTCAGATACTGAAGCAGACCATGTTCAAAAGCAACAATATCCAGGGTTGGGCTGACGAGTGGCAAGTAAATTTGCACGAAACAAATTCCATGCAATAGCCATCTCCAATCAGAGACAATCTGACCACTGGTGGGTGACATTCACTGATGTTACCATCACTGAACCCTTGGGTTATTGACATCCTTGGGGTTACCATTGACCTGAAACTCAGTTGCTGTGTTTATGTGGCAAGATTAGTTATGAGAGCAGGTTAGGAATGCTGCAGCAAATAACTCACCACCTGACTCCCCAAAGTCTGTCCACAATCTACAAAGCACAAGTCAGCAGTGTGAAGGAATCCTCATTTAACTGGATGGGTGCAGCTCCAACAGCGTTCAAGATGCTAGACACAATCCAGAAGAAAGCAGTCTGCTTGATTGGCACCATATGTACACACATTCACATCCTCCTCCACCAGTATTCAGTACCAGTAGTGTTTACTATCTATAATATACACTACAATAGAAAATTCACCAGAGATCCTGAGACGACATCTTTCAAACCTAAAACTATATCCATCTAGAAGGACAAGGGCAACAGATTTATGGGAACACCACCACCTGCAAGTGACCCTCCAAGCACTCACTATTCTGATTTGGAAATACATCGCCATTCCTTCAGTGTCAGGCCAAAATCCTGGAATTCCCTCCCTATGGACATGGTGGATAAATCTGCATGTGAACTGCAGATGTTCAGGAAGGTAGCTCGCCACCACTTTCTCAAGGGAACTAGAGGTGGGCGATAACTTCTGGGCAGCCAGTGATGCACATGTCCCATGAGTGGAAAATAGAAGTCGCAGTCACCTGTTTGCACTGTGAACAGGGAGACCACTCAAAGTGGGAATTATGGAAGCTTCAAATGTGGGAATAAGGGGAAAAGTCTCTGCTGGTTGATGAAATTCCTGTCACAAAGGAAAATGGTTGTGGTTGTTGGATGTCAGTCATTTCAACTCTAGGTTTCAATGCAGAATTTCAGGATAGTGTAAGTTCAGGATAGTGTCTTATGTCTAACCATCTTCAGCTACTTCATCAATGACCTTCCCTCCATCATTAGGTCAGAAGTGGGATGTTCACTGATGATACTACAATGTTCAGCTCCATTGGCGACTCTTCAGTTATTGAATTAGTCCATGTTCAAAAGCAGCTAGACTTTGACAATATCCAGGTTTAGGTTGATGAGTGGCAAGTGATATTCATGCCACATGTACAAGGCAATGACCATCTCCAGCAAGAGAGAATCTGAGCATTGGCGCTTCACATTCAGTGACATTACTATCGCTGAATCCTCCACTTACAATAACTTTGGTGTTACCTTTGACTGGAAACTAAACTGGACTCATTACATGAATGCTATGATGGCAAGAGCAGTTAAGAGGCCAGCAATCTTGCAATGACTAACTCACCACCTTATTCCCCAAGTTTTCCCACAATTTGCAGGGTGCAAGTCAGGAGTGTGATGGAATACTCCCCACTTACCTGAATGAATACAGTGCCAGCAACAGTCAAGAAGTTTGACGTGGTCCAAGACCAATCAGCCCACTTGATTGATACATCCACAAATATTCACATCCTCGACCACCAAATGTTTCGTCGTAGCAGTCTATACCATCTGCAAGATGCACTGAAAAAATTCCTAACATCACCTTCCAAACTGTCATACTGCTACCTAGACAGGCAAGGGCAACGTATTTGTGGCGATAACGCCACCTGCAAGTTCCCCTCTAAACCACTCATCATCCTGATTTGGAAACTTTTCACCATTCCTTCAGGGTCGGTGGGTCAAACTCCTTGAGCTGCTTCCCTAATGGCATTATGGATCTGCCTACACCAATTGGATCTCGGCAATTCAAGAAGGCAGTTTTCCACAACCTTATCCAGGGATGGGCAATAAATCCTGGCCCAGCCAGTGACACAATCATCCTGTGAATGAGTAAATAAAAGCGGTGAACACCGCTTTCGATCATTAAGATATGAAGCAAGTGGATTAATAATTAGTGAAGTAACGCGTATTATAGTGGAACCACTCTACTACTCAGGTTGTTACGATCTCCATAGAAATGAATAACGTCTGATAAATTTAGACTTTGGGTTAATAGCTGAACAGCAAGATTTTCAAACATGTATTGTACTAAACAGACTAAAATCTCGATTGACTCAATATTATTTGCTATAGTAGGCAACTTCTTTAATCTATGGAACAGAACCTTTTAACATATTTGGAAAAATATCAAGATTATATTACATTGTCCTTTAAGTAGACATTTAGTTGTCCAAAACTATTCTCTGTTTTTGAGGGTTTACTTCAAGTATTTTTATTTCCCAGCCTGGAAACCTCTTAACCTTTTAATCTAAGAACTGTGCATGATAGTGAGTGCCACCCCCAAGATGTTATCCAAGATCCAAGATGTTATCCTGTTTTCCAAATGCCAGTATGCTGATTGTTTGTTTTTCAATATTTTGTGAATTATTACTTATTAACTGTTCTCTTTACCAAATGATGTGATTTGACTAATCTTCATAGAGCTATTCACTTTTTATATTTCTCTCTTACGGGAGGTGTGCGTCAACTGCTTTCTCCTTCACAAGGTATTGGAAATAGTGGACTACAGTTAGGAGATGAAACCCCTATTAAGGTTGAAGGAAAAGAAATTAAGGAATAGTTGATTGGCATAAAGACAGTGTGGCATTATTACCTGTTTGTCATACAAATTTACTCAATTGGCTTTAAATACTTTTATGTGTGGGCTTTTTGTTCCCGGATGTTTTCTTCTTGTCTTCAAAAGCAATTTTTCTAGGGTTAAGAATCGGATAATTCAGCTGTCTGTGTATCTTTAACTAACTTTAACAATGATGAAGAATGACAAAGAGAAATGTGATCAACTGATGAATGAAAAGGGAACTTAGTTATTTTGATAAGAGCAAGTGCTTCCAGCTGGGACTTGTAACAGAATGTCCCTGCAGCATGGTTCTGCTGACATGTAAACATCATGCACTCTGACCCAATTCATTTTCACGAGGTTGTTTACTTATTTTTAAGATGTTATTGCTTTCTTGGTTTTCATGTGCATACAAAGCTCTGTACTACTTTTTGGTGAGGGAATTAGTAAAGCAGGCAGTGGAGATAGTGCTTTCTAAGAATAAAATCCAAGGGGCTATCTTTCCTTCCTCTTTATCCTCACCTCAGTGATCCATGCACTGGCCATCTCCCTGAGATGAGTTAAATTTGCAGTTACTTCCAGGAGGTGTCTCCATCTTCCTTTTAAACATATAGGAAGTGGCATGTTCCATGAGTTTGAGAAAGGATCCCTCTTGGACTGTATAAAAGGGTGGTTAGAGGCTGTCTGATCACTAGTAAATTCTAGGGATTTCCCTTTTTTTTGGACTATTATTAATGGAATAGTTTCTTGTTTTGAAGCGATTCAAGTAATAAACATGTTAGGACATCAGTTTCTATTGTATTGCTCATCTAGCTTTTTGTTTCATTTGTCTTCATTGTTATAACAAAATTAGCTATTTGTTTATTGTTCCACCTGTATTCGAAACACAATATGCTTGTACAATTGGATGAAAGTTGCTGTTTATAAATGAATTTATCTCTGATAAATAATCAAGGATTGGCAGGTGAGTCTGGGCAGGCTAGCAGTTGGAAAATAGTTTGTGACCACCAGTTCCAACAAACTGTAGGTACTGAAAAAGAACTGACACATGATCCTGAAGCAGTCATACTGGACTCAAAACATTAACTCTTTCTCTCTCTCTACAGATGCTGCCAGATCTGCTGAGTTTATCCAATATTCTGTTCATTTTTGACACTTCTATCTCCTTTAAGAAAGATTAGCACATCCTGGAGATGGTGTATATGTACTAGATTTTGGACAGCAGTGTTGTAATGTGCACTTTATGTAACTACAACCAATATTGTGAACAGGCTAGAAAACAAATGCCATGATGTGGAGGTGCCAGTGTTGGACAGGAATGGACAAAGTCAGAAGTCACACAGTATAAGGGATAGTCCAACAGGTTTATTTGAAGTCACGAGTTTTCGGAGTGCTGCTGTTTCATCAGGTGAAATGACACATGTGAAGCTCGTGATTTCAAATAAACCTGTTGGACTAAAACTGTTTGAGCTCCAATTTAGAAGATAAATAGCAACAGTAATATTTGTGACGTGTCTATATTTTTAAAATAGGATTATAATGTCTGGAAATCTTGCAGTATAGGTCCAGTCAGGCTGTGATGTTCGGATAATTTAATTCTGTTGGCTGTGCTATGGATTAAATTTTCCTGAGAGTAGTGTGTTCTACACAGTGGGCATTCAGCAGACCACTTTGAGAGGAAACCATTAGCAATGACTGCTTTGGTTGGATTAGTGTGTGTTTGTGTTGAGCTTTGGGTAATTATCTTTGTTCTAAATCACATTCAAACTGTGAACATTATCTGATTGTACTGATTAAGATCCATTTGATCTGTTTAATGCTTCTTGAGCATTTTAATGTTCTATTAAATTAAGGATCTGTTTGCATTTTTATATCGAGCCCTGTTTCCTTTATGCAGGCTGCCTTCCAGTCTGGCCAGAATGCAGCTCCTCCTCCACTTGTATACTCTCAAAATCCACAGACAATGACTACACAACCACAGACCAGACAGGTAAGATGCGTCTGGGGAATGCCACTACAGAATGTGACTTAATTTCGCATTTAAAATTGTGGTTGAAAAGGCATGCTTTTGGTGTAATGCATTTATTTTGAGTGCTTTCCACAGCAGAATAATTGCCAGGCTGTCAATGAACACTCTGCTGTTAACTAATGAGTGTAGTTAACAGAAGTAGCTGTGCCATATTTGCATAGAAACTGGTTTGTATCAACAAAGATGAATAGTAACATTTCTCATTTAAAATTCAATTTTAAAGTAAAATGCAGCAGTAATATAAACACGTTTCGTATGTGCTGAGTTATTTATTCCGAACTTAGTCCAAATATGAGTCCATGAATAACAGTTTCAGTTTATTAAAGGTAACAATTCAAACATCATTGAGAAACCATGATGATGACGTTAAAACAAAGAAAATTTACAGCCCAGGAATAGGCCCTTCAGCCCTTCAAGCCTGAGCCAAACCAAATCTACTGTCTGAACCTGTCACCCAATTCCTAAGCGTCTGTATCCCTCTGCTCCCCACCTACTCGTGCATCTGTCCAGACGCATCTTAAATGAATCTACAGTGCCTGCCTCTACTACCTCTGCTGGCAACGCGTTCCAGATGCCCACCACCCTCTGTGTGAAGTACTTGCCGCGTGTATCGCCCTTAAACTTTCCACCTCTCACCTTGAAACCGTGACCTCTCGTTATTGAATCCTTTACTCTGGAAAAAGCTTATCTCTATCCACCCTGTCTATACCCTTCATGATTTTGTAAACCTCAATCAGGTCCCCCCTCAATCTCCTTTTCTCTAATGAAAACAAACCTAACCTATCAAACCTCTCTTCATACCTAGCACCTTCCATACCAGGCAACATCCTTGTAAACCTTCCCTTGTAAACCTTCCCTGCGTCCACATCCTTTTGGTAATGTGGCGACCAGAACTGTACACAGTATTCTAAATATGGCCAAACCAATGTCTTGTATAATTTTAACATGACTTGCCAGCTCTTATACTCAATACCCTATCCAATGAAGGCAAGCATACTATATGCCTTCTTGACCACTCTATCCACCTGTGCAGCAACCTTCAGGGTACAATGGACCTGCATTTCCAGATCTCTCTGCCCATTAACTTTTCCCAAGGTTCTTCGGTTCATTGTATAATTCGCTCTAGAATTAGTCTTGCCTAAATACATCACCTCACATTTGTCTAGATTGAAATCCATCTGCTACTTTTCTGCCTAACTCTCCAGTCTATCTATATCCTCCTGTATTCTTTGACAGTCCCTTATGCTTTCTACTACTCCACCAATCTTCATGTCATCTGCAAATGTGCTGATCATATCAACCGAACCGTCTTCCAGATCATCTATGTATCTCACAAACAACAGTGGCCCCAACACTGACCCCTGTGGAACACCACTGGTCACCTTTCTCCATTTCGAGAAACTCCCTTCAACTACTACTCTCTGTCTCTTGTTGCTCAACCAGTTCTTTATCCACCTAGCTAGAACACCCTGCACACAATATGCCGTTACTTTCTCCACTAGTCTACAATGGGGAACCTTATCAAATGCCATCAACAGCCCTTCCTTCATCTATCAACTTGATCACTTCCTCAAAGAACTCTATTCAGTTGGTAAGGCACGATTTACCTCGCACAAAACCATGTTGCTTATCACTGATAAGCCCATTCTTTTCTAAATATAAATAGAGCCTATCCTTCAGTACATTCTCCAGCAACTTTCCCTCCACTGACATCAGGCTCACTGGTCTGTAATTACCCTGAATATCCCTACAACCCTTCCTGTACAGGGGGAACAACATGAGCAACCTTCCAGTCCTCTGGCACCTCACCTGTATTTAAGGATGCCACAAAGATATCTGTCAGGGCCCCAGCTATTTCACCTCTTGCCCCCCTCAGCAACCTCGGGAGGGTTTCAGATTCCTGGAGGAGAACCCCCTCCAAAAAAAAGTTTTTGGAAAAGGTGGAACGTGTACAAACAGGACGGTCTGCACCTGAACCACGTTGGGACCAATGTCTTTGCAGGTAGATTTAATAGTGCTGTTGGAAGGCATTTAAACTAGTCAGGTAGGGAGAGGGGACACAGGATATCAATGAAACAGAGTCACATGCAACAACAAAGGAAGCAAGTCAAAGTAAGTTCAGTTATGAGTGTCCAGACAGTGAGGCAAGTCGAGATTGTCTTTAATGCTGGGAGTGTAATAGGTAAGACTGATGAGTTATTGGTGTAGACTAACACATGGAAGTATGATATTGTTGCTACCACTGAAGCTTGGCTAATGGAAGAGTTGGACTGGCAACTCAACATTCTGGGGTATAAGATCTTTAGGTGAGACAGAGGAGGGTGTAAAAAGGGTGGTGTAGTGCTCTTAATTAAGGAGTCAATTACTGCAATAAGGAGAGATGACCTCTTGGAAGGGTCCTCAAATGAGGCTTTGTGGGTAGACCTTAGGAATGTTAGGGGACAGCTACTTTACTGAGAGTGTATTATAGGTCCCAAAAGAATCAACGGGAAATAGAGGAGCAAATATATAGACATTACACTTAAACACCTGTGTGAAGTGATGTAATTATACTAACGAGATTTCGGCTTTCCCAACATAAATTGGGATAGTCATAATCTTAAGGGTTCAGAGGGGCTGGATTTCTTGAAATGTATCCAGGGGAACTTTTCATACCAAAACACAGAAAGCCCAACAAGAGGTGGTGCAGTGCTTTATCTGTTTCTGGGGCAAGAAGCTGGACAGTGTTTGATGTGGCAGTGGGGGGAATATTTAAGTGATAGCGATCACCGCACAACACAGTTCAAATTTGTTCTGGGCAAGGAAAAGATGGCCTGCAAAAGACTGCTTTGGATTGGGAGAAGGCAGATTTCATTAAAATAAAGCATGATCTGGCCACAGTGGACTGGGAACAGTTCCTTGTGGGTAAATCTACGTCAGAGCAGTGGGCCGCATTCAAAAAATAACTGGGGAGCGTGCAGGTCTAACATGTACCCTTTAAAGGGAAACGTAGGAGCTATAAGTTTAGAGAACCCTGAATGTCAGGATTGGGTAAGGAAGACGAATAGGGCTTTTAGCAAGTCCAAAGGAAGCAATTCAACTGTGGCGCTCAAATATCGGAAGAGCAGGAGGGAACTTAAGAAAGCAACTAGAAGAATAAAAAGGGGACATAAAAAGGACTTGTTAACCGGATTAGGAGAATCCCAAGATATTTTATAGACACATTACATTAAAGGGACTAGGTTAACCAGGGGAAAGAGTAGGGTCCATTTTGGGACCAAGGGGGCAACCTGTGTGTGAAGCTGCAGGATATTAGAAGGGTGCTGAATGAATACTTTCCTTTGGTCTTCATTCTGGAAAAAGGGAAGTAGGTATGGAGTTCAGGAAAAGGGATTGAGGAACTTGCACAGTTTGCAGGTCCTATCGGGCTTAAAAACTGAGAAATCCCTTGGCTTGGATGAATTGAATTCCAGTCTGCTGTGAGAGGCGAGGCAGAAAAATTTTAATTCCTCTTTGGTTACAGGGGAAGTACCAGAGGAGTGGAGGATGGCTAATTGAAGACAGAGATGTGGATGGATTCCTTCTCCTTAGAGGGTTGTGAATCTATGAAATCCCCTACCTCCGAGGGATGGGTCATTCAAGGATATTCAAGGCTGAGATAAGACATTTGTAATCA